>NC_140299.1:4814599-5366145 GCF_964211825.1 Aythya ferina | reverse complement strand
CTTGTATATATAATCACCAACCAGAGAGTAATTAAAAAAAAAAAAAAAAAAAAAAAAGATGTGAAAGTCAACATGTTACCCATGTCAAAAAGATTATATAAAAATCCCTACATTGTCCACAATTCTTGTGCTATCAGTTTTACAGGAGAGTGGCACTACTGTTTTACTCCACATACAAGAAATGAAAATCAGGTCTAATGTTTGTGAGCTTGAGGTCAAATAGGATCATTTTTTTGATAGTCAGGTGCATCACTGTCTCTTTCATCTTATATACCCACCCACTCTTTAGACCCCACTGATAATCTCAGAAATATGGGAGCTGCATTCTTCCTGTAAAGAAGAATCTAAAGGTGCTTCACCAAGTACATTAATTTAAGTTAGTCAAATGGAAACTTTGGTTTGGGAATCAATGAGCTGCTCAGAGCTCTGACTCATAAGAAATTCCTAATGACATCAAAATGGGATTGTCATTCTAGGTCCACTCTTCAGCCCCTTTTGCCTGAGTGAACAGGCATATTTGGTGAGACTGCTCTCTCAAAATACATCCTTGGAACAAATTATAGTGGTAACAAAATGCCTGATATACTGGGGACTGTGTTAACTTGGAAAGTGAGATACTGAATGCATGACATGAACACATTTGAAAAAATGTCAAAGTAAAGGATCTGTAGAGATACAAAAGCAAAGCATCCACATACAAGTAGGAGTCCCAACATCAAATAAGGAAGGTGGTTCAGAGTATGAAGACCACCTTAGATAAGCGAGAGACCCATGGCACTGGCCAAGTTGGGTTAGTATTGAAGAATGCAAAGGTGAGTGTTATTTCTTCAGACTCTTGGTTTTCTGTTATACACAGCCCCACAACCAAACCTTTGCTGAATTCAGGATATTTTAGTTTCAAATAAAGAAATAAATAGTGTGTGTCTGTGTTCTTTTTAATTTTAATTTTAATTTTTATTTATTTATTTATTTATTTTATTTTTACTTCATAACAGCATGTCTTATACTGAACAGATTTTGGTAACCCAGGGGCCTTGGGCATTCACACTATCTTGGTCTTTTTTTTTTTTTTTTTTTTTTTTTTTTTTTTTTTTTTTTTTTTTTTATCTCTGTAGAGAGAACAATAGTTTAGACTCTCAAGCACTGAAATGCCGAACTAATGAGGTATGGGATCAGCATAACATACGGAAGACACATATAATGGACTACGGAGTACAAAAAGTCCAATGGGATACATTAATGGTTCCTTTTTTCACCCTTTACGTCTGTTAAATTCAATCTGTGTAGTTGGTCTTTTGTTGAATTCGTATTTTTATAATATTTTCCTTGTACTAAAATTGGAATGGAACATCCAAAAAGAGGAGTGTGAAAATTATTTTCACTTTCTAATTGCAATGACCATTATTGATTTTTAGTTACACTTTCTGTTATGTTCTCCCTTGCCTTGCCTTGCCTTTCCCAATATGTGAATAAATGCTTAATGTTTTACATTTAAGATAATTAAGAACTCTAGTCTGAAACCTTGTAAATACATTGTGGTAGTTGCAGGGGAGTTTTGACTCCATGCACAGGTGCAGAGAAGTGATGAGAGTTTTAGTACATTTTCACCCTGGAGTGAAAGGAAGCTGCAAATTGGTTATATATAGAGAAAGTAAGTGTGTGTGAGTGGAATTTTTTCTCAGATCTTCCGTCTTCAAATTACTTCTGAGATTAAAAGAGTAATTAAAAAAAAAAAAAAGAAAAAAGAAAAAAGAAAAGAAGAAGACACAGGAAGATTTATTGGCCAGTGAGTCTAGAGCTGCAGGTTTCTGCTGCTTTTGTTAGCACTGCAGCAATCTTTTGGCTTATTTTAGACAATGGAAAGGCATCTTCAGCAACTACACTGAAACAGCAGGTAGTGCTGAAGTGACCTAGGAGAGGTAGAAATGTGCTCTGGGAACATGCAGGTTCCTGTGATTATTTGTACAGCCACATGTCATTGGGCTTGGTGGGTGAATTTTCCTTTGCAGGACTGAGACAGCATCCCTGGGGATCCATTGTCCTCCATGTCCCTTTCATGGTTGGACTTCCTGAGTAAAGGTATCTGTAGCAATGTTTTGTAAAAGACAGATAGACGCCCTCATGTTGCAACCCCTTCCTGAGCTTCAAATCTGAAAGCAAAATGTAGTGATGTGCAGGATAGAAGTTAACACAGGAATATTTTCCCATTTAACTGATTGGGTCTAACTGGGGACAGTTCAAAATAGTGTCACAGCTGGAGGTCTTGTGGTCAGGTTAGACCCCTGGTGAAAGCATAGAGCTGCCATGTCATGGTCCGTCTGCTACTTTGTCAGACGCGAGGGGGGGATCAGGACTTGATGGCAGAACAGATTTTGTCCTTTGTGAGCCATTTTGGCACAAAAGGCAAACTGTATGCATGGGCTATTATGCAGAGACCTCCTGGGTGACTTCTCAGTACTTGATTACATTTTAATTATTTTTGTAATATAAGAGTGAGCCTACTCTCTTGAGAAGAAAGAACTGTTTCTATTAATCTACCAGGTTATAACAGAGGATCAGCAATTAGCTCTATCCTTTTTATTATGCTATAATTATTAATAACAAGGGGCCTCCAAGAGCCCCATTTCCCACAGCAAATCCCATTTCCTCAAGCAGTCAGATGGTTCATTTTGGTTTATATTTGACAGATGGAGCAAAGGTGGTGTGAGTTGTATTAAACCGAGAGGAGCCTGAGTGGATGTTTCTACCTTAGGCATCCCATATAATGTATCAACAGGAGCACCAGTTCTGGGTACTATACAAAAATGTTTGAGGAAAGTTCCCTGCAAAACACAACCCACGATCTGATCAAGGAGCTACCTTCCCTCATTACTCTTATTATTGGCAGCACAAATGGACTCTTCAACAGTTAAGGCTACCTTTACTGGCCATTTAACTGAAGGCTGACAAAGAGTAGTGGGGGACTGTATCATAAATGCTGTTTGTGTCTCTAGTCATCTGAAAACTGCCACTCCTGGGGACAAGCCTGCAATATGTACTCCTATACAGCACCATGTT
This sequence comes from Aythya ferina, assembly GCF_964211825.1. Taxonomy (NCBI): domain Eukaryota; kingdom Metazoa; phylum Chordata; class Aves; order Anseriformes; family Anatidae; genus Aythya; species Aythya ferina. The sequence goes on along the minus strand of NC_140299.1, from coordinate 5,363,088 downwards.
TCAAGCTACCTATGACTCGTCCAAAGTTTATTCAACATCACGTTTTCCATGATAAATGTCTGCAGACACATCTCTGAACCAATTCAGGAATATTTTTAATTATTTCCTTTTTATATTTCCAAAAAACCCTTCTCGATACTGTTTTACTAAAACCTCAAAGTTACTCATTATGATGAAGTATCAGTAGGCAAGTATCTGTGGTATCAGAAATTTTTACCTATTGGTTCCAAAAAATCTCATGTGCAGAAGAGATTTTGGGAACCAAATTTCTGACCCCCCCCTAGCTGTTTAGAGCATGCTCCATTACTGGCTCTTCCTCTGGTGCCATCCTCTGTAGTGACTGCACCTGAAGTCAGCTTAAGACGGCTGAAGTTGAGAAACTGTTGCTTTGCATGAAAATTTGGTTTGTGGAAAAGAAAAAACATATGTGACCAGATATATATAAACATATGGAAATGGAAAAGGTCATGAACTAAAACCTCAGTTCCAGCTTATCTAAAATTTTCAGACCGTGACAGTGCAGGCTGATTCTAAGAACTCTGGTTTTTTGTTTGTTTGTTTGTTTGTTTGTTTTGTATTGTTTTGTTTGTTTGTTTGTTTGTTTGTTTTTGGTTTGTTGTTGTTGTTGCTGTTTTGTTTTGTTTTGTTTTTGTGTTTTTTTTTTTTTTTTTTTTTGTGATTGTTTCTGTACATAGTAACTTCCCAACAAAACAGAATTTAACAACTAAAATTGTGTTAAGAAGTCCTGCTTCTATTTGATAGCTTCTGCTAGGAAAAAGCTTTACGAGATTAGTGTCCCTCTGAGCAATTAAGTACCAAGGTCCCCTAATCTCCGAAGTCATACACAAAACAAATAGAGTAGTAGATGTTGTTTCTCTGGGATCATAACAATTATTTATTGCTTTTAATAAGAGTGAGTTTGCTGGGATCTGTCAGGATATCCTTTTGTACTAGTGTCAACAGGAGTAATTCTAACTGTCAGTGGAGCTGAAGAGGTGAAATCAGAATTATGACTGATGTATCTTGATTTTCTGGCATGCTTAAGGAAACAGAGAGCCTAGAAAAAGTTTGGGGAACTTCAAATCCTGTGGTATTCTAACTACTTTTTTTTTTTTTTTTTTTTTTTTTTTAATTTATTTTACTCTTTTTTTAACGAAAAACTGCTTTTAACTGTTTGTTTGTTTGTTTTAGTCTCAAGTTTATAATGCTTCTTTCACACCTAGTAAAACTGTTTAATAGTAATCTTTCACTTTTCAAAGTACTATATGATAGAAAACCCCTCATGTTGATATGCTGTCATGCTTGTTCCATCATCTGTAACATGGTTCAGGGTGCAGCCATGATCAGGAGGTTGGGAAGGACCTACTGAGGCTGTTTCCCTCTCAGATGAAGCAGCCTGGGGGCCCCAGTGAACAATTACTGATGGTCTGAACTCCGGCAGGCTTGGTGCCATGACTGCTGCCCTGGGCAGCCTGTCCCAGTGCCCGACCACCCTCTGGGTGCAGAACCTCTTCCTAACACCCAGCCTGACCCTCCCCTGTCCCAGCTCCATGCCGTTCCCTCGGGTCCTGTCGCTGTCCACAGAGAGCAGAGCTCAGCGCTTGCTCCTCCATTCCCCTCATGAGGGAGCTGCAGGCCGCCATGAGGCCTCCCCTCAGCCTGCTCTGCTCTGGGCTGAGCAAACCAAGGGGCCTCAGCTACTCCTCACACGTCTTCCCCTCCAGACTCTTCACCATCTTTGTAGCCCTCCTTTAGACATTCTCTAATAGTTTTACATTCTTCTGTGGTGCCAAAACTGCACATAACACTGGAGGTGAGGCTGTACCAGTACAGAGCAGGGCAGAATGATCCCCTTCCCTTGACTGGCTAGCCATGCCATGCCTGATGTACCCCAGGGCACAGTTGGGGTTGTTTTTGACAACAGTTGAACTTGTAGTCGACCAAAATGCCCATATCCCTTTTTGTGGGGCTGCTCTCCAGCCTCTCATCTCAGAGTCGGTATGTACAGCCAGGGGTGCCCCTTCCCAGGTGCAGAATCTGGCACTTGCTCTTGTTAAATGTTATATTGTTGGTGATTGCTCTAACTTGCCAAGATAATTCTGCAAGGCCTCTCTACTATTGATGGAGTCAACAGCTCCTCTCAATTTAGTGTCATTGCAAACTTCATTATATACATTCAAGTATACGTTATACATTCAAGTCCTATATCCATGTCATTCATGAAAACATTAGAGAACTGGCCCTAAAATGAACCAAATAAACTTGTTTATATCCACAAGGGATAATTCAACTCCTGTCTGCTTCATTATTGATGCACAGATCAGCTAAAGACCTAAACCAGCTCACTCATTTTGCGCTATGCCCAAAAGCTTGACAAGGCCAGACCTGTGGAAAGGAAGATCTAAGCCTGAAAACATGAGCCACAGGTTCAAGGCTCATCAGTAATATCATCAACAATACCTAGCACTACATCTACTGCATGGAAGGCAGTACTAAATCCAGCATAGTACTCAGGGGTATGAAACAAGGATATATGTAGTAGTAAAGCATTCAATCCCCAAACCAAGATACAGACTTCAAAACTGTTGTTCACCTTCAAATGCTTCAACTATTGGACTGTAGCATTCTGTTGGCATCTTGAGTTTCCTTCTGAGTGTGTCCAGATCTGCTCCAGATTTGGCAGCTCAGTTCTTATCTCACACCAAACTGAGAAAGTCCTGGTCATGACTGAGAAATTAAACCTTCCTCTGACCCAGTCCATTTACAATGCCAAAAGGCTTTTCCCCTTGGCAGCATTCCTGGACCGGGAGCTTACTATAGGACACAAGTGACAGCCACTTGATTTTACAGCAAAAGCTGGGGATAAAGAGTGCTGCTGGTCAGCTTCTGCAAGCCTTGGGAGGCAGCTTTTGTGAGCCATTGTGAGGTACACAGCCATTGTGAGGTATGGTGAGACAACACCTCTATCAAAAGAAAACGCTCCATCCTTGCCTAATGTCATTAGTTATCATATGTTGCTGTATTTTTCCAGGAGGGTTGTATTCTCGCACAAGAATCCCAGCAGAGGGGCAATCCAGTAACTGCTGGAAGTGTAAATAGGAAGATACTTGGTCTGAAAGAGGGAAGGGGTCATGAAAGCATATTTTGAGCCTAATGATCTTACCTCTGTGTTTTCAAATGTTTTCAAGCAAGCAGTGGCACTCTAATCCTATGATTTTTGGTTGTTTTGTTGTCTCTATTTTCACTGTGCAGTCACACCACTATCTTGATCCATTTTTATCTGGTAAGGATGCTTGATCACCTCACATGTTTAGGTGGAGGAGTGCTTGCCGTGTTTTAACTTGATTGCCTTTGCCTCTCAGAGCCACTTGATGGCGGTCGTTAGCGTAACAAAATTTCACGTACACCCACATGTGTTTGCATGTGTTTACAATATACATAGTGTGACTCACTTCTTAGGAACAACAGCTTATTATTATCTGCTGCATTGTGCTTAGCGTGGTAACTCTTTTTTACACAATGACTTCCCATGTATTTACCTAGATTTTTGTAGCCTTTACAAAACATTTGCCAGCTTCTCAAAGCTCTTCATCAAAAGCAATTTCCTTATGAGTTGTCACACACTGTGGATGAAACCAGGCTGTTCCTGAACAGTGGAAGTAAAGTTTGCCAACATATTTTCACAGCCATCATAATAAATTGTATCCACAATACAGCCTTTGAAACTTGCAAGTTTTGCACATTTTACACTCAAATACTTGAATATAATGTACATCCATGCAAAATAAGTTATCCTGGCAACTGCAGGCAGAAGTAGACAGCCATTGTGCACAAGAAGAGGCTTCAAAACACCCCAAATCCTTCAAAAGATGAGTGTGTGAACTGGAAGAATAGGAATTCATAACTGCACTGGATGTTAAAAGCATGGACTCAGGAGAGGTGCTGGTTTAAGGTATGTTAAAATTTCTTCTTCACCCCCCCCCCTTGCTGTTTCTATGTTTTCCAGAGGTGATAAATCACCTGGCTCTCCTCTACCCATGGGAGATAATCACCTCATCACCCCTTTTCCTTGTGAATGCTTATTTTTGCTTTACAGATACCAGCATACAGATACATACAGATACCAGATACCATTTTCTCTCAGATGATTTAACTAATTACCGTATCAAGTTCAACACAGAGCAGTTGTACTAAACCTGAATTTAACACTGACAGTTGCTGCTTCTCTTTCAGACTGAAAGAGCTTGTGTGTTAGAAAGCTTGACTATATTTATATCTAAAAGAAAAAGAAAAAAAGAAGAATACAAAAAAATATATATAGATAGATAGATAGATAGATATTACTTGTCCCTAAGCCCTCACAAACTCTTAAAAACATACAAGAGTCCTAAAACCAAGGCCTATGTTTCATACCTTGAGGATTATGACAAGCATTTTAAATGCAATTATTTGATACTGCAATTTTAAATGAATAAATTACCTTTCCCTATTCAAACCTGAACCAAATCTTGATGAATGGAAGAAGAACCTTTGTTCCGAGGTAACTTTTCCAATCCCATTGAGAGCACAGAACTGGTAGTTCAGAAAACTGAATAATGCCTTGGGGGAAACAGGCAGAAGATATGACTCACTCCTGTCTGAATGCTAGCCTGGCCTTTCAGTCTTGTGTAGAGATAGAACTTGCTTCCCATGCTACAAATATTCTCTTTCCACTTATTATTTGCAGTGGGAAGAAAATCATTAGGTTATTTGATTAAAGGCAAGTGGTGGTAAACACAGATCTGCAGAGGATCAGAGAAACAACATTTGAACACAAAGAGCCCTGATAAGCAGTGAAAGAGGAGTATGCTGAACAGGTTACCCCCCAAGATATTTAAGGGGAAGGACTAAAAGTGGAGAAACAGAGGTTCAAGGGAGGTTGGGAAGCAATTTATTTTCCCAAAGTGTGTAAAAATCACTTGCCTGACCAATCCCTGCACATGTTCACTGCAGCTTGTCCTCTGTCGTTACCAAATTGTGTTCCTGACTGTGTTTCATATGATCGTGCTCTCAGAGTACTTACGCGTAGCACTAGCCAAATTCAAACTGGACTAGAGGGATGTGATGCCTGAATACAGCCACCAGAGTGAGACCAGGAGCCTCAGAGGTTTAGCAGTCCAGGTATCAGTAACTTGCTAGGATGAGGACCTGTGGCAGCCTGGCTTTATGGGGCTGGGATGGCAGAAGACCCACTCTGTGTCCCATAGTGTACCAGCTCAGCAACCTGAAGCAAAATTCTCTGAGCAGCATACCCTTACGCTATGCTATTTCTCTGTAATGGAGAGGAAATGCATCTACCTTTCTATGGTATGTCTGATGCAAAGTACATTTGTCTGTGCTGAGCCTAAGATGAAGGAAGTTGTGCTGTTTGTTTAGACTGATTTAATTTCTCAGTAGTAGTCCCCTCCCTGCTTTTTTTTTTTTTTTTTTTTTTTTTTTTTTTTCAGGAAGAAATTACAGGGAAGAGTCACTCCTTAAAAAAGTGATGTCTTTCAGGCTGAATGGTTTTATTAACTGTGAGACTGCCTCTCTGAAACTGTGCTGCTATGTCTCACCCATCCTGCTAAGGAGTTTGCCTCTACATTTGAAGTTTACTGAAAGGTTTGTGTGAGAATGTGTGCTGTGATTTCTGTCAAGTTTAATGGTGTTTAAAATATAACTGTTCCAATACCATGATGCTGCTCAGTGATTTTTATGTTGTGGGCTTCTATTAAATCCCTATAAGCAGAGGTATCTGCAATCACTTTATCTGTCTTTCATGTTGTCAACTTAAATTCTGACAAGATTAAAAGTGCTGTAGAACTTAAGAGCTGTTAAAATCCATGTCATCATATGAAATATTCTGGTCAAAGCTCTACAAGAGGACTTGAATAATTCAGCTCAAACCCCTCTGATAAGGGGGGTTTATGATCTTAGCTGAGCCAAGATCATATGTGCTGTACATAAGACTCTGAGTGTTGACCTGTCATGAACAGCAGCTACTCAAATTTGGAGAAGCTCCATCTTCATGAGAACTAAGTTTGCACCAGTTCCCCAGTGCCTGATTGTTTTCTTCTCACCCCGCTCAAGTGTGTGACATAGTATGTGAGCTGCATCAGGAGGTGTTCCACCAGCACAGCCCACAGTGGTTGTTGTTTGAGTCCCCTTTCTTGAATCTCAGGACACCAGACAGTATCTTGGGCACATAAATAATGCTTGGAGAATGGTCTTGAACTCATTGACATGACCAAGCCTGAACATGAGTATCATGACATACCAAAAAAATTGGATTTCCTGATCCAAACATTTCAAGGTCTGGATGAAATGATTTTCTCATTACATTTTTTTCTAAGAATTGAAAAATATCTATGAGACTCCTAGATGAAAAAAAAATATTATTTTTGTTCCTGCTTTTATTAACATTTCTAAGAAAAAAAAAAAAAAGAAAAATAAAATAAAACTCTCTTTCAAGGGTTCAGGTTTGCGAAGTGCCTTCTGTATAATCTCTTTTAGCACTCTTTGAAAAATTAACTATTTCAGAGGACTCCAACTTGTAGTACCAAAGGCAAAGGACATGAAGTTTGTTCTTACCCAAACAAGCAATTTTGAAGTTTTTGAGATTCAGATTGTGAGCTCTGAGTTCTCCAAAAGGAACTGCCTTAGGTAAATATCTTGGTACTGATATGCTGCTATATACAGAGCTATGATTAATTTTAAATGGAAATCTAAGTTTCAATCTCGAAGTGTCAGCTTACAAACAAAAACATTTAAAAAATGCTGAACACAACCATGCTCCTATAAAAATCAACAATCAGCAGCTCTAAAATCCATCACTTCTCTATACAGCCAAGCAGTTTGTTCCCTTGATCTACTTGTTTTTTTTTTCTGACAGAAAAAGTAAATTGCACTTATTAGGACATTGTCACATATGTAGCTTATGAAAGCCTACGATATAGGGTATAGGAGAAAAAGAAAGGAACAGGAAATTTCAAGCAATTGTTGTCGCGTTAAGGGGTGTAGCTGATTAACCATTACGGGCCCGGTCAGATTCAGGGTACTGAACCAGTCAGACATTCACCAAAAACACATTAACCGTCTGGGGGTCCAGTCAGACATTCACCATCAACGCATTAACGGCCTGGGGGTCCGTTCAGACATTCACCAAAAATGCATTAACCATCTGGGGGTCCGTTCGGACATTCACCAAAAATACATTAACCGCCTGGGGTTCTGGTTAGATTCAGAACACTGAACTATCACGGATAACCACCCTCACCCTTGTTGCACTCAATGAGAGTTACCACAATGCAATCAAGTATGGTTTATTACAGCAACAGATAATCAGGTTCTTTTGGATTGCCGGCGATAGTGACTGTCTGCAAAAGCAAGCTAGTATGCATAAAATACACAGGTGTTATTACAGATGTTATAGATGTTATAGGTGTTTACAGGTGTTATAGATGTTACAGATGTTATAGGTGTTGCAGGTGTTACAGATGTTACAGGTGCGCAGCCTAGAAATAAACGCGTTAAAAGGATCAAGACTCTATAGAGGTTTATAAGCAAGTATTCAGATCTCACCCAAAGGCGTCCCAATGGGGGGGGAAGAGAGGCTCAGCCTGTCGACTGATCCCAGGAGTCAGGAGGTCCTAAGGATGTTGTCCTCGGGATGGTATCTCCCCTGACGGTGGTATCTTCCCTAACATCCCCTTTCTCTTGGGCCAATTTGTATTATTTTCTATCTTTTAGGTGGAGCTTGAGTGGCTCTAGTCAAGCATATCTTAGTTATGATTGGTGTAAAGTTTTCCCGTCTCCGTTTAAAGTAATAGGCTCCAAGAAATTCAGAGCGCATGCTCAGTGAGGGGTGGTCGCACCTTGGAGGTGGATAGCTTTTGGGATGGAGGTGTGTTTTGGTATTATAATGATATTATAATGAGCAAAAAGTACACTAGGATACAGCATTTGTCAAAACATGACAGGTCTTTGGCTTAGGGTGGCAAAAAGTGCAGCTTTGTGCACAAGAGCAATCAAGGCCCCACCTGATTACAGAGCCTAGCCGTGGTGTCTCCACTCCACTCTACGCTCCGTGCTGTTCCTTAGAGCTAGCACACCAAGTTTCCCCAGCACGATAGCATCTAAGGTTGGGAGCCTAGGGAACGCTCAGATAATGCAGTTATGCCCTACCCTGAAAGCCTCTTCAATGCTGTACCTTTTCCTTAAAAATGGGAATGTTAGTTTCATATTCCTAGTTACTTCAGGCATTTACACCACAATTGTGCAGTAGAAAAGTAGTCTGGAGTAATCGACTGAACATCCTCCATTATGTACCTCATTCATACACATGGACATAACTTACAGCATGCTCCAGCACAGTTGTGATTTTTAACAAAATTTCAGAAACCTTTTCAGTTACTACAAAACACAGCAGGAAAGGTGGGTATGTCAGCAGCCTGTAGCACTGTGGAATTTGCCAGTTTAATTTCTGAACTGGCAACTGGGAACAGATGATGTCCTAGGAGAAGGAAGGAAGAAGGAAATGAAGGAAGGGAAAAGTTTCCAGCAGTTTTATATAAGTTTTCCTGGTGTAAATGCCTGAGCTGCGCTGAGAGCATGAGAACTATCACAAGTACCTGTAACCCTGTGGCCTCTAATACAATACTGACAATGTTAGTTACCAGATTTGTACTGAGGTTGCACAGCTTCAGGATGAAGATTCTTCCACCAGTGGTTCCTAAGCTGTACTGTGCAGGCCCAGGACCCAGGAGGTGGGCCCAGGAGGTAGGTCTTAATTGATCTTCAAAATCATGACAACCCACAATTGTATAATTTCTAGATCACAGTTCTGGTACTAAGAGCATGTAATGGAGAAATGTTCAGCATTAACTGTAATCCACTGATTACTTTGGTGAAGGTGCAGGCCTTGACACAGCTTGTGTCTTTTTATGTAAAAGACATCCACTAATTTATCAACCCATTCTCTGTACTCTAATTCAGAAACATTTAAGAGTTATTTGAAATACTTCAAGAAGCGATTTTAGTGGTAAAACAAAATATTTAATAATTTTCCAGAGGAAGGACCAAGAGTTCTGAAGTTGTCATTTTCCTTACAGATACTAAGGTTGTGTGCATTTGTGTGCATGCGCTTCATGTGTGTGTGCCAGCATATTTTTTTGTTTGTTTGTTGTTTGTTTGTTTTCCACATTATATTTTTCAGGAGAGGAGAGGAAATTAGCCTACTACAAACAACATCCATTTGACAGAAAGTCTATAATAAAAGCAAAACCCTAAAGCTTGAATCTTTTAAAAATGATTGAAATAATTTGTAAAAATGTTTGCTTTCCTTTTTCATATCCTTAGCCTAAAATAATTTGTAATTAAGTTTATTCTATTTATCCCAAATGGTGAACATGGTTCAGCAACTGAAAAAGAAAACAACCCAGGCATCTAATCTGATTAGATAGACCTAGGTTTATCCAAAATCTCTGTGCCCTCAAAACTCGGTGTAGTGTGGTTTAACCCAGCAAGCAGCCAAACACCACCCAGCCACTCGCTCACTCTCCCCAGGTGGGATGTGGCAGAGAATCAGATAGGTGAAAATGTGAGAACTCATGGGCTGAGATATAGGTAGTTCACCAGGTAAAGCAAAAGCCAGGCACACAAGTAAAGCAAAGCAAGGAATTAATTTGTTGCTTCACATCAGAATTTAGAGTAGGGGTAAGGAGAGGCTGGACCACTGCAGTGCATCAGCTAAAGGTCTGGAAAGATTCTGCTGGTGTCTGGAAGCCATGGAAGATGTGGTATTTCCCTCTTGGGGAAAAAAAAAAAAAAATATATATATATATAAAGGAAAAATCAATATATAGAAATTAATGTGCCTTTGTGAAGATCCAAAACAGATGGGGAAAAGGTCAAGGATTCTTTGTTGCTAAGTGTGTTTCTATGACAACTGCAATATGTATGTTATGAGTGAGCAATCATTTGTTCCAGCTGCTGGATCATTAAAGGGGCAGTATTTTCCAGAACACTGGGAATGCTATTCATGGTTTATTTGCTTTTTCTTTACCCCTCTTTAAACCCAGGTTCAACAGGTAAGACTCAATGAGTACGTGAAAGTCTCAGTCAATCACAGCATGCTACACCATGGGGCTGCGTGAGTCTGGATCTCACAGTGAGTACCTCAGAGGATGCTGGGGGAGCTTAGTAAGGAGATTAAGGACATTGACTTAGATTCAATTGTGCAGTTTAATTGGTACACTCATGATGCTGAGCTATATTGCATGCATTTTCTGTAGAACTTTTGTCATGACTTGAGACACATGCCTGACTGGTATCTCTTCAATCATCTGAAACATAAGCGTAATAGTATATATAAAGACTTAAAAAACGTTTGTACAGCACCTTACAAAAAGTTAATTAACTTGAATTGTGATAGAAAATGACTTCTTTCTTCACATATTAAAATTAGAGGACAAAGCCTCAGTCGTGGCCTGGTTGTCCATTGCTTCAACATCATGGGGATCTGTACCAAAAAGCACAAATGTCATTGTTTATAGGAATCTAATTTGTGAAAATGTTGCACGTTAACAGACATGACAGTCTCTATATCTGTTACCAAAAGACTTGTCTTAGCAGAAGTGAGAGAAATTGGTCTATTGCCCTGACTTGCTTTGGCCAGGCAACAAAGTTAGCATTATTTAGCTGAGAATTGGAAGTTGTAATAAAACCAAGCCTTTGACATGGAAAACCAGGTAATAACCCAGGCTTGAATAGCAATTCCTCTGTTTAACTTCTGACAAATTGTCTTTCTTTTTTCCACAGACTTTTTTTCCCCCTCACTCTTTCTTTGTTGCAGCTGGTGGAAGAACAAAACAAAGTGGCTGCTCCGTGTTTTGGATCCTGTCCATCTTGCCTCACTTCACCATATGGAGTGATAATGGGCTCTACTATTCAGATCTTATTTTGTTCTTTGAGAAATATGTAGAGGGTGGTATTTATTAAACTCAGTGGAGAGTGTCAGGAACAAGGCTAAGCATCCTGCAAACTGAGCATCCTTCAGTGATTTAACATCTGTGTGGTTGACTATCTTTCTGGAAGACTGGGCTCAGCAGTCCTCTGCATCACAGCTCTTTATCCCAGAGTTTAGACTTTTCACAGGCAGCCATAATGTGAGTTTCTTCATGCTGCCTCACATAAATCTCCTTGGTGAAAGAAGAGTTTATTCCCCATTTGCAGCCACAGCCTGGTGAATTTACTAATTAGGTCAGTGGTTTCAGCTTGGCATCTGTGCTGGTAGATATAGAGATCTAGACTCACACCTGTTCCTAAGTGGGTACAGACAGCACAGCTTGACAGCACACCATTGGAGTGAAATGTCACAAGGGTTGTTCCCATACTATATCACTTATATTTGGAGAAAAGGTATTATGAAATTTCGGAAAAGAAATTTGGTGGGCAATGTGTCTGATGACATAGCAAGAAGCTGAGGGGGAACTGGAACAATTTGTAAAAAGATACTGAAAATTGATGCACTGCTATTTCTCAGATGAGCTACCTGAGATGTACAGAAGGGAAAAGATCTTGAGGAAAAGAGACTAAAACTGATCAGCTTTGGAAAACAAAAGCAAACAAAACAAACAAATCAGGTTTATCCTCCAGAAAATGTTGATTTAGTTGTTTGAGTCTTGAAGGTCAGCTCCAGTTCTTGAGTCTCATAATCTACTGTCAGAAAACAAATGTCTTGCTTTCATTCAGATATATCCAAAAAGATAACCTGACATTCTATTACTTCTGCCAGTTATTCTCAAGTATGTTATGTGTCCCAGTCCTGTAAAAGCAGCCAACCCTGCCCCATTGTGCAGTTACTGAATGTGATGGTTGGTGTCCTTTACAAATCTTAGAAGCACTTTTTATTTTCCTTTTACATACACTAATCACACAGTGCCTTGATCAGAATATGCAAGCATTTTACCCTTGCTATAAAATTCATCTGTAGTGACCTCCTTCACTACTTCATGCGTTAAGGTGAAGAAGAGCTGGTATTTTCATGCCAGAAAGGAAAAAAATCATATTTATAATGTTCCCTGTGTAGACTAGATACGCTTCAGCTAGCTGAATTTGAGTTACATGGGCCAATAGCAGTCTGCCCATATTTCTGTAGCACAGTGCTAAGCCAGGCTTATCTTAGTGCTTAGCCAGTGTTTAGCCAAGCTGCTAAGCCTTGTGCTGTAGACACATGCAGGTCAAGGCACCAGGGATAACCCTCTCTGAAATTGTATTTTTAATGGTAGGAATTTGAGGTTTAAAAACCACTCACTGTCATTTTCTTACTGAGTGCCCCCATTTCAACCACTTCTGAAAAAGCTGATGATGACCCTACTAAGAAGTGCTGATTTTCCTGCATACTTTCCTGCCCCATCACGTTTTTGGTGACAGAGCTGCTTTCTCTCATTTGTCAGCCAGACATGACCACATGTGAGGAGTAAAACTGTTTCCATCTCCCTTCACTCCTTTCATTATTTAGGACTATTTCCTGACCTGCTGTTCTCACTTCCACAGATTTTTACAAGTCTGGATTTACTGAGGGGTAGAAAACACTCTCCCGGGTCCTGTGTTATTCTCATTGCTTCATGGTTTCTTGCTCCCTCCCTAGCTGGTCAGGGATTTAGGGTCTGAGCTTCCTGTGCATCGGTGACTCTCAGATTCTTTTGTGTGAATACATGCATACTATGTGCCACATTGCAGACACAATGTTGCTCGATGATTCAAACATTTTGCTAGTCCTTTTGGAGAAAGTTTCCATAGTAAAACTTGTCTTCATCTAAAAGGCTATTAGCTATAAAGAGAGCAGCAAAATAAAACTCTAGCTAGAATAATAATCAACTTGTCTGAGGAAAGAGTGAAGCACTGTGTTCACAAATGTGTTTATTAATAAGAATTTTCAAGGAAACACCAGACTTTTTGCAAGGCATGTGCTGAAAAATGAACATTTATTCAGAAAGAAAAACAAACAAACAAACAAAAAAACACCAGAAATTATTAACAAAACAAAACAAAAAACACCACCAACAACAAAAATGTAATTCTAAATTACTTATTCATTATTTCATTTTCATTTTCGTACCCAATGCAAAACCTCCAGGACTCAGATAGAAAGATCGGGTACAAGTCAAAGTCAAATGAGCTAAACTTACCATCTTATTCAGGGAATGGCATCTACCACTCCATTACACTAGGAAGCTGTGTCTGAAACAGTGAAGGACAGCCCTGCCATTGGAAAACATGCCCAGCAGCAGGTGCAGAGGTACTGGGACCAATGTCAAGCTCCCAAAGTCTTAGAAGTCAGTCAAAGTCAAAGTCTTTTTAGAAGCCCCCAGAGCAACCTGCCTGAGGATTGCACCAACATGGGAAATTGCAAGCTGTCAACTAGACTGGCAGGTAACCTGAGGCAGCAAACATACTTTAAATGTCATAAACACTCATGCTATTTGCCCTTAATCAGTTTTTGTTCATATTTTAAGAAGAGAAACATCAAATATCAGACTTACAATATTTACTTTGTTAATTGCTTAAATTTTTTACTGATACTCAGGACTGGGGTGTGGCTTTTCAGATTTACTGTGTATCATAGTTGTGAAATACTTTTCTTAAATGACTAATTTCAAATTAGCTCTCTAGTAGCAGGTTTATTTCATCGTGATCTCCTTAATTCAGGAGAATTGATAGGCAAACACTCTGTGTGTTTCTGGTATTTTCCTTGAATAATTTCCTCATTCTAGTTCCATGGTTGTCTTTTCTGCAAATTATATAACTTATTGCTGTAAGAAGCCCTAGTAAATTTGCTGTGTTTTAGGACTCCTGGAAGAGAATTCAAGTGAGCATAAACTCAAAACGTGCGGGAAAGGATCCGTCTGAAATCAAGGACAATATCTCACTCTCCAAAATTAATCCCAGAAGTTGTTTACTTTTAAGGAGCTAATATTTTTCAATTAATCCAAGCATGTTTTGTTGTTGTTGTTGTTGTTGTTGTTGTTGTTGTTGTTGTTGTTGTTGTTTTTGTCCAAGACATTCTGAGGATAATTTTACATTTCTGTGCTAGAATGTACTAGAGAAGTACAGCTAGCTTATTGTTGATACTAGTTAACCATTTAGCTTTAGTCTTTCAATTATTTAGAGAGTAATTATTTACAAAAGTACTGTAATCCTAGCCCTTACCTACCTATTCTGATGTCAAGAATAAATTATTCTGCCTAGGAGAGTTTTATACACTGTGTATTATTTCCTTTGTCTCACAATTATCAGCTTTGTTTTCTATTCATTCAAGTTCAATGTGTCTGCAGGTCACTAGGTACAAGTCAGTGATAGATCATGCAGATGATTTTCTTACAACAGTGGAACTTTATGGGTCAAAAATAAAATAAGTTAATGCCATGGCTGGTCTCTGGTTTGTTTTGCAGGCTGAGTCTTGAAGGGATATAAATATGAAAAGAATCAGTTTGGGCTGATAATACTGCTGATTTCAGTAATGGACTTTCACTTGTAAGCAGTTGCAGAGACATAATCTAGGAGGAGTGAGTACATTTGATACAAATTCAATAATAACAACAAAAAAGACACGATGACTTTAACTGATATGTGTTAAAAACAGTATTTCTTTTAGAATAATGTGAGAATGGCAGAAATACTCATGAATGTTATTACAATATTGGACACCCAAGCTACTGAGGGAACAATTTAAGATGAGGAATTTAAACATGATGTTAACAAGTTTCAGCAGTAAAACAGATTTTGTCAAGAGAATATGATTTTGGTAATTGTTATTTTTCTGCATTCTATATCAGAATGAAACCATAGATTTGACATTACTAAGGTTATATTCCCACATTGAAAGTCAGCATGCAAACCAATATTAATGGGAGTAATGATTTTCCATGTTTAAAAAGTCAATATATTATGGTTTCTTCACTGACAATGTAATACACATTTCAGAGGCAATGGTAAGGTGATACGAAGCCACAGAGCTCACCATCTGACTGTCAAGAGGGCTGGAACTCCATTAATTGCTGTTTAAATATTTTCAACATGTTTAAAGAGATAGCTTATTAACCATTCAGCATCATTTGACTTTCAGTATAAAACAGGAGCTAATGATTTCTCAAGTGTCAGGGGCTGAATTCTTGCAGGTTTGATGGGATGCATGCTATGTATTTTCTTGCAGGCTTGATAAATTCAGGGGAAATGGCTCTTGCTGAAGATGTGTTGATATGATCACCAGGAGGATACAGATCATTGTCCAGCGGGCAGGAGATGCTCTACCACTGACAGCATGACCAGCATTTTTGCAAGAGAGTGAGTTAAGCTAAGGCAGTGAGAGAAAATTTCCTAGGAAAAGCTCTTTGGAAAAATATCACATCCAGATTTCCTCAACTGTTTGCTAATGTGGTAGACCAAAAGTAAGAACAGTCATCAGAGATATTCATATATGAAGGAAACTCTAGGAGAGCGTGGGACAAGAGGTTAAGTGCTTTTAGCAGCTTAAGTAGCAAATAGTTTCTTGGGAGAGGTTGTAGAAAATACACACTCTTGGCTTGATGGGCACTTTGATCCATTGAAAAGTTCATACCATACCTCTTTGCATCTTTGTATGTGTAAGGCACATCTCCCATGTGTTACCCTCTGGTTTTGAGCATTAACAAACTTGTCTTCTGAAGCATTCTCAGCCTGTGACCGCAGCTAAAACCAGTTCTAAAATAAATCAAGTACCTTAAGTGAACAGAAATTCTACTATGTGAAGGAGAACAGAAGTTACCTGCGGGGTACTCCCCTGTCTCATAAGTCATGGCATTTTTTTTTTTTAAGTAACATTTCAGGATGAAATCCTACCCTTTCTGAAGCTGTTGGGAGTTTTCTCTTTCACTCTGCTCAGGCCTTATTGCTCTGTATCGCCTTTAAATATACTGGCTTCTTTCTTTGCAGTCTTATTATAGCAAGAACTATACATTAAATTCTCTGAACCTGATCACAAATAAAGGGCAGTTTAGGGAGTCCTGTTTCACATTGTTGTTTTGATACAAGGAACTTCCAGCTGAGATTTGTATTCCTTACCTGAGAATAAAACAAAAGAGTAGATATGATGGTTGTGCTTATTTAGGATTGAATGTTCAGAACCAGGTTCTCATTTATGACAGGTTCTTTGCAAAAAACCCTAAAATCACAAATCAGAATAAACTTCTGTGTTCCTACTATCTAAATGAATAAAATGAATATCTTTTCACTGATGATTCAGTAACCCTTATACAAGGTGGTCCGTTATATTGATATCTCTAAGAATACATGCATGAGTAAAGCCTCCTTAGAGCAGACTAGAGCTCTTAACTGTGATGTGTGTAAATAGCTTGCTGCCAGCATTCACAGTTTTATCTTGGATATGAGTGCTGGGTTATTTTTAAATGCCCCAAGTTCATGGATAATGCAGTGACTTGAAAATTCTATCTTTCTTTAAAAAATAAATATATAAATAAAAAATAAATATATAAAATAAATTATATTTATTAAAAATAAATATATAAAATGGACAAAATAAAAAAGTATAGACAAAATCAAGTTAAAAAACTAGAAAGTCTAAAAGCAAAGATAAAAGCTTGACCATTACCTAGGACCTCAGAGGAAACACAGCTGCTGATATAGATTTAATTCAAGCCAAGTCACTGGCAAATTATGAATGCTATTGCATGCCTTAATAGGCTAAAGGTGTCTATCAGGGTTTGTTTTCTGAAGGACCACATTTTATAATATAGCCAATTTCCAATATACTTGGCATCATTGTGATAACGCATCAAAAACCCCATTGTACTACAAATACAAGGGATTAAGCATATGTTTTTTATGCCTTAGGCTTTTTTAACTCCTGCTGTAACCGGTCATGTTGTATTTACTGTTATTATCTTACACACTCTTTTTGTTCCTTTGTTTTTGATTTGTATTTTCTTTTGATGTTTTAGATGGGAATATTGTAATACCTTTAGAGTTTATTCACCTGAAAGAAATGCAAACAGAGCTTTGGCTTGGGTGGTTTTTGTTGTTGTTGTTTTTCTTTTTCCTATAAAAGATATCATTACTGTGTGTTAAAAAGCATGCAGGCAAATTGATGTACCCAGCTATTTCTTTTCTGCTGTGTGCACAAGCTACTAAGAGCAAAAATGTTACTCTTGTTATTGCTTGCTTTAGGAGGAAACACAGTCAGCTTCCATTAGCCTATTAAAGTGGCTGATAGCTAATTATGATGTCTGCAGAACTTTTCAAAGAACTAGCAGTTCATTGCTGTGCTAATACAAGCAAATTGATAACACCTCCTGTGATTTTAGATACAGCTGGAAGGCACAATTAACCAACTGTGTCCTCTTTAAGTGTCTAGTGCCCCAACCCTGACTTGGAGAAATAGCTTAAGACCTGATTACATACTGAATGCAGCTCAGTAACTGAGGTATTTACTAACACAATAAGATGCCAGGTAAGTGTGAAAATACTATACAACCGTGCTGCTCTTTCCTTATAGTTAAGAAATATGATCTAGAAGTGTTTTCCTACAGTAAGCCCAATAAGCATTTTACTTCTGCTAGAGAGTCTGTTATTTATTCATTGTATCATAGCATTGCAGAGATAAGGTGATCTTTCTATAGACACACACACAAATACAAAGCGGCTTGAAATATGGATGTACCTCATTCTACTGCATACAGGAGGAACACAAACCTTTGAAAAAGCTGGCACAGAAAGATGTATGCCCTTTGAAATGAAATGTTACCATCAGCTTCATGTGGTCAGCTGGCAAAAGTGTATCAGAAAAGAGACAATGAGCAAAGCTATGTGTTAAAAGGGAGAGCCTCTGATGTGGCAATGAGAAAGGAGTTCCAGCTGTTTGGACACATCTGCTGAGTAAAAGATGACTGCCTGTTAAAGACTACTCTTTGGTCTGAGAAGAGGCAGCAGTCACCATGGAGGGATCAGCTGAGTCGCAGACCAGAAAAAAAAATAGGGCTTTAAAGACACTGTATGTCAAAACACAAAGAGCAGCTTACTGTGGAGCTAGTAGAATTTGAGAGTCTGATTCATCTATTGGACAGGGGAGGAGAAATGAGGAGGAAGGATTACTATAGTGGTTGGGGCTGCGTTCCCTTGATGTTGTGTAGGCACATAATGTGAAGCTGAGACAGACTCACAAAGATTATGGTGTTGGCATTAAAAAGCAAGCCACCTGAATCTCTAATTTATGGATGAAGAACTGAAAAACAGTGGTGACACCTAGATTCCTGTTTTCTTCAGCTTGCTCTTGAATTCAGTATGGACTCTCAGGTGGGATCAGCTACTCCAGTTTTACTCCTATCCTGCTTTGGATAGGGAGCAAGTAGGAACCTCAGAAAAAGATGAAGATTGACTCCTGCTGTTGCTCTGCCTCTGAACAGAAACAGAGATGTAGTGAACTTAAGCCAGCTGGCCCTGAGCTATTTCATTCAATCACAAACTCAGCACAGATATTGCCAGGGAAACAAAACCACTATTCTTTATATTTCAGAAGAGAATCTGTCAACTGGGAAACTAAGGGCAGTTCTGTGCAATTGTAGTCCACTGATTTAGTGACAGTGTTAGCTCATTAAAGTTAATCAACTAAAACATCTATTGTAAGACTTAGCTACAAATTAAGAAAGTCAATGTACATATGGAAGTCTACATGTAAGTCCCCTTATGGTAGTGGAGATTTAGGGCTCAGTTCTTCACACATAGGTGTCCAGAGCTATCTGAAATGTCTTCAGGTGCTGTCTATCTGGATCTTAACAGCTGCTTAAAAACGAGGAAGCCTCCCACAGGTCCCATATGATAGCTGCCAGCTTCCACAAATGTCTCATAGACCCTCCAGCCTCTTAAATTACATCAGAGTCCTGCATACATGTAACTAAGGCCCAAACCCTATGAATAGTTTGCTGAGTACCTCAAGCTCCACTAACTGTATTCAATGGATCTCCATTGACCTGGGAAAATCTACATTTAGATGTTTTAAATATGAAATTAAACTCATATAGATTAGAATCAATCTATTAAAAACAATAGGTCAATTGTAAAGTCATTATTGACTTGGTGTTAAACAGAAAGGATTTTGAAAAATGAAACGTGTTTTTTATTTTTTCATAAATCAAGCTGTATTTAATTACTCTGGTGGATTTCAGCCTTTAAGAATTGTTGCTAGAGACATCCTGATAATAATTCTTCTCTACAGGGAACTGCTTTTGTTTTCTTAATAAAATTACTGCATAAGGTTATATTCGCATTGTTTCAAAAGCAGCCCTGAGGCCTAATTTGCCAGCTGTGCTCAATGTCTACTGTCACTTGGGCACTAGTGGCCATCTTTCAGATGACCACCTGGTGCCACTGGAGAAAAAAAAAAAAAAAAAAAAAAAAAACACTTAAATTTGCCTGCTGAGGTGGACTGCTCTCTAGTGTACAGTTATCTGCAGCATGAATGGGGCTTCAGAAATTAAGATTATCAAAGACTCTAAATTCCCTAAATCCCAACAGCTGAGGATTTGTTCCCTTACCAAAGGAATTGCTGATGGAAAGAAAGAAAATAATTCTGTGTCTCAGGCCCCTCTTATTTCTTTTTTCTTAACCCAGTGTGGACCCATAAGTGAACTGTAAGGTAAACAAAGCAACTCTTACTGTGCACGTTTTCTTTTTGTAGGCTATTCACCATTGTTGCTAGCCACAAATGAGTGGTTTGTGTCTATAAGAGATGGCATAAAGCATAAAGGATTCTCTGTTTAACAATAATTCTGATCAAAATGTTAAAAGCTTATTCACCAAAGTGTGTCAAACCTTGAAAATAATTGGTGTGTGTGATGAGAAGGCCATGGAACAGTGGTTGCCTGGGTGATTTCAGTGTCGAGTATGATCACCTTTGTGGAGTTGAAATGCCTTTTATAAGGCATTTGCCTTTTTATTTTGAAATGGACAGGTGGCTATTTGCCATGTTAGGCCACTGCTCCAATAAGCTAAATGTTCTTGCCGACTTGTTGCCAAGGTGCTCCCAAGGCAACATTTCTGCTTTGTGATGCTGCGTGGTTGGCATGCTAACAGCTGCGTCCTCAGGGAAGTAGCACAGATATCGCAAAGAGAGAGGAACAAAAAATGCATCCAAAAATCCTAGGTGCTAGGGAGAAGAGAGAACAGGGAGGTTACCTAGCCATCCCTCCTCTTTTCATGCAGGTTGCTTCCAGTGATATAGTCCCCAATCTGATCACAAAGGCATGAATGTGAGGACTCCACCTCTTCAGGCATGAATGTGAGGCCTCCACCTCTTCTCAGGATGTAACTGTTGCATGGAGTGAGCTGTTGGAACACTGAGTGAAGATGTATCTTCAGTTCAGCAAGACAGGAAATGAGGACGGATGGAAAAAAAAATCCAGTGTTTGTTTGTTTTCACCATACTAAATTCTCATGTGAATATTTAAAAGTGGTTAAAAGAAAGTAGAAGTTAAAGTTCCACACACTCTACTTGTTTAAACAAAACAATGTGCTTGCCTCTTCCAATTATTATTGTTATTATTATTTTCTTTTTTTCTCCAGACTCTCTGAACACAAAGATGCAGAGCAATATAAGAATATAAAGGATACTGAGATGGCTGTCAGAATTTGGGTTCATCTGGAACAAGGAAAAATCATGTTCAGACTTCTGTTGGACCACCAGGTGTGAGGGAAGGATGAGAAAAAAGAACGTCACATGGACTGACTAGAAGAAAAGCTATTAGAAGATGTGTGTGTGGGGGGAGGGGGAGGCAGAGGGGAAGGAGAGGGAAGAGAACGAGGAAAAAAAAAGAAAAGTGAACGAATGCCAAGCTGCAGAACTGAAAAAGAGATGGGAGGGAGCTGGGGGAAGAGTTACTTATATTTGTTTAGGAAGAGATCATTAAAGCAACTGTATAGAAGCGTTCAGTGCAGAGGAAGAGCTGCAGAAATAACATAAGAAGAGTTCCCTGATGCAGAGAAACTTAAATGTTCATAAATAACGTTTTTAATGAGTTTAAAAGGGAGAGAATTTGGGAGGTAGCTGGAGAAAGACAATGATTCTTTGCTTTTCCCACAAGGCCAGGAAGAATAGCTGAATGTACTTATATTTATTATGACAGAAAAGAAAAATCAATTTAGACAGAAAATTAAGAAGGGATGTAACTGCAGCCCACTACATTCAGAAAATTAGAGGAACTGGGCTCAGTGGAACCAGAGAAAGTCAAGAAACAATGGTGATGATAAAGGAGAAGGAAAGGAAGTTCTTGTGTACCTGTAATCACTGACAGAAACCCTTTTAAGTACACTTCTGAACACATAAAAAATATGTAGGAGAAGAGTATATCAGCTTAATTTTCACTATAAGGATTCACCTTCCAATATCCAAGGAATGTGGAAACATAAAAATATTAATCTGTGATTGGAGAATTTTAAGGACAAGATATATGAAGCTAGATTTCAATTGTAGACCTTCCTTAATAGAATCCCATGCTGTGGTTTAGGTGACTATGTATGTACTGGCACAGGACCATCAGGAGGTCTGTGTGGTTATGGGATGGGGACATGCCTACCTAAGCAATGGGAGAGCTTTGGATGCTGTGACTGGTGTTGCTTCCATGTCATGCACAATGTTCAGATATTCTGAGAGGGAATTCAGGAAAGTGAGAATTCAAGATGGTAGATGTAATACTTGGGTTTGAAATTATATGCTGTGTGAAGCTGGGAATTAATCCTTAGAACTATTTAATGGCCTCTCATTGCAGCACTAGACAAAAGCAGTAATCAAGCCTTGTCTTCACAATGAAAATTACTGATGAAGGGATCAACCCTAGTGAAGTAAATGACACTTTTGCAAAGTTGAAGAAAAACAACCCATTGATCTTGATCCTACTATGACCCAGAAGGCAGCAAAAAGTTAAGTTTTGGACTTCTGTGTCTAGCCTGGCAAAGAGCTTGATTTGCCTTCATACCCATTTTGGAATAATTATTCCTGTTGGACTTCTGTCTAACTGTGTAAGGTGAGACAGCTCAATTATTTAATCATGCCATCACTTTAGTTTGAAAGGCCAGTACTAGAGCAAATGTGCTTTCTCCTTAATTTATTCCAATACTTAACCTAGTTGGTCTGTTCCCTGACTGCGCATCTTTAGTCGTGTATCAGAATATAAAGGATCTTTCCTTCATTTTTATATCTGTTAAATGTTTTGAGTCTCACCTTCAGTAGGTGGCTTTGAAGATGAAACCTTTGTACATTTGTATGTGCCTTTCTACAGATGCAAGCAAGGTGGGAGGTGATGGGAAAACAGATCACTTTAAGTCTATCTTCTTTCATATTAAGAGGCAAAACTTTGCAACTTCAGAATGTATCTGCATTTAAAGTAGAACTGCCTATACCTGCTGATTATTTCTGTAGTCATTTGTTTCATTTTCTTTGGGATCCTTTTGTAAGTATATTAACTTTCTGTCAGTACTGTTATGACTATACATGTAAGTCTTTCATGTGCTTTTATACAGTCTAACAACATTTTCAGTTTCTGCTACAGCTTTTTTAGGAGTTGTTCTAAGGTTCATTTAGAGTGTCTCTTATAGATGGTAAAATATTAAGAAAGGAAATCAGGGCAATAAAATTCCAGCCCCCAACCCCAGGAATATCCCTTAGTGAAAGCCTACTTGTTAAAGTGCCTTCCAAACAGAATACAAAACCAAGGTAAAATTAGGAGGTATCTGGAGTAACCTCATATATGAAATTAAGGAAGAATTGTAGAGCTATTATATACAAATATGATGACTCAACCATAAATATGTAATAATATGAACTTTAGGGTGACTGTGGAGTTATGCATAATTTTATTTGTGAACACGCACAATGATCTCAGAGCTGGAGCTGGTTTGGAAATTACTCCTGAAAATTCCTATGGAAACTTATGACACAGTGTATTTTCTACATAAAGAAAAATCAACTATACTTTCTTCTTTTAAACTCAGGAGGTTTGGGTTTTAAAATATTATACCTCAAAACAAGCAAACAAGAACAACAACAACAAAACACAAAAAGACCAACCAACCAACCAACAAAAACAAAAACCTATATAAAAAAAAAAAAAACTCCTACATTTTTCACAAATAGCTTAATAAAGTACATCTTTGGGAAAAAAAAATAAAATCTAAATATATAGAAAAAAAAAAAAAAAAGAATAGACAGTAAAATATATGCTTTGCCTTATCTGTTTTTGCAATAATCTTGGTAGTTCACAGGACTAGCTTTGCACAGGAATTGGAATAAGTTTGATCAATCCACCCCAAAAGATTATTCATTTGGCTGGGATCTTAAAGCTTCCTGAAACTGTATTCCCAGAATTTTTTGTCAAAAAGTTAGCAGAATACATTCTGCAGTAAAATGCAGTTCCACTGGAACCAATATATCTTTACATTATGAGAACGTTGTTTCAGAGAAGACAGGAGGAAAAGATTTGGTGAAGGGATGAGGCTCAGATAATATTTTGACATACATATTCTCTTTTGGCATTTTGAAGTGAAATGTTTGGAGTGTGTTTTTGGAGCAACTGTTCATAACTATGCTTCTTGCTCTATATTATAAAATTAAAAACAAAAGTTGAAATCTAAACATTTCGAAACATTAAAAAATATGTTTTTGAAGAGATCTTTATAATGCTTTGGAATGTGATCTTTAAGGTCCTTTCCAATCCAAAGCATTCTATGATTCTGATATAATTTAATTCTTATCTTCTATGAAGATAATATTAAGGTAACATGTTTTCTCATCCAGTGACAACAGCTTACCTGACAAGTGGTATGCAGTCCACAGGAGGAGAACAACTGTGCAATTCATTAATACAACAATAAAGGCACAGGGAAGAGATATTTGAGTAAAATCCATATGTCAGTTTGTGTTCAGACCAGTCACGTAGTCCTAGACCTGTGTCACATGATGGAAAAACCTGTTGTGAGTGTAGCAGTCACACTTGTGCAACGTGAGTTCAAAAGAATTGAAATAATATTTGCTAAGGGATGGGGAATGGAGACTGCAGCTGTTTGCCCAATAAAACAAATTCAATATCTGAATGAAATTGGAACATATAATCAATATTGGTCTAGAGAGAAAAGCAACAATAATCTTATAGCTCATTGGAAAAGGCCTAGCTTTGTTAACCTTCTGGTCATGCTGCAAAGCCATCCTTTTTTTTTTTTTTTCTTTTTTTTTTTTTCCCCCCTTCTGCTCTGCTTAAAGATTTTGAGGGCATAGATTGAGCTTGCTGTTTTGCAGTAATGACTTGTTATTGTTTGTCTCTGTATCAATACTACTTTTTCATGGAATAAGCTATAGCAGGGACTATAGAGGAATAAGGAATGCAGACCACAGGTTATACAATATTAAATGAATGTATAGAATATATTCACATAACTAAAATGTGTGCTAGGTGAAAATAGAACTTCAAGATAGAATGTTCATGGAAGCTAGTGACAGATTTGCCCCCAGATTTAAGTATATTTCAACATTTAGGGAAAAGAGAAAGAGAAAAAGAGAAAACTTCATCCAGGAAAGTGACTGGTAATTCTTGACTGAGATGACAATATAAATGCTGTAGGAATAAACATCACCTGGGTGCTGTAGCATAAGATTTTGGCAGAAAGGGGCAAAGTTGAGAGGTCCTAGGTAATCTTAGTGATCTAGATTCTAGTTTCTTTCTTACAACTCTATACAACTCTGTGTTGAATATCAGTTTAACTTCTCAATTTTCTGCTAAATTTGGCATAATGCATGATATTTATGATTTTTTATTTATTTATTTATTTATTTATTTTTATTCTGGTTCTTCCCTGTATCCTGAAGTGAAATGAATTCTTCTGAGGTGTTTTGAGACCTAAGAACCTAGCTAAATAGATATTTTGTCTTTAAATTCAAAGTCAAACAGGTGGATTAAAAGCTTCTATTGGAAGCTTTTCAGTCTTTGAAGAATGCAATGGCTTTAGAAGTGCATAAATGTGACTGTGGGTAGCCCAGAAGACTGAGATTTGAGAAGAGAAACATCACTGACTTCAAGAACAAGAAGTAAAGCTGCTTATGAAGTGAAGGGAGAGGGTGAACAGGAAGGATGGGGAAAACAGAGAGCTAAGGAAATGAAAGACCACTGAAAACATGGGAAATAAAGCAAACAATACCAGGCTGGCATAGATTGAATGAGGTGAAGTAGGTGTGATATGCAGTATGACATGTTAATAATGAGTATTTAAACATTTGAAATGAGCATTAAAAGATCATATGTTCACTTAAGGAGATGTATTCCATTTTTTTATCAGTCCTGTTAGAAAAAAAGATGCCAAGGAGGTGATAAATAGTTACTCTGTTCAAGAAAGGGAAGAAAATGAGGATAGGCCACAATTGTAATTGAATTGCTTTTCAGTCCCACAAGCACAATTGACAATAAACATGTTAAAAAAAAAAAAAAAGAAAAGAAAAAAGAAAAAAGGTGAGAATGTTTAGTCACCGGAGTCAAACTTACCATCTGCTGCTCTTGGAACAAGAGCATAAAATATCACATATGTAACCTTATCTCCGAAAAGGTAAGTCAGCTTAGGTTACTAGCCTTTATTTGGGTATATGAGGTATTTGTCATATTCTGTGACTGACAAGTATATTGCCTCTTCATTTATGTCATTCTGTGCAGTATCTGTCACTCTCTACATTTTACCACTGTGGCTTTTCAAAAATCTTAATGGCAATGTGTAAAGTTTTGAGCCTTTCTCCTAGTGTATTTAGTATGCTAATAGTGGAACAGGCATGATGCATTCCAGTCCTGAGGACAGGCTGTATAAGAAATCACAAGCATGGAAAAATACAAAATAATCAGACTGAAATCATGTTTTCTGGGTGATGGCTGCAACCATCAGGTAGACGTGCAGATAAGGTTTACCAGTAATATATCTTTTCCAGTGCAATGTAAATATAAAAAGTTCAGGCTCACAGCAAAGCTGGATACTGATATTTTATTTAAAGAAACAAAACAAAACAAAAACATTAAATCAGGCCCATTACTTTGTTTGCATATATTTAAATCAAACAAACAACAAAACAAAATGAAACAAACAAACAAACAAAAACACAAAAAATCCCACTGGTTTTAAAAGTTCATCAAAGCCAAGTTTGAAGATGTGTTCAGGTAATCCTTCCATTCTCTCAGCACAACACATAGATGTAGTAGACATTGTAAGGAACTTTAAAGCCATCAGTAATCATAAATATCCCCTTCGTGTTTTCTGCCCTGCTCAGATTCCAAGCAGTTTAAACATCTCTGAAATTACACTGTTCTTCCAAATGAAAGTTTCCAAACCAAGTCTTGAAGAAATCCAAACATGCCATTTAGCATAATGCCGCATCTGATGCTGAGCTATACGCCACCGGCATGGTAACTGCCTTCCCCTCACTGAATGCAAATGTAATGTGAAGCAGTGCCATTTGGAAATTTAACTTGGAGTCAACTTTCAATAAGCCATTTCTCCTTTCTGATATGAAGGTTTTCTTTCAAAATGGACCTATTTGTGTAAATTGCAGGCTGGTCTGTTTGGAACCTGACTATTTCATGCAGTTGAGGGAAAGCATGCTAGTGCTTTTTATGGACTAAGCTATCAGGTAGGTACACATTTGACACAGAGTGCGCTGAGTTATCAACTTTCTCCAAGGGCAATCATGTATCTTATATATCCAGAGCCAAATTATATTTGACATTTCATTTAAAGCCAGAGATATCCTGATGCTAAAGCAGAGCATGAGTGGTAAGAGTAGGAGGGCATTCAGTTCAACCGGATGGATGCCTATTCCTGCCCTACTTGTCTGGGTGGTAGACGAGGCCTAATAATTCATCATCACCCTGTAATTTAGCCAGATGGAAATCTCAGATTTAATTCCTTTCCAATGACATTCCTTCCTATGCCTGGCAATGTTAAAGGGGACTAATCTGAGCAAGCTTTAGATGGCAACATAACCAGCAATATTTATATAGTTGGTTGTGAAGATTTCTTTGCTTATACCCAAAGTTTTCACATCAAGCCTGGTGGTTTGCAAATTACAGTCCCAGAATTCCCCAAGCTCAGCCTGTTCCAAATCTCTGTATCTTATCATGGGTCTTCGTTACACCTCTTCATGCTCTAAACCTCAAATTAAAAAATAAACTCCTTTGCTGAGGTGATGGAGAGTTAAAGGTCATTGGTATGGGTATGGCTTCATTGCATTATAACAAACTTTGAAGCCATCAAAATCCTAAATATGCCCTCTGTGTTTTCACAGAAATATTCAGTTGCTGCAGTGGATTGTGACATGTTGAAACATGCTCAAAACTTCTCTCTTTTACACAGTATCACCTTGGAGTCACTGGATATAATCTATACCTATGGAACTAGGTTGAAATTATGTGTTCATTATAATTCTATTAAATTATTTTCCAGTGATTCCAAGTCCAATGGTAACATCTACAGTAGGAAGAGGTTCAGGATGTGATCTAGATATTTTGTAGCAAAATTACTTTTGTATTTTAATACCTCCTCAGCCATGCCATCCTGGGTCTATTGTGAATATCATTGTATGCAGCATGATTGTTATGAAGGACTATTTTTTTTCTGATTAAGAATATTGTTCATGGCAGCAAATACTATTGCTGAGTATGAAGAGGCCCTTTATAGATGTTTGCATTGTTTCCTTCATTATACTTTTATTTCACGTGTCACAGACAGGCATATCTCATACATCTTAATTATGTGATTATCTTCCGAAATGGAAACATCTTTCCTGTCTCTGAGGTGGGGGAAAATGCAGGGGGAGGGAAATCTTGTACATAAGTATAAACAGAAATAGAGGAAGTCGCACCTTATATCAAATTGTTTTCACATTTCCTTCCCTATTGATTTTTCAAAAGATAATTATTGTGGTTGTAGTGTGAGCTGCTCTCATTAGGAACCCATCGATTGTTAGCTACTATAATTGCTTCAAATGTTGGAACTGGGAGGGAAGAGATAAAGGGAAAAATTAGGGTCAATATTTTATTGCTTTAGTGTTTGTTAATTGCACACTTTGGGCATGTCCTTCACCATTTTTTTTTTTTCCTAATAAAAACCCTGGAAAATTAATTATCTTTTTTTTATACAATGAGCTCTTTTCTTTTATTAAGGTCAAAAAGGGAATGTATATTCCTTCATAAAATGCAGCCTTGAATTGATTGAAAAGATGAAAGCCTATTCAACTCTTTTATTGCCAAATGGCCATTTTTTCAGTAGTGTCCGCACTTACCTGTACTACAAAGAGCATAAGCACCATTCTTCATTTAGCAACATCACTTCCCACTGTATAGTCCGTTGGAGGGTTTATATTAGTTGTGCAGTTTCTTCTAGCTTCACGTGGTTCCTTAGAAAGAACAGAGAAACCCGCAAAATGCCACTAAAACTATAGGTTTTCCCTTTAAATAAAGATAATTTATTTGAAACCTCCGTTAAGTTTAAGGAATCTGGTATTGACTCACTCAGCAAAGCCTGTCTGCCTATTTTGAAGTATTCTCCTGAATGTGTAGGTTTCCCTGGCTCTTTTGCTGTGATTGCAGATGACTTGTAGTAGTTAACATACTGCTCCTACAACAGACCCCAGAGGTAAAACAGAAGTAATCTCCAAAGCCCACAGGGGAAGCCACAAGAAGTTACTGGGAAATCCCACAAAGACACCAAGACATTAAATGCAGGCATTAAATGTTCATGACTTGAGATAGAGCCTTTTTTTCCTAGTAATAAAGAAGCCTTTCCTAGCTCAAAAGAAGGCACCTATAACTGGGCTTCCTGGCAGCCAGTGCAGAGGTCAAGGATATAAAGGACACCTCTGACATGTTGAATATATATTTGCAATCTCCTCCTTCTGCTGGTTTTGGGGGACAAAGTCTGGAGACATGAATGAAATCAAGGCAGACTTTCCTAAAAACCCTGGCTTCTTTGTCACAGCTGTGTACAGGAAGGATGGAGGGTCCCCAACTCATCATCTTCTTGCTATTTGTCTACTTGTCAAAAGCCTGGTGTCCCATAGGAAGCAAGAGTTAGTGGATCAAAGTCTTTTCAAAAAGAAAAAGGAAGGAAGGAAGGAAGGAAGGAAGGAAGGAAGGAAGGAAGGAAGGAAGGAAGGAAGGAAGGAAGGAAGGAAGGAAGGAAGGAAGGAAGGAAGGAAGGAAGGAAGGAAGGAAGGAAGGAAGGAAGGAGTCAGGGGAGCTCTTTTCTCGTATGTTCTCTTCTGTCTTGCAGCAGACAGAGCTGTGCCTTGATCTAAGAGACAGTGATGGAAGCTACTGTCACTGTAGAGCTCGGTGCTTGTTGTATGCTATATGGAAGTCTATTCTGAGCCTATATGCAGGGCAAGGATTTTCAGAGGATTTAAGCATGAAACAATGAAGAAATTCTCTTATGAATCACCTGGTGACCTTCTCCCTACCTTGGGTGGTCACGACAGTGACAAATTAAATGACCTCAATGCTTGTATACTCAGGCAATTAAACTCTACATAAAGTTGAATCCCAAATGCATACGTGATTCTGTGGATCAGGTGTTGATAGGCATTTTTCCAAGGCCATAGAGACTATCTGTAGTGGATCAAGAGATTTCATCTGGAATTACTCACTCAGCCCTTGACCTTTGCACAACAAAGCCACCACTGCCTCTCTGCATCTGATCATTTCAGCTGCTGCTTGCAGGATGGCCTGGCTTTTAAGGGCATGTCTACATCATCAGCCACAGATGGGCACACGCTGTGCTCTGAGCTGCCAGATGGGAGCTACCTTTCCCAGGGAGCCATGCAGACATGTAAAAGTGAAACCACTGCCATGCTAATGAGTCCAGCTGGGTGACTTTGTGTCCTACGCAGCTTTAAGCACACACACTTCCATGGAGAGCAGTGAAGTAGTGATCAACATCCACCTTAAAAAGATATTATATTTTTTGGTGCCAGGAACAAAATGTTAGAGAGACAATTTTTTTTATTTTTTTTTTTAATAGACAGCTGGAATACATATTTAGTCTTAGGCTTCCAGTTTGACGTGTCACCATGAATCAGGTAATATAGGCTTTGATCCCAGAAATAGGACTTTTTAATGTTCTAACACAGCACTGATTTTCTTACAGAGTGGAGCTTCCCTGTGCTATTGTACACTGTATTCTGGCTAACACCCACAAGCTAACATTGAAATCTTTAGGTTAATAACAGTAGCACAAAACCTAATCTGGTTTCAACACCAGACTGAACAGTATTGAGTAAATATTTAGAACAGAGCAGCCATGAATATGATTCTCCATATTACTGCAGCTACAATTTTAGAGCTTCTCAAGCTAAATGTTTGAAAGCAAGCATGGGGTGCCCTGCGTTTGCTATCACCTGGGTCCACAGTGGTTTGACAGTCAGAAGGAGAACAGATTAGAAGGTCCTTACTTGGAATACAAGTTCTTGGGTAACTAATAGAAAAAAAACACTTTTCAATTTCCATGGGCAATTCATCTGACTGTTGCCTAAACTGCTCTCTAGACTGAACAGTTTTGGGAGAAAAACTATTTGTGAAATGTATGGTAATATACTGACAGCTACCAAAAACTAAATAAATAGACTCAATTAGAGTGACACTAGTCACACCATTTATATGGAGAATTTGACACTCCTGAATTAACATATTTGGTTGGTCTTTTCTCATTATTGTTATTTCCCCCGGACTAACCTTAGCTCACAAAACCCACTGATAGCAGCGGGACCTGTTAAGATGTGTCTCAGCATCACTTCTTGGAGCGGTGTGTGGAAGCATCATGTGCAGAGCGAAGCTCAGCTCTGGTTAGCAGGAGCATTAAGCTGTTAAACAGTCGGTGAGCATAAAGATCTCTGTACCCACTCTCTCAGCTGTGGTCCTGCTCAGCTAACAGCAAATATGTGTCGTAAATGCCACATCATATGCCTACGCGCTCCTGCCCTGGGTTAGCATAATAGCCACCCTAAATTGTATTATGCTGTGTATCAGTTGCTCAGTATTCAACGTCTGTTCTTCCCTAACCTAATATTATGATTTATCCTTGCCTTTGATTTTTTTTTTTTTCTGTTGACTTCTAGCCGTTTCTGTGGAAACAGGAAGAGTATCCAAAGATAGCAGTTTGTCTGTAGCATGTCTGTGCATCCGTATGTCACATCTATATGGCCTAGAGGCATTGACGTGTAAAAACAAACACTGCAAGAGGGAGCGTTTGCATGTTAGACAATTGCAGCAGTCACTGTTCTCTTGGTCTTAAATAAGAAGACTCACAGTTGGTATGTGCATGGATGTCTTGAGCTCTGTCTTAAATGTCATTTTTCCTGAAGGATATTCCATGACTCTTTATTCTGGACTAAGAAATAATATTTACTTATACAAAATATTGCATTTTTTTTTTCTTGATTTTTCCTTTTCTCTGGAGGATGATTAGAAAGCTTGCTTTCCCTGTTATACTGGCATCATGCCTTTGTATCCCCCCTCTGTATCTGCAATCCCAAGCAATCTGTGTAACTCTGTCCCCATTTTACAAATCACGTGAAAGAGGCTTTGAATGCTAGGTGCCCAGCCTTCCCCCTGCCCTGGCTGCACAATTCAGGTGCTTGTACTGACTGCAGTGTGAGAACTAGTCCTGCACACATACTTGGCTGGATCCAGCCTTCAGCACCAGTTCCTTGATTTCCCGTCGGTCAAGAGAAGTAAGGATGCTGTCCTAGCCAACAGCTCTGCTCAGACTGCTCTCTTCGAGGCATTAGTAACATCTATTTTTATTCCTGTAAATATTAAGTGCTGAAGATAGTCTGGTAAATGTGGCTCTGAATACCCAGAGCAGCCTGGTAGACACCTAATAGTTAGGAGTGATTTATCCAATAACCTTGCACCTACCCCTGTTTAGGGGTCGCCTTTGCCTGTGCTCTGGGGCAGTTTTTTTGTACCATTAATTCATTTCAACCACTGATATGCTCTGTATGACTTTTCTGGGAAGGCAATTGAAAATCCTGGTGGCAAGAGCTGGAACTGAGTGCAAAACATTACTGTAAGTCTAAAAACACAGACATCATTTCCCTACTGATGTGGTATAAAGAGGAGAATTAGCGGCTAATCCCTTAAGAGAGAATGCATTTCTGTGCAGGGCAAAGAATATCAGCCCCCTTAAACGTCCTGTGTTTAGACAGAGATTAGGGCTCCCTTGGCATCAGCTTTTTGTCATTCAGTCCTTTTTCACCTGCTCTGCCCTGAGCCACAGCTCCCTCCAAAGCCGATTTCAGCATTGCCTGCCTGTTCTGCTGCCCTACTGGCTCCTCCACCCTGCAGAGTGGTGCAGGATGTGCAGTGCAGCTGGCAGAAGAGCTGGGAGGGCAGGGGAAACAGATTTAATTCCCCTGTGCACTGCGCCATTAATGTGTGCTTTCACCTCACCAGGAAACAGCAGGCTTGGTCACCTTTTTGCTCAGGTACCTCAATGCTTGCCTATCCTTGGAGATTCAGTGTTGACATTACTACTCATGCACAGGCCTCTTGTGCCCCAGGAGGAGAGCTTCAGTGGTCTGAGATGGTCCACATAGCAAGTAAGAGCTTAGAGATGTCAGCAGAGACATGAATTTCTTTGTGGGTAGCACTTTGTAGGAAGGGAAAGGCCTTGCCGAAAGGAGCTGAAAGATGGCAAAGAGCAGTGATGGTGGGAACTATTCCTGCTCCAGAGCCCCCTTGTGAAGGCAGCCTAAACAACTTTTATGAATATCATACAGAGAACCTGTGACCCAGGTATAAATTCCACCTCTTAACTACCAATTAAAAATTGAAATTATTCTCCTCTCAAAAGCCATATTCAAGTTTCATACATGGGGAAACTGAGTCCCGGTGTTGTAATAGCCCAGCCATCATCCTGCAATGAAACTGGCAGCAGCAGTTTCCTGGAACTTGGTCCGTCTTCCATAAACATCCCACCTTTGGGTGGATTTTAAAGTAGGGGCAACTGAAACCATGTCTCATTTGCTGTGACAACACTTGCTGAGAGCTGTGCAATAAATAATAGATTCAGAAAAGAGAAAGCAGTGCCTGAGTGCCAGGGAAATCCATCAGCATCTGCTCACAGTGCTGCAGAGTTGTCATATTTATTGAGTTATTTATGAGGCCAAACGCAGACAGAGGAAAACTACTCTCTTGACGTCTTCTCACTAGCACCACAGGCTCTGTCTGGGTGGTCATTGCAAAGACCAATTCACTTGAACCAGTGTTG
Organism: Aythya ferina; assembly: GCF_964211825.1. Lineage (NCBI taxonomy): Eukaryota > Metazoa > Chordata > Aves > Anseriformes > Anatidae > Aythya > Aythya ferina. The sequence continues at coordinate 5,329,734 of NC_140299.1, read as the reverse complement.
AAGATAACTGGGTGTTTCTTTGTTGCTGTTGTTCCCACATGTGTAATGAGGTGGCAAGACTCAGTTCAGTTCCCATCCATTTTAGATAAGAGAAAAGAGACAAAACAATAAATAGGTATAACGGATTAACTGCCTCCTTTGGAAACCCCTTCAGGTTACAGATAAAGCTCATTAGGTGCATAGTAGTCAACGTAATTATCATTTTCATTTACAGCTTTGGGCACTATGGTAATATAGATGATTGATAATGACAAATTCTAATAAAATGTAATAAAATCACTTTCTTTAGAGAGAGGTTTTATAGATGAAAATCTGGATGAACCAGGCTCTCAGACTCTTTTTTCCTTTTTTTTTTTTTTTTTTATTTTTTTTTTTAATTTAAGCGATTTTAATTAAAAATTTGCGAGCAAAAAGAAAGTTTAGAAGATTCTCAGCTTGGTGTAACCATCCTGTATTCTGATAAAATGGAATTCATTTATTTGCTGGAGATTGTCAAACATCCACTGTCTGTAAAAACACTGCCTTTATGTGTTTACACTTAACTATTTCTGTGTTAGTTTCTTGAAAGAGATTCTCTAAGTTTCCAAAGTTTCCCAATGGATGCTCTTCCTGCAGTTTTCTAAGCAGCAGAATCTGGACTTTGCAGAACAGCTTGAGCCCAAGAAGAAGTGAGCTGATTTATTTATTACTATTATTTATTACTATTATATTTATTATACTTTATTTATTACTCTTTTATTTATTACTATTTTTATTTAAGTGCCATATGGTTAAATAAGAACCACAGAAAACAAGTGTCCTTTGCACAATAAGCTCCATCCCCAACATTTCTGCCCCTTGCCTACCAAGCAAGCCAGAGAGGCTCTGCTGCTGCCACAGGAGGCTGAGTGTGGGGGACTTCATCATGTCCCTTTTGTCTTGTGGTGCCAGCAGAGGCCAGAAACCCACCTTCCACCAAGGCCCTGGGGAAATATATTTTAATTTTTGCAGCACTGGGACTTCGTGTGCTGTTGGTCTGTCTCTGCGTCTGCATGTACGTCTGAAATTCCTCGCCCAGCAGTCAGAGAGAAAGATCTCTCCAAACCTGACTGCACTGGTCTAAGTTGGTAACATGCTGAGGAAGTCTTGTTAGGGAAAAAGTTGTATTGGAAAAGAAGCAAACAAAAACAAGACTGAAATAGCAAGCAAGCTGTCAGGTCTGTGACCCTTTCATCCAGCCTGAAATAGCAGCCAACATTAAAGGCACCTGTGGGTTAAGAACAATTGCTCTTGAGTTTAACTTCATTATGTCGATCAGTCAGTCTGAGAAAAAGGTAGCTGGTCCCTTCACAGCAGAGAAAGGTGTTAATAAGAAGAGAAGTGATAAGGATGCCAGCCCCTGTTGGGTGGCAAGAGACAGGCAGTGTATTGCATGTAGAACATCAGGGAGAGCTTCATCTAATTTAGAAATGGCAAAAGCTTCTCTCTATTGATTGTCCAAAAAGAGTTGGTATAGACTTGGAAGTAGGTGACCTGGGTCATTCATGTTTCTTCTTATTTTTTTTCCCTCTCGAAGTCCTGCTACTAATTAGAATTTTGCCTGTAGTGAGGTGAGTTATTGGTCCGAAGGAGACGTGCATCTAGAGAACTGCTATATGTCAATGTGCACTAGAGACATCCTAGCCCAGCAGCAATAAAAGGGAATTGTATGCCTTAATAACACTGTTATACCTGATGCTATGGCTTGGCAGTTATGTTTTACATAGCATTAACTCCAGCTGAAAACCAGATACAGTGTGTGTATGCAAGAAATGTGAAAAGCAGAAAGATGGCCTCTGTGTCTACATGTTTGCAATGTTTTTTTTTTGTTTCTTTTTTTTTTTTTTTTTTTTTTGTCCAAAAATAAATCAAAAGAAAGACATCCTTCTTGATCGTTACAATTTATGTGCATATGAAATATAGCTGATGCATGATGACTACAGGTATGGAAAAGGAAAATTGTTGTGAGCACTGTGGCTTAGCATTACAGCATCAGTCCAGGAATCATGATGCATTGTGCCTTGTTCTTCCCATTTGTAAAGTGGAAATAATGCTGACATCTTTAGCCAAGAATTTTTCTTTGAAGATGAAGAACACTGGGTATCATTAGTTACAAATTTTCTTGAAATTACGGGGAATGGATGGGGTAAGGGTGTAAATATCATGGTCTGGTCTTCCATAAGCAGATAGAATTATTTTCTGGTTTGGGAGGAATATCTCATTGACTCAAGGAATGTGTGAAACTGGACTTTCGAGTCATGAACCTGTTTCTGCCTTAGACCAATGGCAAAGCTAGTCACATGACAGAGCCCAGAGGGAGAACTTTCACTTCCTTTCCCAAGCAGAAAACCGTTTTTTTTTTTTTTTTTTTTTTTTTTTTTTTTTTTTGCTGAACAGCTCCCAGGATCTCAAGATAATTCAAAGCTTTGTCCTCTGTCAAATTTAAGCCTTTTTTTTTTTTTTTTTTTTTCTCTACTAACACTCATCTCATCTCATGCACGTAGGCAGGGCACTATTAAAACTGAAGTGCTGTGGTTTTATGTATTGTTTCTCTAGTATTAACATAAGAAGTAATTACACTTTGTATCTTTATATCGCTTCTTTCCAGATCACTGTGCATGGGGTACTAAATCTGATACCTTGGATTTATTCCAGTTGTTTTCATGCCAGCATGACTTGCTCTCCCTTAAGTCTTTACTTTATTTTTTGATATGATTGCACACTTTTTTTTTTTTTTTTTTTTTTTTCCTTCTTTCTGCTTAGCTGTTAAGCAGTGTGGTGGTTTTACTCAGGTGGGTGGCTGAGCTCCACCACATCCGCTCTCTCACTCCCCCTCCTCAAAGAGGATCGGGGAGAAAATACAATGAAAAGGGCTCAAAGGTTGAGATAAGGACAAGGAGATCGCACAGTAATTATTGTGACAGGCAAAACAGACTCAGCATAGGGTGATAGTACAATTTTTTACCTATTACTAACAAGCTAGAGAAGTGAGAAACAAATGAAAGAAAACAAAAGCACCTTCCCCCCCCCCATCCACCCTCTTCCACCTCCTGCCCCCGAGCGGTGCAGATGAACAGGGAATGGGGGGGAGGGTTATGGTCAAGTCTATAGCACTTCTCTGCTGCTCCTTCTCGGTCACTCATCCCCTGTGCTGTAGGGTCCCTCCCATAGGATTCAGTCCTTGCTGAACTGATCTGGCATGGGCTTCCCACAGGCAGCAGCTCTTCAAGAACTGCTCCAACATGGGTCCGTACCATGGGGTCCATCCCTCAGGAGCAAACTGCTCTAAACTGGGTCCCCCACGGGCAGGAGCTCCTGTCAGACCCCTTGCTCCTGTGTGGTCTCCTCTCCATGGGCTACAGGTCCAGCCCAGAATCTGCACCAGCAGGGGTCTTCCACAGGCCGCAGTCTCCATCAGTGCAGGTCCACCTGCTCCACCGTGGTACTCCATGGGCTGCAGGGGCACAGCCTGCTTCACCATGGTCCTCACCACAGGCCACAGGGGACTTCTGCTCCGGTGCCTGGAGCACCTCACCCCCTCCTTTTTCACTGACCTTGGCGCCTGCAAGGCTGTTTTTCTCACTCCTCTCATTCTCCCAGCTGCTGTGTGACGCAGCATTTTTTTCCCTGTCTTAAATATGCTCTCACAGACCCACAAAACAACATCAGTTATTGTCTCAGCTCTGGTCAGCAGTGGGGCCCTTACCAAACATGGGGCAGCTTCTACATACTTCTAACAGAAGCCACCCCTATGGTCCCCTGCTACCAAAACATTTTAATTTGATTTAAAATCAAATTTTAAAACAATCTCACAAATAGCAGTCAGCCTCAGTAGGCTGATGAGATCTTATTTGTTCCAGACTCTTTACATATTCTCTGTAATACTTAAATTTCAGTATCAGGTTGGGCTACTCAGGAATTTCCTAAGAAAGCATTATTATTGGAAAATTAACATTCTTGGAAACTTAAATTGATAAAGGTGCAGCATTTCAAATAATTCCATTACTCGTATGTTTGAATAATTAAAATACCATATTTCTGGCAAGATAGAAGGTACAAAATGCGTAATTTTAAGTTTAGGAATGACCTTTTGTTCCTTTGACTTTAAAAGTTTAAAATTAAATGATCAAAATAAGAACAAAGTAAGCCATTTGAAGTTTACAAAAGACAAATTATCCTCAGATGATCCAAATTAAGTTTGGTAAGGCCATAGTTTTTAGGTTTCTATTTTCATCTTGTGAAAAAGGATAGGAAATTGCTTTGAAATCTCAAAGACAAATTTCTTCATGTCCAGATCCCGTAAGTTTCTTGAAAAATATTTCAGCTCATCCTGTGTTTTAAGCGTGTTTTAAATAAAATTCCAAAAGGGAGAAGGAGAAAAACAAAACAAAACAAAACAAAAACTCACTTAACTACCTTGTTAAGAAGTTATAGCAACCAGTCAAAACTAATCATGGGTATTGCATTTGTTGATAATTAGCAGAAAGAGTTGCCTCCAGAGGGTAATTTGTTGCACCTCTTTCAAAGTTATCCAGGTAGAAATTAATTACCCTTGGGAATTCCTGTGGTTTATGTGTGTTAATTACAGGGGAAACTGAGGTGACTCTCTAAGTGAGATGCTTCCCTTCTGTATGATTAAAGCCAGGTGAGATGAATCCCATACTGAAGTAACCTAAATAGGGTGACAAAAGTTTTTTGAAATATTATTTGTTTTATCTTTGCTCTGATCTTCTGTTATGCCCTGAGTGCTGAACATAAAGAATTTAGCCAACTGAATTATCAGCTACACAGACCTCAGCATAGGGGACTAAGTTTTGTTCTTGCAGCAACTTTTAGCCTGTGCATTCCCAGGGACTTGAAAAGTGATTTGAGCCAGAAGCATCAGCCCCACTCACTGTTTAGAAGGGAGTAACAGCAGCTTCACTAAAAACAGCTCAAGAAGATGATTAGAATTGGTAATGCTTTAAAACTTTCTGTAAGTGGGAGCAAAAAGTAAGTGAAAATCAGGAGGAAGAACACCTGAAATGGATTCTACATGTATATGTATTTTTGAATTCTCAGCTCCTTTTAAAACAGAGTGACCCCTGCAGAAGCAGGGGCTTTCACCTTTTGTGGCAGATATTTCAGTGGCTTTATTTGTGTTATCTGCCTGTTTCAGACTTGTAATGAAAACCAATACTTTCTGTTTCTATCACTGCATAAAGCATCTAGTTACCAGCTGTGTGGTCCAGGTGCTTTCATTTTACCCCTGCAGAAAGGAAGAAAAAAAATCTTTCAAATCCAATTTTTATAGATCCCTGAAATGTTAAATCCAGTAAAGTTATCGTATTCTTTTATTAAGGAGGTCACTAGTTTCCTGAGGCTTTTCATTCATCCTCAAAGTTGAATTCTGGCATTTACCAAATCAAGTATTGGTTACAAGCTAGAAAAGAAGGAAACAGAAAGCAAAATGAGATGCAGCCTGGAGTCTCTGCTTGAAGGTAGAAAGTTTAAATACCATTTTGGGTAAAAAGCCATGCTGAACTCCATATGTTATTGCTTTCACACACTATCTAGGTATATTTGTCCAGTTTGTGTGGGACACTGCTTACAAAACAGCATATGGCTGTTTCAGCTGGAGTCTGCCTTAGTAATGAACATCTCACCCACCTGCTATTATTTCATGTAAATAAATACAACTCCTCAAGCCAGGTGGAAACTGAAAAGCTTAGAAGGAGGTGTAATAAGAAAAAACTTGATCAGATCAACTTCTTGAATGCAGCCCAGGAGAACTATCCCCAGCAGTGATAGCTGCAGTCCCTCTGCAATGTACCCATGGGAAAGAGGTCAGATCCTCAGGCCAGCTCATTCAAATAAGGTCACTGCTGTGCTCTTCAAGTCTAACAGCCTTTGAGTAAGCCTGGCCACATGTGTGTTTTCTGTGTGCTGTAGATGCTAGCACAAAATGCTGCCAGTTTTGCAAAAGGGTGTCTATTGGGCTGAAACACCTCTTCACACCAGAATGATCAGATCAAAAAACACAGTAGAGTTGTACTCCCAGAACGTCCAAGATGAAACTGTGGAAAATGAGCTGGGGATTCACCTGTAGGCAGCACAGTACAGTAAAGTTACCTTTGCTGAACGCTCACATGAACAGGTATGTGCTCTGTCAATCTGCACCAAGCAGGTGCACAGCAGCCTGTGGATACTCACTGATGTTCTACCGAGGACCAGAGGCTACATGAGACCCATGCAAGCTTGCAGGGGGTTAAATTAAAGGAATTTGGGGACCTGACCCTCCAACAACAGCCTGTCATGCACTTTCTAAGAATGTGTAACATGCCAAGGATCCTCCTCAGTGGTTGTTGTGTGAGACAAGGATCCTCCTTAGTGATAACATGGCTCAAATCTTATTTCAGGGAAGTGCCCCAAACACTACAGAGCTAGGCAGGCTGGTGGGAAGCACCCCACACTTCCCTGTAGGGAAACTGGGCTCCTACCAAAGCCCTAGGAACATCCTTGCCTTTAACCCAATGAATTGTTTAACCTCAGGGTCGTCATAGCTTTTTCATGTTATACGTCTCCATGTCTCTTTAAACATTGTTTTCTTTTCCCCTGAGGAGCATAAATCCAAAATGAGATGAGGAGGTGCACATCTCCAAACTGGCCCTAAGGAGAGAGGCTCAGCTTTGGAGAGGAGCAGTTGAACCATGTAGCGACATTCCTTGGATGGCTAAACCCACCTTTTTTCTTGTGAAACTCCTGGTTGTCAACTACTGATACAGCTTGTCTTTCTTGAGTCACACGGTATTGTACTGGCTGGTCAGATAAAGAAACTCGTGCTGATTTTTAGACAGGGAATGAAGATACCTGGCTCCTGTCTAAATAATAAAATAGAAAATCCTTTGCTGTCAGTTCTGTAGTGCCTCCAAATCCACTGTTTAATAAATAGAAATGTAATAAGAATTCAGTTCCCTGTTCCTGCCACTGCTAGAGTTTTTGTGTTAAAATCCCTGGGCTAATGGCAAGGCACTAAAGAACCAAAATAAAAAAATCTCTTAAAAATCTTTAACTTATGTTCTTTTGGCAAGTAAGTGTATTCCTGCCTCGAGAGAGTCATGTACTGAGTAAGATATTTTCCCTAACCCCTATGGGAAAAACAGATAACTACCTGCTTTACAGCCCTCTGTGTTCTCTGGGTTTATCATTTGTGCATGGTGAAGGAAAATGCCATATTGACTGCAATTAGTCTTCCCTTTTTTTTGTTTTTGTTTTGTTTTGTTTTGTTTTGTTTTGTTTCCTTTTTCTTTTCTTCCCCTTTCTCAGGTATATAAAGAAAGTAAAGTTTGTTTTAGAAGGAGTCTGTAGTTTTGCTTATTTTCTGTTATCACAAAAAATGGGTTTTCCTTTTCACTCTCAAAAACAAAAAGATAATGTAGGGAGGGTAAAATTAGTTGTTACTCTGAAAAAAGAAAATCTGTAAAACTTAATTAGTCATTGTCACTGTACTTTCTGAATGCCAACCAGATTTAGCTTTATTCTTGTCATGTTTTTTAATGAGAGTGCTGCATCCCCCGACATCTGATGGCAAAACAAAGGTGCCAGCAGCTGGACTACAGATACTTCAGAACCGGTCTACTAACCTCTTCCCTTTTCTGCTGAGCCTTGTCCACTGGAAACTTTGTCCTTATAGACCTCTAGACCTTGTGAATTCCTTACCCATTTGATGTTTGGATGCAGCCTTTCTGCTGGATATAGCTTCATGGTGGTACCCACTCAAGCTGAACCACAGAGGAGGAGCCGCTGTGACCTTCATCTCCCAGCTGCTTGGCACACTCAGATCACCTCACTGCAGAGGACATCGTCAGTAAAGGTTGCTTATTTTATCTCCCCTCCTAAAGGAGAACTCTTTTCATTTAGATAAAAGGAGGGAGGGATTTAACTTTGTTGCATACCAGTCCTTGATGTAAGAAAAGAGCTAGTCAAAGTGCTATTTTGGATTAATTTAAATTGAGAGAAATGTTTATAATACATAGCTCCACTACTTTAAGCTTAAGAATATCAAATCTCACTCCCTTGTAACACAAGTTATATTTTCCTAGCTTTTAAACTCTGGGAGATGTGAAGTACTCTTTCTTTGTAAGTCAGTGATGGATACAATTAGAGAAAATGATCACTATTTTTCTTTCTTTACTTCTTTTCCTACTGAAATTTGAAGTTTAAAATAATTCATCCAGAACCACCTGATGGTTATTAGACAGTCCATCAGCTAGTTTACGGAGAAATATTTCTACAGAAATACATTTGCAACAGTTTGAGAATGGGCTATAATGTTATTATCATCAGTCTTTTTGATATTTTAAATTATTTTTTAACGGGCAAGAAAATCTTTGGAAACTATCGGAAAATATTTGCAGTCAACCTAAAGTTATAAAATATGAAAGTAACTATACAAGCATGTTTATGTGTATATTTCTTTATATATACATATATCTCAAATGTGTACTCTGCAAAAGAGAATCATGTGGGTCATTTCAATGTATAACCAGTTCATTTTGAGCTATGCAGTCAGCTTTGCTAACACTATCACAGATGATTAAAGCAGCAAAAATAGATTGTGACTCCCATAACAAAAGGCACGCCCAGCATAAATCTTGTTGAGATGCTCTAATGAAACTACCTCACTTACATGTACCAGTAAGATGACCCCCAGATACTTTGTTAAAAACCTGTGAAGTTCAAAGAGTTTTTGTTAAAAACAAGTGAGGTTACTGGTGCACTCTGACTGTCATCGTTGTTCCTAGGAGCTAAAAACACTAGCCCTGCATTCCCATGCACCCAGCTTGGCTGCCACTAGCCCCCAGGCCTTAACTCAGAACACAGGCTTGATGTCTGAGTTTAAAGAAGAAAATTAATTGTGCTGCACTCTTTAAACAGGCAAGAGGTCTGCGCAGTCCACAGGAGACTTCTCGCTGGCAACCTGATGGGCAGGGAAGGCTTTGAGGTGTGATGCCTTCTGCCTCCATACGTCTGCAGATGTACAAACACATCAGCTGTCCTCTGGGACTGCCATCAGTAGCGTCAACCAGCCTGCGTCCATGCTAATGAAGCTTTTTGTTATGCAGAAAGGGATGGTCATATCCAGATACACTTGCCAGGGATGGTCCTTGGCCATGCTGCCTCCCAAAACCACGGTCAGATACTGTGAGTTAATTAATCCAGATCACAACCATGGCAACCATCTTAAAAAAAAAATTAACTGTACAGATAATGAAGTTCTGCTGTCCGGAACTGGTGCCTGGCATGGTTTTTTTTTGTGCTAATTAGATGTCACTGGTGTCATAATGAGCACCACCAAAGCAAACACAAGTGAATGTGCAGAACTCATCTTTTAAAGCAGCTGTCTTTTACTCTTTTAACATACTGTTGTGACAGTCACAAAAACATCAGTGACAGAGCACAGGAACAGGCATCCCAGGGACGTTGTGGAGTCTCCTTCTCTGGAGATATTCAAGGCCCATCTGGATGCCTGCTTGGGCAACCTGCTCTAAAGAACCTGCTTTGGCAGGGGGGTTGGACCCAATGATCTCTTGAAGTCCCTTCCAACCCCTGTGATTCTGTGATTTTATGTCTGTTAATAACTTAATTGAGCTCATCAGTGGAGCATGGGCATAAGCAGGAGTAGAGGCCTGGTTGTCCAGCCAGCCTCGGCTGCTCTCACAGCTGCATGCATACCAGTACCCTGCAAAAAAACCCTCACCACCCAATTTTGTGAAGCTCAGAACAGGCAGACAGGGCAGACAGGAACTTGAAGCTTTTGTGATTGCTGCTGGCTAGTTTTCAGAGCAAGTGTCATTCCTCCTCCCCCCTTCCATATCACCTGTGTCTTCCTTTAATCTTGGTGGTTGAATTAACTGCTTTCCAACTCAAGGAAAGTTTCACACTTGATCATGCTAAAAAAAAACACCAACCCTTCCTGACATGAAGGCCAAGGGAAATGTTGATCACTGCAGCTCTGGTGACAGGTGCTGAGTGCAGGAGGGAACTGTCACTTCGCTGTATCACAGGTTCATGCAGTGCGTAGCAAAGCCCTGCTAAATGCCACTGCAGGAGCATGAACAGAGAAAAAATGTCTGTACCTGAACAGGTGCCTTTAACCTCTTCGTGGCCATCACACCTGCAGAAGCTTCAGAGAAAGCTGTGGAGAAAATGTGAGTATATCTAAACATAAACCCCTCCCCTCCCCCCCAAACTGTCAGTAAAAGAAAACTTTTCACAGCTCAAGAATGATGTTAGATATCTAATTTTTTATGCATTTGCCATCACATGTAAACTGCTCTCTGTGAAATAGGAAGTGATATCAGAACTTCTCAATATCCATAAAAATGTCCATGACAGTTGCTGGAAATCTGGAGGACAAATACCCATTCGTGAATGACCCTCTACTACATTAGTGTAAAACAAAACAAATGCTGAGAGGATGAGGAGCAGACAAATTAAGATGATTAACGAGACAAATTTTAATGTCAGAATGAATTTTCCTCTGGCACAAAGCACTTTGGAAAGTGAACAATTCTTCCTGTCTTCCAAAGAAGTCCATGGTCATTTCTCTCTCTGTATATATACTTTATGGAAAGACAACTTCAATACATATCCTGTTAAATACTAGTATTTATAGATGTTAAATTAGTCTTTATATTAGTTACTTGTAAGAAGTTCTGCAAACAGTATTCTCTTATGTAAGACAGGAGATGAAAAAAATGCACAGCTCCAAAGTAAAACAAGGTGTTTTGTCTTGCCTTTGGACAACTGTATTAGTTGTCCCTCCCCCCAAACAAACAATCCCCCCCCAAACAAACAAACAAAAGTTAACTCTAAGTAAGTAGCCTAAGTATTTATCTGCTTCTATTATACTGTTATCAAATATTGTTCTACCTGTGTACAGAAAGAAAACATTTGCATACATCACATTAGACATTATGTGAAGAAATGTTGTATTTCAATAAATAATTGTGGTACCTGAATGTGAGAGAAATAAATATGCTGAGACCTAAAATAAAAAGTAAAATGTAAAAAAAAAAAGAATTTGTATGAAAGAGTTCAGTGAAGGCTAGGCTTAGACCTGATTCACAGATTCAATAACTTTCTTGTCTTCAAGATCTGAATTTTAATTCACAAGTAAGAACCTAGGAATTGAAATAACAACAACAACAACAACAAAAGTCTGTCCTCATTTCAATAAACTTTTCAGAAACATTGAGACAATGAGTCTCATCTCAAAGGGCAGAGATTCCAAACAACTTTTTAAAGAGATGGATCATTCTATCTAACTGAATGTGCATCAACTGGAAATGCAATTTTAAGGCCAACGTGCTCACAATTCTTTTTTTTTTTTTTCTTTCTTTTCTTTTTTTTTTTTTTTTTTTTTTTTTTTTTTTTTTCCAGATTTCCTTTTTTAATGGTTTTGCAAATACGGGAGACAAGTAATAAAAGTACAACAAAATACCAAAAGCATAGAGTAATTAACCTCTTAAAACGGGTAAATGGCTAAATTAACTTTTTGTTTCTTTTTTTTTTTTTTTTATATTACCCATTGTTTGGTAATAGATATTGTTAGAATTAATGTATCCCTTCCCTTCCCTTCCCTTCCCTTCCCTTCCCTTCCCTTCCCTTCCCTTCCCTTCCCTTCCCTTCCCTTCCCTTCCCTTCCCTTCCCTTCCCTTCCCTTCCCTTCCCTTCCCTTCCCTTCCCTTCCCTTCCCTTCCCCTTTCCAGCAGCACATAAGGTTTATGTATAATTCAATCAATACCTTGAGGCAAACTATTTGATGATTACAATAAAAAAAAATCTCATTTTGCTGTACTTTGTAGAGGTAGTTTCATTATCGCATGTCACTTGGTTACAAGAGTTTATGGGAATGTAACTCCCCAAAGGACATTTTAAACGTACACTTTTTATGGCAACTAAACTCCAAGATAAACGAAAGCATTAAAATAAGATATTGGAATTGTTTCCTTTTGTCTTTGATTGATATGAATTGGAGTCATAAAAAGAAGAATTCTTGTTTCACTCTTAAATGCCTAAAGCCTCCCCTTCCTTTCTGGCACAATTCAAGTACATCACTGGTGGGATGACAAATAGCAATGACACACCTGGTATCAGAAACCAGGACAGTGGCAGAGCAGAAACTTGGTCATACAGAACTGCACAGGGCTTGAATGGTGAAACCTTAACTACAGATTTTGCTTTCCATTCTGACCTGTTTGTAACCTCTATCTAAAGGCAGAGTGATTTATTTTCACTGAAAGGAAGTACGTACGCTCCCAGGAGTGAAGAATATATGTGCTGCAGCAATCCAACTGGTATTATGTACATATCTCTTTGTATTGCTCCCACAAGTTAAGAAGAAACAGGAACTTTTGAGAATGAAACCTAAAAAGCTCTGGTCTCAGACACATCTGAAGGTATCCTGCTGGCTTATGTGGTCAACATTTGAGAGAGACTTTGTGCCAAACATTTAGAGTAATCAAGTGAGAGGCAAAAACACAAAAGCAAGCAAAAAAATTTCTGAAAAGAAGTATAAAAGAAATTTAAGACAAATTTTTTTCCTAGTCTATAAATACTGTTTATTATAATTTATAATTTTACTGTGCTCAGATTCTTATGAAAGTTGGAATTGAGAAATTTTCTGGATCTTTTTTTTTTTTTTTTAAAGACATTGGGCTTTTGCAGGTCACTTCAGAAAAATGTGTTACGGCTGTTTCTAGATCTCCATTTTGCAAGACTTGAGGTTTTAAGAATGAAAACCCCTAGGGTCTCTGCCTTTTGTAGCACACAAAAGGATAGTACCAATGTTCTGAAGTGCTTTGAAGGTCTAATGGTGTATATGATGTCTACTTAAGATAAGATACTTTATTCAAATTTTTTATCCCATCAACATACAATAATTCGACCAACTGTTAAATCTTGTTGTGTTTCAACCAGAAAAATAAATAAATAAATTGCATTTGTGCTTTCCTAGTGCCTAAAGAGGATTAATATTTAAATCATGATTAGGATAGTGAATCTTTTTGATCTGATGTCCCCTGAAATCATCAGGATATGTCTGCTGTCCTTATTGAGTTTTTGGTCAGGTTCAAGGCAATATCTGCTAATAACATACAAGGAGAAATGGTTAGTTGTGAGAGCTCTAGACTACATTGAAACAGAGAGAAAAGTGAAGTTCAATAACATGAAGGTCCAGAGAGAACAAAGCCTGGTGGTAAAACAGTTACAAGGCAAGTGTGCATTCAAGCTGATGTTTCTAATCAGCTGAAATGAAGTCTATATGCCGGGTATCAGTGAGCCAGAAGTAAAGGTGAAGCAGAAGGAGCACTGAAATCCCTGCAAGGCTAGCAAGCTGCAGGGTGGGACATAGTAGGAACCCTCCTGCATACCCCAAGAAGAAGGGTTTATGCATGCATGGGCTTTTTCCTTTATAACTCCCTGCAGCAGCAGACAGACCTCTTTATAGCTTACTCTTAGCCATATCACCATCAAGGGAAGTTCCTTTATTTTTGTAATAAACTCAGAATTTTAGGTTTGGAGATTTTTTATTTTATTTTATTCCCATCATTTTTATTTTTATTTTTATTTATTTTATTTTATTTTATTTATTCTCATTGCTTTTCAGACAATAAAATATGTTCAGCACTTAAACACAGAAAGGCTAAAGCATGGGAAAGTAAAAGTCTGAGGGGAAGGAAAACACACATCATCATTCCTACACAGAGATAAACAATGAAAAAGGGAAGAAAAGCATGAAGGAGATAAACGAGTACAAGTATCGGAGGAGGGAAGACTAGGGCTTTCAGGAAGAAAGTCATTCTGGTCACTGCTGTGCTGGGACCGTTTACTTGTCACATGGTGCTTAATCATAATAAATTAAGTTTTATTTTTCATTTTGCAACATGCTAACTTGGCTCAGCAGGTAATGGGAGGAGTCCTGGGTCGCCAAATGGTTTTTAACTGAGAATAACAACAATTTCCCCCCTGCAGGCTGGCATAAATAATGTATTTAAAACTTGCCTCTTTCGAGCAGATTATTCCAGCTGCTTCTTGTTCTTAAAGCTCATTGGGAGGTTTAACACCATAAAGTCAGCCCTCCTGAAGCTACAATTATCATCCTCAAGCAGCAGTCCTGGGAAACGGTGAGTTTAATCAAAGTAGCTTCGTGTTTCCAGAGACAGGGAGCTGAAGGGTTCCCACAAAGCTTGGTGAAGGTCCAGTCAAGGTGACCCAGGTCCTTCCTGAAGGCCTGCTATGGGACGCCTTCACTTAATCCATTGTAGGTCCTAAATACCACCCAGTCTGTGAGATGTTAATCTTTCTACCTTTTTTGCACCTGCTCAAACACAAGTATGGGGTTTCAGACAATGAGACTCAGAGCTGGGGGTTCACCGGAAAGGTAAAACCACAGAAGAGGAGATTTAGGTTAGGCAAGAGGTGAGGAAAAAAAAATCCAAACTTTTCTAATGTTCAGGGTAGATAAGTATGGTGAGAGATTGCCTGGGGAAACAGAGGAACCTGTAGCTTTATAGGGGTTTATAAGGACAGGTCAGACAAGCAGCTGTCAGGAGTAGTTTAGGAATACTTTGTCTGCTTTTGAGTGGAGAGATGGACCAGCCAGTCCCTTGGGGTCCCTTATAGCCCTGTATTCAGTGATTGATGGAAATTGTGATATGCTTGCAAGCAACTCGCTTGCAGGTTCAAATGGTCTATATTCAGTGGCTCTTCCTGTTCTCTGGAGCTAATAGCTGTTTTGCCACTGTCTGCATTAGGAGTGGGGTCAGATCCTTAATTAAAGCTATGATTGGCCACAAATACATTTTCATGGGACTAATGAAGGGCCTGCCACTTGTTAGCAGTAATTTCCCTGTGGGTGTCTTCCGATTAGAAAAAAAGAATGAGACCCAGTGACTGCAAAGAAGACACCAATTGGCCATTAAATAGTAGAAATAAATACATCAGACTATTTGCAATTGCCTAGATGTTTGCCTGATTTCTGCAGGCAGAGTAAGGTTTCTTTTTATTTATTTATTTTTACCTTTGTCCCTCTGAATGGTTGCAAAATTATCCCCAGGTCCTATCTGTCAGACCTCAAAATGAAACCTTGAAAGAACAGAGCACTCACAAACATATTTCAATCCTTTTCTGACAGCAGAGCGACAGGCAGTCAATATTAAATGCTGCCTAATGCCAGAGCTGTGGAGCTTGGATTAGCTGTACTCCTGCCCCATCCAGGGTCTGTAGTAGCTACTGTGGAAAACTGCAGATGTTTATTTTTCTTCTTTAAAAGAGGCTCTCCTGAGATTTGCTCTGAAGTCTACTGGAGATTAGCTGTGCCTTGAAGGCCATGTTCCCAAAACCTCTTTGTCACAGGGTAAAGCTCCTCTATTTATCAAAGTGCCTTGGCAGCTCAACCCTGGTAGAACGTGGTTGTTATCAGGGAAGTTACTTCTGGGGTAAATATGACTAATGTCTGCTCTCTGTCGTATAGCATACTGCATTCATCTCTTGTTCTTGGGTTGCCCTCATTGCTCTGGTGTCACAGTTCTCCCTGGCTTTATTGTATTCATGTTGCTCCTCTGAGGAGGAAAGCTGATCATATCTGTGTAGTCAGAGATGGCTTCCCATGCTGTAAGACGTTTAGACGTAGAGCTTAGGGATATGGTTTAGTGGGGATTGTGAGCGTTAGGTAGAGGTTGGACTCGATGATCTTGAGGTCTCTTCCAACCTAGAAATTCTGTGATTCTGTGAACAGAGCTGCTGCATGTAATGTTACCCTGGCGCAAGTCTTAATCGCTGCTGTGGGTGGACTTGGGG
The DNA here is from genome assembly GCF_964211825.1 of Aythya ferina. Lineage (NCBI taxonomy): Eukaryota > Metazoa > Chordata > Aves > Anseriformes > Anatidae > Aythya > Aythya ferina. The sequence goes on along the minus strand of NC_140299.1, from coordinate 5,313,873 downwards.
TGAGGCTGATCTGCAAGTCAAGTGCCACCTTTCTTGCCTCACTGAGAATCAATACCTCATCTGATTAAAGCCCTGAGACAAAGCCTAGAGATGCAAGAGGACCTAAACCCAGCTGTGCTGGGAATGACTGCTGCTGACGTGAATAATCCTGGCTGCACAGTGAAACAACCTCTGTTTCTAATAAGGGTTTCTTCATCACCAAGCAGTCCATGTAAAAGCTCAGGGCTACTGAGGGCGGGATTCAAAAAGGTTAGTGTGTTTGTTTGTTTGTTTGTTTTTGTTTTTGTTTTGTTTTGTTTTGTTTTTTGAGGTTTGTGGCTGTGGCTGGGTGCAGTTCAGGCTGAAAATAAGGGTGGTAATTACTCTGGGGAGCAAAATGTTGAATCCTAATGTCTTACAGCATTGTATCTTGGTAGAGTCTGCCCGTAGGGATTCCATGATGGAATCCCTACTACTTGGAAAACTTATACTGAAACCTTTACCTTTATGGAGTGCAAATAGGTTTTCTGTTGTCTAGTCAGATGTCTTTTTTTTTGTTTGTTTGTTTGTTTGTTTGTTTGTTTTGTTTTTTTTTGTTAATGAAACCATCCAGTGAATTTGGGCTTGTAAATATGACAGTGCTCCCCAGGATACACACTCACTCGTTCCTTTAGGAAACAGAAGTAATAAGCAACATGATAGGAAGTATGATTTAGGCCGCAAAAGATGCTGTCAGGCAAGAAGATTCTCCTACCTCCTCCAAAATCTAGATCTTAGGGGTTAAAATTTGTCAATGCCCAGCAAGAGAAGAAATATTTCTTCTTCTGTATAGTTATGGATTTTATGTTGGTATGAATTACTGTATTTTCTTCTTTGTGCTCTAAGAGTGTCCCATGTAAATCAACAGGATAGGGCTGATTTGGAGATAAGCTTTATGTATATATAAAATCATCATATATATATAAGATTGTGAACTCAATTTATGGTTTATCTGGAGATGCAAAAGGTTTTGCCAGAACCTCCTTTAATCTAGTTTCAACAACACAAATGTGTCTGTAGTAATTCATAGGGTATAATGTGAGATTTTATAGAGGTATTTTGCACTGTACACTATATATTATATGAGAGAGGAAAAATATTTGTCTTAAAATTGTTTAGCATAAAAATTATGCTCGATTGCCCTGACCACACCTAATGATCTTTTTCATATTTGATGGTGTTATTAATTTTAATGAGATATGTTTAAATCAGGCTTTGCTCACCCTGTTTATTAGTTGCATTCCCATGAGATTCCTATAACAACATAACTGTCTCTTTTTGTGGCTGGGGAAACCAGAGCTGTATATAAAAAATAATAATAATAATAAAAAAAACAGAAACAACCACCACACACACACACACACACAAACAAACAAACAAAAAAAAAAAAAAAAAAAAAAAAAAAACAACACACAGCCAAACCTAGGCAGGGAATAAATAAAGCCAGGAAATGGTGAAAATGAGGAAGAGGTTAGAGAGGCTGTAGGAGGGAACTGAGTGTCTGCAGTCTCCTGGGGAGGACATTTTCCCCACAAGGGAGTGTCTCATCCATGGTCAGGGCCCAGGTCCAAGTTGATGCCTGGAGTTGCGTCCTGTGGACACGCCAGTGAGAATTTCCTGACTTAAGCAAACAGGATGCTTGCCTTAAATGCACTAAACAGCTGCATAATTATTCACAGCTCATTACAGTTTATTTCCATGTAAGAATTTATTTCTGTAGTTCACCATCCCCCAAGAGTCATTCCAATGTGTGAATTTAGGTCTAGTTTTGCACTAGGATGTTCAGGGACTCAGGCCATGCAAGTCAAAAATCCTCGGGGCATATCAGCAGTTGACCTTCTGCATGATGGAAGCGCTAGTTCTCTCATCTCTGCTGCACTTTCCTCTTGCAGCCTCTCATCTCTTCCACAAATTTTTGCATTAGGTTTTCAGACTCTTAGAAATGTATCCATTGGGTCTTTCTCTTGACAGCAGCAGATCACATGCATGGAAATGTAAACTTGTGAAGCTACCTCAGGAACATCAAAAAGAAATACATAAAGGGCAAACATAGAAAAGCCTTCAAAAATGTCAGTATTCTTAAGCATTTAAAAATACTTATTTGAAATTCTGCCAAATTTGGTAGTGATATTGTATGCATGAAGATCATTTTGCCTAACCTTATTTTAAGTTTAGGCAAAAGAAAAGCAAATCAGGAAGTGATACCAGTCTGGTTGATTTTATTAGGGCTTTCTTGGAGAAGAGAATAATCCATTCTTTGGATCTAAGTGGAAAATGACAAAGAAAAATTCCATGTGGATTTGTTAGAAAAAAAAAAAGTTATTAAATATTTCTTATTACATTTTGATACCACAAATCACAGGAAGTTCTTGCTGAACGTGGGGTTAAGGATAATAATGGCTTTGACAAACAGCTTGTAAGCTGTATTATGATGAAGGAGTATTTTCTAGTGGGGTTCCTCTTTGGACAAATTGTAATTAATATTTTCTTGAGCTAGGTATTAAGAATGCAACTTTCCTGTAGGATATTCCTGTCAATGTGGTTATGGACAGAAAAAATAAAAAATTAATCTCAAGGTCCATGTGCTAGTGCAAAGAGTGAGGTTGTGAATTGGGAGATCGATAACAAAGGTTTGTGCCCCAACTCAGCTGGACATAACCAGGGAGAACAAAGAGGAAGATTATGAGCCAGCAATGTGGAGGGACCATGATAAATGCCAGTATGAACAGCCTGTGTATGTAGAGATAGGGAAATATTAAAGGCAGTGTACAAGACACTGAGAAATCTCAGTGGGAGTTATGTGTATAGTTTAGCCATCTGTAAAGGAGAGAGATGAAATAAGTCTGAAACAAATGATGGGAGAGAAATGCTGAATGTACCAGTGAAGTGCAAGGGGATGAATAATAACAATTTCTGCTGAAAACATGAGGCTATCATTTGGAAAAATTTCAGAGTCCTGGCTGTTTTAACTGATCACAGTGATCACAAACCACAGGTATAATAGCATCATCCAAAAGGTGAATGGTATTTCAGAACGTGTGACATTAAGTATTTTCACCAGAGATGGAGGAATATTGGTAATGTTGCACAAGGTGTTGCTTAGCACATATGCTTGAAATAGAATTGAGCGGAAATTATAATAATAACAAAAGAGTACCTATTTCTGTTTTAAGATTGCTGTTAAGGTAGCATATTTAGATAACAAGGCTGAAAATCAAGAAAAGAGAGGAGCTAATCAAACTAGAGCAGAATGTTCAAAAAGAATAAATATCTATGGTTGAGAGAAGAGTAACTATGTAAGCATAACATCTGAGGAGACCCCCTAGCTACCAGAATAGAGGGTTTATAAAAAGCTGCTTGGTGTGTGGAATAGGGAAATCTTGCTGAATGTAAAATAGAGCTTGGGAAATTCATGGTTGGAATTTTATGTTGAAGAAGATTGCAGCGTTGCATTGCTGATTATAAGAAGTCAGTGATGGGTGCTGGAACTGGGGAGCTATGGACTTCTGTCCCAGGGTATGGACTCTGTAATCTCAAACAACTCTGATGACAATGATTCATGTGGGCTGATATCATACAACCAACGTGCAACGCCAAGTCCATATGTTAAATGTTATGATATGATTTCCGATTAGTTCAGAGTTTCCTTTAATCTACTGTGGCCATATTTTCAATCCATGCCAAAACAATCTGACATAAATAACTTCAGGATTTGGATCTGTTACTAGCTTTCAAAGTTCTATTAAGCTATTTTATTCTTTGTGTTCCTCCTCCTCCTTTTTTTTTTTTTTTTTTTTTTTTTTTTTCTTGTTCTGGAAGGGCTCTTGGGAAGCAAGTGGTTAAATTAGTTCAATACCTTCAAATTTAATATCAGTGCAATGGCGTTTCAGAAAGGAGGGGAGGGGAGGAGAAGAGAGAGAATGAATTTTATCCTCAGCCTGAACTGCAATGTAGATCTTCTTTATTTATTAAATGCTTTTAGAAGTCTAAGGAAATGTCAGCTATGTTATACCATCACGAAGATCATCAGCACATTAGCTAATTGTTAATAGTATTTTTATATCTGTAAAGTAGAATTTTAATATGCAGTAATCAGACAATCACTAACTTCATAGTCTTCTCTCTGAAGCATCACCTTATTACCTTAGCAGATCAGTTCTTTAAAGAATAATTCAAAATCATGTTTTGACTAGTTTTAAAAAATCTGTTGCATTTGTTACTCTAAAAAAAAAAAAAAAAAAAAAAAAAAGAAAACAATATATAATTAGGGATAATGTTCTGTATTATTTGAAATATAGAAGGTTATTTTAATGGAGGAAACAAATAAATGCCCCTAATCTGTCACTGTATGATTGTACTGTGAATAGAATGACTTTTTGTGATGCTTATTATTTCACAGAATCACAGAATTTCTAGGTTGAAAGAGACCTCAAGATCATCGAGTCCAACCTCTGACCTAACACTAACAATCCCCACTAAACCATATCCCTAAGCTCTACGTCTAAACGTCTTTTAAAAACTTCCAGGGATGGTGACTCCACCACTTCCCTGGACAGCCTGTTCCAATGCCTAACAACCCTTTCGGTAAAGAAGTTCTTCCTAACATCTAACCTAAAACTCCCCTGGCGCAACTTTAGCCCATTCCCCCTCGTCCTGTCACCAGGCACGTGGGAAAACAGGCCAACCCCCACCTCACTACAGCCTCCTTTAAGGTATCTGTAGAGAGCGATAAGGTTGCCCCTGAGCCTCCTTTTCTCCAGGCTGAACAAGCCCAGCTCCCTCAGCCGCTCCTCGTAGGACTTGTTCTCCAGACCCCTCACCAGCTTTGTCGCCCTTCTCTGGACGTGCTCAAGCACCTCCATGTCCTTCTTGTAGCGAGGGGCCCAAAACTGAACACAGTACTCGAGGTGCGGCCTCACCAGAGCTGAGTACAGGGGGACGATCACCTCCCTAGCCCTGCTGGCCACACTGTTTCTGATACAAGCCAGGATGCCGTTGGCCTTCTTGGCCACCTGAGCACACTGCTGGCTCATATTCAGCCGACTATCCACCAATACTCCCAGGTCCTTCTCTGCCTGGCAGCTTTCCAACCACTCATCTCCCAGCCTGTAGCTCTGCTTGGGGTTATTGCGCCCCAGGTGCAGGACCCGGCACTTGGCCTTGTTGAACTTCATGCAGTTGACCTCAGCCCATCGGTGCAGCCTATCCAGATCCTCCTGCAGAACCTTCCTACCCTCAAGCAGATTGACACACGCACCTAACTTGGTGTCATCTGCAAACTTACTGAGGGTGCACTCAATGCCCTCGTCCAGATCATTGATGAAGATATTAAAGAGGACCAGCCCCAGCACCGAGCCCTGGGGGACGCCACTAGTGACTGGCCTCCAACTGGACTTGACTCCATTTACTACGCCTCTTTGGGCCTGGCTATCCAGCCAGTTTTTAACCCAACGAAGAGTGCGCCAGTCCAAGCCAAGAGCAGTCAGTTTCTTGAGGAGAATGCTGTGGGAGACGGTGTCAAAAGCCTTGCTGAAGTCAAGGTAGACCACATCCACAGCCTTTCCCTCGTCCACCCAGCGTGTCACTTTGTCAGAGAAGGAGATCAGGTTCATCAAGCAGGATCTGCCTTTCATAAACGCATGCTGACTGGGCCTGATCACCTGCTTGCCCTGCAAGTGCTGCGTGATGACTCTCAGGAGGATCTGCTCCATGAGCTTCCCTGGTACTGAGGTGAAACTGAAAGGCCTTTAGTTTCCTGGGTCTGCCCTCCGGCCCTTCTTGTAGATGGGCATCACATTTGCTAGCCGCCGGTCAACTGGGACCTCCCCCGATAGCCAGGACTGCTGATAAATGATGGAAAGTGGCTTGGCCAGCTCCTCTGCCAGTTCATTCAGTACCCTTTGGTGGATCCCATCTGGCCCCATCGACTTGTGCACATCCAAGTGCCGTAGCAGGTCACTAACCAGTTCTTTGTGGATAGTGAGTGCCACATCCTGCTCCCCATCCCCTTCCACCAGCTCAGGGTACTGGGTATCCAGAGAACAACTGGTATTGCCGCTAAAGACTGAGGCAAAGAAGGCATTGAGCACCTCCACCTTTTCCTCATCTCTTGTAACTAAGTTTCCCCCCGCATCCAGTAAAGGATGGAGATTCTCCTTAGTCCTCCTTTTTGTGTTGATGTATTTATAGAAACGTTTTTTGTTATCTTTAACGGCAGTAGCCAGATTGAGCTCCAGATGAGCTTTGGCCTTCCTAATTTTGTCCTTGCCCAGCCTCGCTACATCCTTATAGTCCTCCCTAGTGGCCTGCCCACTTTTCCAAAGATTATAAACCCTCTTTTTTCTCCTAAACTCAAGCCACAATTCTCTGAGCCAGGCTGGTCTTCTTCCCCGCCAGCTCGTCTTTGGGCACGTGGGGACAGACCGTTCCTGCGCCATTAAGATTTCCCTCTTGAAGAGCTCCCAGCCTTCCTGGACCCCTCTGCCCTTCAGAACCGCCTCCCAAGGGACTCCACCAACTAGTGTCCTGAGCAGCTCAAAGTCAGCCCTCCGAAAGTCCAATACAGCGGTTTTACTGGTCCCTTTTCTGGCCTCGCCAAGAATAGTGAACTCCACCATTTCGTGGTCACTCTGCCCAAGACAGCTCCCGACAATCACATCCTCCACCAGTCCTTCTCTGTTTGTGAAGAGAAGGTCTAGCGGGGCACCACCCCTGGTAGGTTCACTAACCAGCTGCATCAGGAAGCTATCTTCCATGCTCTCCAGAAATCTCCTAGACTGCTTTCTCAGGGATGTGTTGTGCTTCCAGGATATGTCAGGGAAGTTGAAGTCCCCCACGAGTCCAAGCGCTAAAGATTTCACAACTTCTGTCAGTTGCCTGTAGAACTCCTCATCCGTCTCCTCATCCTGGTTCGGCGGTCTATAGCAGACGCCGACCAGGACACTAGCCTTGTTGTCCCTGCTGATCCTAACCCAAAGGGACTCAACCTTGTCATTAGCCTCGAGTTCTACAACCTCGAAAGACTCTCTAATATAGAGAGCCACACCACCACCCCTTCTGTGCTGCCTGTCCCTTCTGAAGAGCTTATAGCCAGGCATTGCAGCACTCCAGTCATGAGACTGGTCCCACCACGTCTCCGTGATGGCAACCAAGTCGTAGAAAAATTATTCGAAAAATTCTGTTTCATATCTCTGCTTTGGTGCAGAATTTCTCAGAAAATTCACTTTGTCTCTCTATAACACCATTTCACCCATGTTTAATGGAAATAATATATTTCTTTGGACTGCTGGGGATGTAAAGAGGACAAACCTTTTTAAGACTGAAAGGCATTATTTAACTGCGGTGTAGGAGCTAGGATATATATAAAAAAATAAAAATCTAGTTTTGCAGGCTCAGGTTTGTGGCTGTGTAAAATGAAAGCTCTCATCTGTTGAGAATACATGTGGCTGGGGGGAAGTGAAGTGAGGGAAGACGATGTGATGGTAGAATTAGGGTGATAGATATCCAGAGCGAAGCATGCTATCTCCATCTCTGATAAAGAAAAAAAATCTTAAATGTCTTAAACCCAGTCAACTGTCTAAATATAATAATGATATCATTATATAGTCTGCATCAACTGACAAATGTAATGCACTGTAGAAGCATAAAGCATTTCAAGTAAATAGTAACACAATTTCATCAGAGGTTAAAAAGTGAACTCTTAGTCCTGGCCTCATTGATATTATTTTTCACTCTTTATTTTTTTTTATTGAGTTGGTTATTAAGGTCATTATATAATGCTCTTCAATTTATCTGAGGTATACTAGTTGACAATGGGACCCTTGAGTGATGAAAGAGCCTTGTATTTGGGATTAATATTATATTTCATATAAAGCAAAAATTCTTCCTGTAATATATCCACCTTGAAAATGCACTCAAGACAGAGGTTTCTGTTGGTTTCTGAGCTCTGGCCTCTTCCTCAGAGACTTGTCAATGTCAAACAACTAATGTAACTTGGAAACCAACAGAAATATGTGACTCAGTTTATTATTATTTATTTAATTTTCTAAATTAATCAGGTATGTGAACATATACCTGAGTGTTTGCATGACTGCAAAAAGACAAATTCACTATATGATGCATCTGTAGGATGGTAAATAAAATAAAATAAAATAAAATAAAATAAACATTTAAGGAAGACATCACCAAAATGTCTTACTCCTGCAATGGAGCTTCATATGACACCGTTTTGCAAACAGTGTCTCTCATCTCTTTCTTTATCCTTTTGAAAAGGAAGAAAAGTACAAGAGTAGCCAGCAGTTGTGCTAGAGATAACTTTTTCTGTATGTATATAGCAGTTCATCAGTCCCTCCTTCTTCCCCCTCACTCACTGGGATATATTAATACATTTATTTGCTTATTTAGAAATTCTCTATTCAGATGAGTTGCAGACTTTTCTTCCTTTTTCCCCAACTTGTCCATATCTCACCTCGTTACCTGCCTTTCTTTGCTGGGGAAGGCCTGTACATAGCTGGCTCCACAGTTTACTATTCTTCCTTGTCACTTATGTTTAAACTCATTCTGATTTTCATTACAGACATAGCCTTCAAGTGTTTAATCTATTTATTTTCAGTTAACAAGTCATTCTCACACCATGAAAAGGACAGAGATCCTCTGGTCCACCTCTAAAACAAGAATCTATACTGTTTAAATATCACAATAATTCTCTGCCTTGTGTCTGAGCAATTGCAGAAAGCAAAGTGTAGGTACTATGTAAGAGTAATTGGTTTATAATACATAACACTTCTAGAGACTTTAAGAAGTAACCATTGGATAATTCTTTCTCTTTTGGTTTTCTGTGGATTCTAGGAAAGAGAAGATAAAGAGAAGATGCTAATTCTGGTAGTTTATCCAGAAGTCCCACCATGTTTCTTTTTTCTTCCTCTTTTTTTTTTTTTTTTTTTTTTAAGTTAAATTATATTAAGTTAAAGTAAAGTTAGTTAAATTAAATAAGTTTTTACTTTAGTAGCAATCCTGCAGTCTGGTAGATCACATCTCAGGAGCAAATTTGTCACTGTCAACTCAAGGAGAAAAAAATCGTGACATTCAGTCTGAATTAAAAAAGCAATAAATGTTTAAAGAAATGAGAATTAATAAATCTTTTATTTCTCTTCATGCAGTAATTATTCACCCTGGGGCTAACCTAAATAGCTTTCTCTCTTGCTACTCAGGGCTTCTATGCAATGTAAGCAAAGCTAGGCTTTGGTGCCTTAGTGATCAGGACAAAGCATTTCATCCTGGATGATGGAATGAACTCCTGGATGAACTAAGAGAACTTGGCTGGAACCAGAGAAGAGGGTGGGGAATGATCAAGGAGGCTGGCCAGGCAGATGAGAGGAAATAATTTGCCCCAAATTCTTCTATGATTAAAACATTGGATGCCCCAAATGGGCGGCCATGCATCCATTTAGCAGAGCTCTTTGCAGTCTGACGGCCTGAGCATAAAATCAGCTCAGCTCCTCCCCTTCTAGTGACCAGACGTTAGTTATATTTCTGATCTTCCTACCTGCTTCCCCACAGAGGTTAGTAACTGGGGGAAGAGGGAAAGACTAATTGTTAACAAAAAAAAAAAAACAAACAACAACAAACACTTAAAAAATAGGAAGAAGAGAAAGGAAGAGCAGGCAAGATATGGGAATTGCTAAACACCGTAAAGCTTCAAAACCCATAGTCATGCTGTTAGCTTTGATACATTTTGTTCTTTTGTAAAAAAACACCAAAAGAAAATTAGTGTGTTTTGGTTGAATGTAGGAGGTGGTATCTCAGGGAGCAAGATGCAATAACAATAGTTCCAGGAAATGTATGTTTATATATGTGCAAGAAGAGAGCAGTAAAAGTAGTCCTAAGCTGGGCAGCCCTATATTGAGCTAACATATGTGTTGTGGTTTAACCTGGCAGACAGCTTAGCACCACAAAGATGTTCTCCACTACCCTCCATCCCCAAGGAAAAAAAAAAAAAAAAAAAAAAGTATTGAGAGAAATGGAAAAAAAAAAAAGATAAAATTCATGCATCAAGACAAAGGCAGTTTAAAAGGATAGAAAAGGAAGGGAAAATAATAATAATAATAAAAGAATGTACAAAAGAAGTGATGCACAATGCAATTGCTTACCACACACCCAATGCCCAGCAAATCCTCAGCAGCAGCAGCAGCCCCCCTGGCCACCTTCCCCCAGCTGTCATTGCTGAGCATGGTGCTGCATGCCACAGGACATCCCTTTGGCCAGCCTGGGCCAGCTGTCCTGGTTCTGTCCTCTCCCAGCTCCTGCGGCACCACCAGTCCTTTGCTTCGGGGCAACACGGGAAGCTTGGCTCTGGATGAGCGCTGCTCTGCAACAACTGGAACATTGGTGTGCTATCAGCATTATTCTCATCATAAATCTAAATCATAGTGCCATACCACTTAATAGGAAGAAAATGAATTCTATCCCAACCAAAACCAGGACACAATGCCAACATAGTGTTGGCATTTCCCAGATGAAAATTTTATGGTTGTTTAGAACACTTTTTTGTTTTGTTTTGTTTTTCTTTGTAAATATAAAGAGTAATTCATCTATTGAAGATTTGAAGAGTTGGCCTTTAGACATTGCTACCTTTCAGCACAAGAGAGTCATCTTTTCTACCTTCTTCAGTGGCAAGAGTGAACCTCAAATATGGGGAGGCACAGATGTCACAAATGTGTCCTCATCTGCTTGGAGCTGGAAGGGCAGGAGAAGGACCATTAATATATGCAACCAAGTCTAAGGCGAACAACGGTAAACTAAATTAGTAGAGCAAAACTGAATTAGTGGAGCAAGTCTGAGATTTGTCATGCTTGTATTTTAGTTATCACAAATATTATTTGTGAATTTTATGTAAAATCAGACAAGACAAGTCTAATCAGTGTCTATTCCCCTGAGCTTTCTCTTGTCATGTGTGAAACCTAATCAACAATGCCTACTTGTGAGGACAGAAAGCCCACCAAGGCAGGCAAAGAAAATATGACATACCTCATTGTAGGGGTCATCTTCCACCATGTGCCAACAACAGAATAACATGTTTCCATAAGAAAAGTCCTTTCATCCCACCTGACTTTTGTTGCCAAACACAACAGAGATAAGCTTGGACAAAGGGAATTTTGTGGGCTGCTTTTGGGATGCCCTTCACAAGAAATGGAGAAAAAAAATCTATGCAACTCGATACAATATTATGCAGTGATAAATCTTGAAAGCAAACAAAATCTTTAAGGGTTTACATTTATTTTCATTTCCCTTTTCTTCAATCTTCTGAGAAGGAAACAAAACTAATAACATCTACTTTCTCAAGTTCTTTACATATGTGGTGCTGATAACTGCATTGCCAAATGTTCTTGCATTGACCTGTACATGAACTGCAGCTGTTAGTGTCACACTGGCAGTCATAACGCTGCTGTGGAGAGAACACGGTCTTTTCAGGGGATTGCATAGCTTCTTGCTTGCTGTGTCAGTGGGTTGTTTTTTATGCATTGTACAATGCATTGTAGAGAAAACAAAACAAAACAAAACAAAAAAGCTAAATGGGAGTGTTATTTGCAATAATTTGTTCCCTTGCATCCAAGCTTCATCCAAGCCATTGCTCCTGAAAGCAAAAGTCTGTGTTTCTTTGCCTTTTTCTTGGTATTCTCTCTATTAACTTGATCTCGACCTCTGATACCATGAAAGAGTATGATAAATAATTTTTTCCTTTTAGCTTATGATGCAATCTAGGTCATTGAAGGCTGCAGGAGTAAAGGACTAAGATCTCAGTAAAAGGGGTTTAACTCTATTTTATTTCCTTTTTTTTTCCTCAGTCACAGAAAGTAGATTAATATGGCAGCACTTTGCAGTAAGTGGACATTAATTAATGCTAAATTACACTGGAATTCCTCTGGAATCACATATTAACAGTCACACTAAGACCAAAAGAACTTTCGATGATTAATATTTTCGTAAGGGACATCAAAGAAATTAATACCCATTTGTCACTTATAATAAAGTGTTGCCAATTCATTTCATGCCATTTTCTGTCCTGCCTTTGCCATGCAAATGAGATGCTGCAAGTTTAAAGCCCAGTATATCACAGAAGTGTGAGCTTCTATTGTCTGACCTAGCCAGGACTTTTCAGTGTGACTTCTTGTCCTACTGTAACTCCTGGTATTTCATATGGGAAACAGAGCAAGTGTCTGTTGCTTTGGGATGCAGAGTCTGGGCAAGAGGAAGAGTTATTTTAATTCAGGTGCCATAATTTACCCTTCAGTATTGGAAATTCGAGTCCTCAGACTATTCATTAACTTGACAAACACCATAATGAGTGCAGAAAATGGCAGCACATAAATCCATTCTCTTGACAAAGAACATAATGAGAATAGGAAGTGACACAAACTAAATAGTGATCACTTTACAGTCTGGAGATGGTATATACTCACTCCTTGTGTCATAGCAGTTCTTCCCCCTTGCTTCCTTCCCTCCCTGTTGGCTGCCCAGTGAGGTTCAGACAAGGAAAACCTGCACCTTGCTAGGGCTCCCTGCTTGCCAAACTTGAGGCTCCTCAGGGATGCATGATCCCTTTTGGTCTTTGAGTAGCTTGGTACAGGTCCCAGAATAAATGAGTTTAGAAATACTGAACTTCTACCAGGAAGTTTCTTTGTGCTTCTCAAAGGTTTATTCATATGGATTTATCATCATTTTTTTTTTAAATTCACTAGATTTTCTTAACTGGTTTCAGAAGTCACTGTTGACTTCAGCAGTATGGAAAATACTATGAAAGGATTGAACAGCTAGTTCTAAAATGTAGTATCTCCAAATTCTGTTTGTTTTGTTGTTGTTGTTGTTGTTGTTGTTGTTGTTTTTTGGTAGTGGCATTATATTTAAACTACCCAAGAGTCAATTTGCTGTTGTCTGGACCAGAGAACTGGGTTCACATTAGTCATGACAGAGCTGAATACTGAAGACTTTCACTTATGTCATGCTCAGTGAATTATTCTGTTAAACATATTAGATTTTATATGACACAGAACAAACAGATGTTTTCTAGAAAAACAAAACCAAAAACCTTTGTGTATATATGTATTTATTATTATTATTATTATTATTATTATTATTATTATTATTATTATTATTTAGTAGGGAATGAAATAGAAGACCCCAAGAAACTGCCCCATATCCCAGATAATATAAACACACTGTGATTTAGTAGGAATTAACTTTTTAAAGTCATCTTTAGTGTCAAATGGTTGTCGATGTCATGAGTGAGCCCCTCCTCATTTCCTACCACTCCAGAAGTAAGTCTGTGTGGAAATGTAGATTCAAACTCCTGCTACAAAGCAGGCAAAGGGAGTCTGATCTTGTTTTCTCAAATCTTGATTGAATTCTCTGTTTGCAAGTGCATAACAACAACATTTCTCTATGATAAAGCTCGGGTTAAGAAAAAAATAGGTTTCCACTAGAAAAATATGTAAAGAAGGTCTTTTCCCTACACATCAGACACCATGGTTTTCCTACATGTCTATGAAAAGAGGATCACAATTTGTGGAGTTACAGGTCACCTAGATTTGGAGTAAATTGATAAAATACCTGGAGGTGAATTTTTACTTGGCCAAACTCAAGAAACGCAAGGAGAATTATTTGTCATTCAAGAGGGCAAGAGAACTGTTAAAGTTGGCCAATGGCCATACCACCCTGGCAATGCCCGATCTCTTCTGATTTCAGAAGCTAGTGGCGGAGAACTGGCGGAGGAGCTGGCCAAGCCACTTTCCATCATTTATCAGCAGTCCTGGCTATCGGGGGAGGTCCCAGTCGATGGGCAGCTAGCAAACATGACACCCATCTACAAGAAGGGCTGGAGGGTAGACCCAGGGAACTATAGGCCTGTCAGTTTGACCTCACTGCCAGGGAAGCTCATGGAGCAGATTATCTTGAGTGTCATCACGTGGCACTTGCAAGGCAAGCAGGTGATCAGGCCCAGTCAGCATGCGTTTATGAAAGGCAGATCCTGCTTGATGAACCTGATCTCCTTCTCTGACAAAGTGACATGCTGGATGGATGAGGGAAAGGCTCTGAATGTGGTCTACCTTGACTTCAGCAAGGCTTTTGACACTGTTTCCCACAGCATTCTCCTCAAGAAACTGACTGCTCTTGGCTTGGACTGGCATACGCTTTGTTGGGTTAAAAACTGGCTGGATAGCCGGGCCCAAAGAGTTGTGGTGAATGGAGTCAAATCCAGTTGGAGGCCAGTCACTAGTGGCGTCCCCCAGGGCTCGGTGCTGGGGCTGGTCCTCTTTAATATCTTCATCAATGATCTGGACGAGGGCATTGAGTGCACCCTCAGTAAGTTTGCAGATGACACCAAGTTAGGTGCGTGTGTCAATCTGCTTGAGGGTAGGAAGGTTCTGCAGGAGGATCTGGATAGGATGGACCCATGAGATGAGGGCAACTGTATGAAGTTCAACAAGGCCAAGTGCCGGGTCCTCCACCTGGGGTGCAACAACCCCAAACAGAGCTACAGGCTGGGAGATGAGTGGTTGGAAAGCTGCCAGGCAGAGAAGGACCTGGGAGTATTGGCTGAATATGAGCCAGCAGTGTGCTCAGGTGGCCAAGAAGGCCAACGGCATCCTGGCTTGTATCAGAAACAGTGTGACCAGCAGGGCTGGGGAGGTGATTGTCCCCCTGTACTCAGCTCTGGTGAGGCCGCACCTCGAGTACTGTGTTCAGTTTTGGGCCCCTCGCTACAAGAAGGACATCGAGGTGCTTGAGCGAGTCTAGAGAAGGGCGACAAAGCTGGTGAGGGGTCTGGAGAACAAGTCCTACGAGGAGCGGCTGAGGGAGCTGGGCTTGTTCAGCCTGGAGAAAAGGAGGCTCAGGGGCAACCTTATCGCTCTCTACAGATACCTTAAAGGAGGCTGTAGTGAGGTGGGGGTTGGCCTGTTTTCCCACGTGCCTGGTGACAGGACGAGGGGGAATGGGCTAAAGTTGCGCCAGGGGAGTTTTAGGTTAGATGTTAGGAAGAACTTCTTTACCGAAAGGATTGTTAGGCATTGGAACAGGCTGTCCAGGGAAGTGGTGGAGTCACCATCCCTGGAAGTTTTTAAAAGACGTTTAGATGTAGAGCTTAGGGATATGGTTTAGTGGGGATTGTTAGTGTTAGGTCAGAGGTTGGACTCGATGATCTTGAGGTCTCTTCCAACCTAGATGATTCTGTGATTCTGTAAAGTTCTCTTTAGTCCTCAAAACATTGTGTTAGAGCATTGTATAAAGCAGTATAGGAAACCATTAGCAAGATTATTTAAATTCAAATGTTTTCAGGAGTTTATATTTTATACTATTTACTTTCACGTGTCTGAAGGACTTTTCCAGTGCTTAATGAAGACGTGTGTGATATTGCATTACTCTTTCAGTCATTAAAAATTTGAAAATTTTTGTTTCATACACAAGTCTTCCAGAAAAGGCCATTCTTTTTGAAGTACACACCATCACAGACTGCCAAATGAGGTGTAGTTGTTTTAGAAGAATTAAAAATTAGTACTGTTCTTTAATGCTGCAGCCAAAGTTTTCCCATAAAAAAAAAAGGGGGGCCAAATGTTGTTATTAATAAAATCATTTGCATTGCAGTTTTCCACCCAAAATTATCCCAGTACACAGTAACGCAATAATTTCATTCAAAACCTAGCTTGTTTTTCTTGGCATCAAGAGTACAAACTGTTATATATTGTATAAAATTATTTCTTGCTGCTGAGAAGTGAAATACTAGCATTTGTTTGAGCCTTTCTTTCCTATTCCTTTTTATTTCTGAAGGAAATGCTCACAGGGAATAACATACCTAGCTCAACTGCATAATATTTTATGCTATAGATCTTTTAATTTTCTGACACTGAATATTTTGGGTTTCAGATGTGTGAAACAAAGTCTGTTTCTAAATATTCAGTATCAGACAAGATCATCAAAGCTTAGGGAAACAGGGAAATAAATGCAGTAAGCACAAAAAAGCAGATATTAAAGATGAATCCCTAATTTTATTCTGGTGCTGTGTAAAACAGCCTTCCATCTCTTCTGTATTCGGTTCCAAGTCCTATATGACCTTCGTCTCTGAAGATGAGAGTCATATATTTAACTACAGTATTTTTTATTTACTATGGAAGCTGAGATGCAAAACACTTAATCTACATTGTAAAATGGAAAGTGGCTGAGTTTGCAGTGACCTTGACCATTCCTGCACCAAAAGTTGATCATTTCAAACAAGTGCAGTCCTTTGACTGTGCTAAATCGGACACAAGTTCATGGCATGTTTTATTTTTCAAAATCTGATTTTTTTTTTTTTTTTTGGGGGGGGGGGAGGGGAGTTGGGGGTGGAGAATCAGAATAAAAATCTAGAAGATATTTTGCATGTATATTGCATGTATATGCATATGTATATATAAGTGCATAGATTTTCTCTGGTTAAGAACAGTGAGGAGGAAGATGCAAGGGGAGGATTTCAGGGGAGTGATTCATTCAGTCCCTGTTGACCTTCTGCAGAATTTGGATGCAGAGCTACCTGTTGTCGAGAGCAAAGCACAGAAAACTGAAGCCAGAAACATCAGCACCTTCAACCAAATATGTTACCATTAAAATCAAAGGCAAAACTCCTTTTGCTTATTCCTCTGTGTAATTTAGGGTGGAAGTAAGGCATTGGCCATATCCTTGAGTGAAAGTGAATTTCTGCATAGTCTGTTCCTTCAGGCAGAGCCACAAACCCGCAGGTGTTTTTTTGTATTCTCTATTTCATGCATGCTGTCTCTTGATTGTCTTATATAGCTGTTCCTTTTAAAATATGACCCCCAAAATCTCATGTTACATCTCCCAAATTACATTTTTATCAGAATAAACATAGACTGCTGACCAAAAAAGCCAGATATCAGAAGCTTGTGTTTTTGGCAGGTGCTTCGTTTCCTGTTCATTACCTCCCAGATACTATAATGACTATATGCTGGCTCCCTTCCCTTTTTTTTTTTTTTTTTTTTTTTTTATTTTATATATATATATAACATTGACATGCTTTCTGCTTTCCCCTACAGTGGTGTAAAATGTCCTAACTGAGGCTACCACCTACTCTGAAAAACAGAAGGCTCTTAAAAAGTGGGGCAGTGTTTTTGTTTGTTTGTTTGTTTGTTTTCCCTCAGTTTTGTTCTCCCTCAGATATTCTGATACCAACCTGCTATCAGTTGTATGGCAGTTTGGTCATTAGTTGCATGATCAAAAAAGAAGAGCTGTAGAATCCTGCAGTTTGTAGTTTAGATGACCCCACTGATGGTGATCTTCTGTTGCATAGCTCCAGATGACTCCCTGTCCAACACAGATTTTGGAGAGCTAAAATAAAAGTGGGGGTGAGGTGTTTGGTCTGTTTAGAAATGACCAAGCACTCAGAAACCTGTTTTATAAATTTTTCTCCAAGGCCAAAGCACTGGCCTGTAATTTCAAACTTTAAAATTTTATTTATTACATTTTTTAAATTTTGTTTATATACACACACATATATATGTATATATTTCTTGTTGCACTCAGCAAAAGAGAGGGACATCTTTTGTGCTTTTCTACGCAATATGGTTGGTGGCTCTTTGGCTTGGTGGCCATCTGTAGGGCAGTGGAAAACACAGAATCTGAATTCCTTTTGTCTGTTCCGACTCTCCTTCCTTGTACCAAAAACAGGGACATCTATTTATAGATATCTTTATGCTGCAGCTTTTATACTTGGGGCTTTGAGGGCACAGACAAAATCCATTCCAGCATTCCAAACCCTGAGTCTTTTACAGGTTTGTTTTTAAAAGATATTGCCAGATTTACTGATGCTTAGCAGCCAGTCAGTGGCACAGCAGCCTTTGCAGGCATTTGAGGATTTGCTCCATGGTGCCATTCAGTCCAGATTATTTGTTCAAAACACTGTATGACATTAACATTTAAAAATTGTCCAGGTATGAGAATGCAATGCAATAGCTTTCCTGTGCTACCAAACCAGGGGACAATGAACATCATAATGAGGGACATCAAGATACTTAAGGCAATGATTAGAGACTACTCAATCCAATGTGATAAATTGAAATAGATTCATAAGGTTAATACCAATTTCAGAGATTATAGACCATTTTATGGGATGTGCTATATAACTTTTGCTCTTTTCCCCCCAAATTTATGATCTTTACCAGAGATTTGAAGCAAAACATGATAGCAATTGGATTCTAAAGGTCAATAAAGAAAAAAGAAAGTTAAAAAAAGAAAAAGGAAAAAAAAAAAAAAGCCGGAGAAGGGTATTTCACTTATTCTGTTTCTAGTACTGTTATTTTGCCAATTAAACTGTTATAAGAATAATAAAAACAAAGCATCTGTGGAAAATGAAGGTTTGTCTTCATAAAGAGATAATGTGAATTCTAAAGGCTTTTAAAAGCCTTTAAATAAATAAATAATTTATTAATTTATCCCTAATAAATAAATAATTTGTTCAACAAGTTGTACTAGGCCACATAAAACCTACCCCACATCTCATTAATCGTTGAGCAATTTGAGGGCTTTCTTTAGGTGAAATAAATCCTTGTAGAAAGGTTTATGTGTAAAATTTGTAAGTCATGCTGAGGGAACAGAATTTGCCTTAAGGCTGGGAATTCTGTCTCCTTACACCAAAATGATTAGAAGCATGGAGAAAAACAAAATGAAATGACTACAAGAGAGAAAAAAATAAATAAAGAAAGAATGATTAGAAAGACTGAGTTTGCTTACTTTTAAGAAAGAATTATAAAAAAAGTGAGGTGTAAAAATGTAAGCTAAGGAAAACTCCAAGAAGAAGGCACAATTTCCTTTTCTCCAAGTTTAAATGATTTCCAGTCAGAGAGCTGTCACAGGTGTTTTTCTCAATGTTATGATCTGGGGGATATAGGATATACACATCTGAGAGCTTGTACATTTTTCCATTTATAAATGCTAGTCTAAAAGAACAAGATAAAATAATAATAATAATAATAAAAAGGCAAGCCTCTGTTTGGAAGAAGAAGAAGTCAAGAGAATTCTATGCTTTGCATGAGGGTAGAAACAGAGAATAAAATGTTTTAGAGCATGATGAGATGGGTGTTGGTGTGTGTTGGTGTGCCCCTTTGGTATATTAAACAAAGTTCAGTTTTCCTCTGGATACTTCTAAAGGTATTGATATCTTTGAAAGGGAGTTCAGAGAAAGGGCCAAAAATCAGGAGGACTCACAAAAGCTTCATTATGATGAATATTTTAGAGAATTAAAAAATAAAATAAAATAAAATAAGTAAAATAATATAAAATAAAATAAAATAAAATAAATATCTGCTGAGACTTCCTAAGACTTGTAAATTCATCACTTCATGCTGTAGAGAACCTTTATGACAAAGGAAATGAGAAAATGCCTTATAAATGTGACTACCTAATATAATGTGAAAGTGAGAAAATGGGCCTCTTCAGGAACTTCACAGCATCTGCATAGCTGCTGGAGAATTTACTGTGACTGAAAACCATTGCACTGACCCAGTGTAGCCACTGCAGACCAGCAAAGCGTGAGAGGCAGCAAGAGTGCTGAGTGGCAAAAAGAGGGATATGTAGCCTGCTTGTTCCATGTTTCAACATCTAGTTGGTAGACATTTACCAAATATTAGAAATGCTTCCTGTTTCAGACACAGACCAAGAGAGAATTGGGAGCAAATATATTTAGGAAAAAAGTGATTGTGCAGTGGTGGGAGTTGCCTAAGTAAAAAAAAAAAAAAAAAAAAAGAGCAAGGGTTAAAAAATAATAAAAAATAAATAAAAATGACTTTGAAATGTTATGTTCTTCACTGCTATATGATTCTTTGGAGAATGTCTGAAAGGGTACAAGGAGAGAAAATGTGTAGGTCTACCCATAGGCTGTGTAGTTCTACTTGTGGGAGCGTCCTTGATAGACCCAAGAAGCATTCCCAAGGCAACCTGGATTAAGGAGCCTTCTCCTGTCTCCACACAACACCACATCTCCCCACATGTGCTTATTTCCACGAATTCAATCTGATTCATGAAAAACACATTCACAAATAAAATTCTAGCCAGTTTGTGCCCACAAGACCTTGGGAGTGAAATTCAGCGCAGCACGCTTCCATTCACAAGTCCTCTGTGAAATGAAATCCTGCTTCAGACCTCAGTGCACAGGCTAAGTACTGCCTACATTTCCAGCATTACCCACACAGATAATGTACACTGAGAAAGAATACCCTGAATGTGCACACTATTTATATCTTTCCCAGAAAGGAATCAGCAGGCATAGCAGTCTCCCCAAAGGTGGGATGTAAACATCACAAGAGATCTCAGCCAGAACAAGAAATGGAATATCTGCCATCTCATAATTGGATTTCAAAATTAATTAAGATGGAGACAAAACTACTCATTTCACTTTTCAGTGAAATGCAGGAGCATTGGTGCAACTCCTTGGTGCAGTTATCTAAACATAAGAAAGCAACCTTTATAAAATTTTAGTTTAAAATTCTTTTTTTTTTTTTTTTATTTTTTTCTTAAAGTAATCTTAATTCTCAAATTTATAGTCAGGTGACAATAATAAAGAAAAAAAGTCTCACTGTTGCTCTGAACTTCTTTTATTCTCTGTCTCCTGAATCACCACATTTGATTGAAAGTCAGCATCTTAGCATTAAGAGTCAGATTTTACAAGATTAACCTTGGATATTACAGTGTGTATGTGACAGGAGTCAATGAGATTTGGGACACGTAAGGAGGTAACACTGCATGCATGATGAATCCTTGGTTCCTACTTTTGGGTAAGCAGAAGGAGGAGGAAGGATTGTTCTATCAATACAAACTACTGTGTTATGCCTGTAGTACCTTATTTCCCAGCTATCCCTTACAAATGGGAATGGACCAAATTCCAGGAACCATCAGAAATTGAATAAGGGAATGGATAAAATGTTCTGGCAACTGGCTTCTTGCCACAGCCTTTCCCAAGGGATCTGTGGTCCTTCTCTGTTTATCTCATTAACTCCTGTTTGGACGACTAATCTTACCTTGCTGTCCTGTGACTTCTAAAACATGCCTGCTCCAGTCTCATATCTGAAATCACACAAAAAACTAGGCAGGGTACCTGACTTCAGGTCTCAATGCTACCAAAACACAGTTGTTATACTAATAGACAAACTAATACTGAAGGAGACTATCGTGAAGATAGTATGCAACTTCCCACATAGCACATACCACGTAATTTCACCTACCTATTACTTTGTCAAGTATATAACATCTGGTTAAGCTGCTAGATATCTATTTATAAAAGCATTTAGTCTTGATTTAAGACTTCAAGCAAAAGTGAATCCATCATGCTCTAAGATAAAATGTCCCAGTGGTTTATAACTTTCAGTTTTTAAAAAAGTGAAGCAATTTGTAATTTCAATTTATCTTCTACTGTGAACCTTTGAAACTCATTATGTTTTCCCTTTCCTAGATTAAAGAGCTGACTGTCAGTTATCTTTACTCTTGAAGATTCTTTCAGATTGATCATATCAAACTTTAACCTTTTCTTAGGTAAGACTGAGAAGTTACTTGGTATCACCAAAAAGACATGTTTTTTCAATTTCAGCTCAGACTTGCAGTTCTTTCTGGTTTCCCTCCTCCCCCTGTTGAAGTGTTTTGTATACGTTGTGTAGAGGGCTGGACTGACTCAGTATCCCACTGAAGTGTTTGGAAAGGTGGTGGGGAGTGGCATTGCCGTTGTGTCCCAACTGTAATGAGACCATAAGTTCTCCTTGATTTACATCCCTGGATGACCTGTAGTCTCTCAACTTCAGAGTCATTCCAGGAGCTGATGTTACATTTTATCAAACACTTATTCAAACTTATTGCAGTTACTGTTCTGAGGGGCAATCCTTAGTCCTGTAAATGTCACCTAAACGCTTTATTTCCACCTGCTTGCCTGGAATATAACGGTAATATTTGCTCAAGATAATACAGCAGCTCATTAAAGACAGATAAAAATCATTATTTGGATACAAAACATTGTGGTTAAAGACCCAAATCTGGCTCCAAGAAAACTGGGTTCTATTTTAGACTTTTATTGTAAACCATCTGTGTAAATCTTGACAATCAGGGGACTTAATTTTCTTTCACTCTAGCTCTACTATATAAAATGGAGTAACAATTTTTCCACATAATTTTTTTATTGTCTAGGCAACCAGTAAGCTAAAAAATTGCAAACCTGAATAGCAGGAAGAAAGTAACAGACTAGAGCGTGACAGAAGACCATAAATGGAGTGAAGAGCTTATTAGGAGCATGGAGTTGGAAAAAGAGCCTCCTGGGCAAGATAATTTGGATTCTTCTATTATGGGGGAGTATTACGATCTAAATTTTCCGTTATCAAACTTCATTTTACAACTCGTTAGGCTTCCTCACATTTAAAATCTCTCTTCTGACAATGTCAAATCTCTGACCTAACTATCCTGTTTTCCCATCTGCGATTGATGTCTTTTAGCCTAAATAACTCTTTTGAGTCCATGGTGCTTACACCATGGTGTTTGCAAACATGAAGAGATGAAATATTATCTTTCAAATTCTCTATTCTTGAAACACAATCCTTCAGTCAGAGAATCATATGTATATCATACATAGCTGAGTATATAGTGTCTACTGAGTGCTTGAATAGACAGTCTTCACACTAGAAAGCAATAAAGCAATGGTTAGCCTTGTCAGGGCTAACATCTTTATAGTAACCTGGACTCTTTCTGACAGAGCCATCACTGTGGAGCTGGACTGTGTGGTCAGAGGTGGCTGTGGATACAGGGCCACAGGAAGGGCACCAGTGTGGCAAACGCTGTGCATTTCAGTCACACAGCACAAGCTGACATCTGTATATTTTGGATATGTATCTCAGCTACATACAGTGCATAGTGATTAGGATACAAATGAGATCAATTCCTCCTCTCTAGAGATAAATCCAGATTAATTTGTTCTGTCTCTCCCACCCTTATTTTTTTTTTCTCATAGCATTCTCTTCATCTATTATAATTTTCTTTCCCGTTTCCTTCTAGACAGTCAACAAAACAATTAAATTGCATTGATACATTATTGTAAATCCAATGCCAGGGCACTGAATTGTCTCAGGGGCAGTACTGATGTGTGGTATTAAATTCAGAGACAATGGAAATGATTTAAAAAAAAAAAACTGCTTAGAGTCTGTGTGTATGTGCACATTTGTGTTGTTTAACATTTTCAAGGATGGAAAAAAAAAAAAAAAAAGATTTTTCATGCTTTTCTTTTGAGGATTTTGGTGGTAAACAAAATTTACCACCAAGCTTTATTTTCCACTCTGAATAAATGTTATCAGGTGACTTATGTTCCTCTAAAAATAAATGGTGGGAGAGCCACACCATATGTCACAAAAGTAGCAGAGTCTAGGCTCTGCTATCCCTGATACCACATACACATGTGCAAGACAGGGAGACACAAAGGAGGAGCATTTCCACAGCACTAGCAATGCCAACAGCAAAACGAAACCCACATTTCTACAGTCCCTGTCCCTGTCTGACGACTTTTCTGGCTCTGTTTATAGGGTCTTTAATGTATTTGTGGTTTTGACCACACATACTTAACTCTTCTGATTCACAGAGTAAAAAATGAGCAGGCAAATCTGCTGTGTGTGCTCCCAGATCAATACCTGAAAGTGTGTTTAGGTGTTGGCTGCCTGCTGTTAACTGCTCTGTCCCAGCGAGCCCTGTGCATTTGGCTGATTACATTCATTGTCCTCCAAGGAGTTGCACGTAAAAGCAGCCATGTGTGGTATTTCTGTAATGAGAGCTCCAAGGGAGGGATTATTATTTTAGTGAAACAATGATTTTTCATGGAGTTCAGTGGAAGAAATTGGATAGATGTGATAGTCATGGGAGGCAGGGAGGAAAACCCCTGCCCAGGTTGTGGTTATCTTAGTGGCTGTGTCCTTCAAAATATAGAGGGATGGAGAGCAGGCACTAACAGAAGTGCCTGCTCCCAAATCCCATCACCTTGGATCTGGTTGCCTTGGGGCTGGCCCTATTGATTGGGTCTGACTCTTTCCCTTCAGAAAGCTCTGGGGCTGCCTTGCTGCTAGAGTGAATACCAGCCCAGTCAAAGAGATCAGCGTCAAACTATGCCCACTCATCATCCCTGTGGGGTTTTCCTTTTGGCCATGCTTGGTTGTCACAGCTAGTCATAATACGCTTGCTTGGGTTCACACAGTGATACTTAAAAATATAAATAATAACCAAGAAGTGAACTCTGAAAAGCTTAAAATGTCAAGGTAGATAACAAATTAATTAGCATGGAGTTCATAAACATGACGTTGATGAATTCCAGCATAGCTATCGATTAATCATATATCAGTTACAGTGGTCTAAGCACCATAACTACAAATCAATTTAGGCCTATTTGTGAAGCGTTACCCAGTGTAAGAAATTAAATCACAGACTGAATGGTACAGAAGTACAGACCAAGGTTTAACTCCCAGCTGGTGCACAAGGAACATGCTTGATTAACACTAATGGAAAGCTAACTAGATATGTCTGCAGTGTACTGATATGAGAACAAACTTCAGCTGATTGAAGAGTCCCTCACTATTTATCCTGTTTCTGGTCCTGTTATAGGCACCTCATTAATGAGAAAGTATGACCCCAGCCTAGGTGTAATGGAACTGCCACAAAGGTAAGCATGGCATTTATTCAGCCTTGATGCTACAGGAGTTAATTTGGTAAGGTTTATTTACACACTACTAGACCATACCTAGTTTTTTGTTAAACACAAAAAGAGATGGGGATTAATTTATGCAAATAATTCATGTAGTTTCAGGGGAGAATATATTTTGCAAGACCTGGCCATAATTCAGGAAGGTAGAAAGCAGACTGGTAACCTAGGCACAGACATCACTGGAGATTAATTAATTTGGAAACAGCTGTTGAATATTTTTATAAGGAACTTAAACATTGAATGTTTTGTTTCTCTTCCACACATATTTTTCAAAGATATTTTTACTGTTGATCAAAAGCTGTCAAGAAATTGTAAGTTAGGCACAGCCTTGGCAATTTTTCCAATGCATTACAAAGTTTACATTTTAAAAAGGAAAAAGGTTTTCTTCCAAGAATTCTCAGATAATTAAGGTTTTTTTGTTGTTTGATTTTTTTTTTCTTTCCAATTTATAAATTCATCATGGTAGTTTTTTGAAATAAATGTTTCTAGCTTGGGTGGGATGCTTCCCTTACATAACCCCTAAGAAGACTGCTGGTAAAACAGCTCTTTTTTTTTTTTTTTTTTTTTTTTTTTTAAGGAAACGTTTCCTTTCCTTTATCAGGAATATGAAGGCTTTTAAAGACTTAGAAGAAAATGTTGTCTTCTTAAGTTTAGGAATCAAGGATGTTTCACTGGGTGCTTTCTAAAGAATCTGAATCTGTTTTTCCCCACTAGAAGAGGACGAGCACCCTTTTCCATTGCAATGAATGCAGGGAAAAGAGGCATCTGGGCTCTGTCTGCTGCTCCAAGAGGTTATACTTTCCCCTGCATCCAATGTCAGATTTGTTGCACTGTGTGGATTGCATCTGACATGGAAGAAGTTACATCTGTGGGGATGACTATATAGAGCTCTGAATGTCTTTCTCCTTTGCAAGCACTCTGCAAGGTAGCTTTGCTCCCAGTTTGGATTGTTTCCACTCAATTTACATTATCCAAATGGTGGTGAAATACCAGGAAGCAGAAACTCTGTTTTCCTATTATTTGCAGGCAGCTAAGTCTGCTTGTGACCCTCAAAACAAATTTTTGTGAAGACAAACACTGCATCCATACTCCATCCTCCCATTCCTGGAAGTAACAAAAGTCCTGTGAAACATGCTGCTAAATTGTTGTCAATATAATGATAGTGTTTGTGAAATAAACTCCCACCAAACACTCCAAGAATTAGAATGTCTCTTTTTTCCCCCTCCCAACCTTATGTTCCTTTGAATACAATGACATAAATGTTCATTAATTCTATATTTGAATGTGTGTCTTCTGTGGCAGCTCTAGCAAATGAACAAAGCAAAACAATATTTAACAATAAGAAAATGTAAAATGTTTACAGGGGAAGGGAATAAAACCAGTGATGGCAACAAAAGTCTTAATCAAACTCAATTATAGAGACCAGGCACAATCTGCCACAGCTGACAGTCTGCTGACTTTAGTTACAGTATTGTGGAAGGAGAAATGGCATTTCATTTACAGCCCTGCTGAAAAGGTTGTTGGTTAAACATCATGAATAAAAGTAATAAAGAGGGTATGATCTTGGCAGAAAAAGTTTGATCATAGTGATAACCAAGAAATTATGGGTGTAAATCAGATGTGGGAATTATCTCTAAAACACTGTAGAGGATATCATTAGGTCAGTGTTTCTTCTTATGCATCTCTCTGCTGGAAACTAATGTCAGCCTTCCCTGCTAACGTACATTTTAACAGCAGTGAGCAAAACCCTCCAGAAAAGATCAAAAGATCTCTTCCTGAAATAAAACCTTGTGGTAAGCAGATATTTGTGTTTAGAAAGTTGACTAACTGGTGATCTCTAAAACAACGGATGATAAAACTTCCCAACCTCCTCTGTTGAAGAAACATCTCCTCTAGGAAGAAAGGACAAAGATTATATGAATAATATATTTTTAATAAGTGTGTGTTCCCGAGACTGTAGTTTATGCTGGAGTAACAGATCAGCAAAAGCCTTTGGGGTTCGCTGAGATTCAAAGACAATTTGGCAATTTAGTCCTCCATAGAATTGGCTGGGCTGTGGCATAATAAATCAGATCTCTATGATCTCAGTAACCAGCCCAACATACACCTGGATGGTTTTACAAAACCTGTGCATCAATTAGGGAAGTGTGATATGTTTATATGAAACATTATAGCACCCTGCCTGCATCCTACTCTCTTGACAAGGATGATTTTTTTCTTTTCCTCTTGGAGAAAAATGTTGATTGTTCTTGTTTTAAGGAGGCAGTTTAGACTAATTATTTCCTTCCTACCATGGGCAGATGCTGTGTTAGTGTTGTAACAGAAAATGAAAGGCAGCTAAAATGTAGAATATGATTTCATAGTATGCCTACTGCAGTACACATAAATTAGAGGGAAATATAGGGAAATGTAGGGACAGCTAGCTGCAATGTCACTTACATAACTTTCATGAGAATCTTCAAGGTGTATAGAGCATAGTCCAATAAAACTGCTCAGTCTACTTCTCATTTAGAAACAGACCTACCTACAATCATATACTTTTTTTGAGGAGTCTTACAACTGTCTCAATTGTGAATCTTTTAAATGTCCATCTAAATGTCCAGGCTAAGTGCCAAGAGGAAATCAATCTATGCTGACTCTCTGAAATCTTCCAAGTGTGATAAGCCTAATAGGAACATTTGTCCATTTTATGTTACCTTCAGGAGCTTTTACAGCGAAAGTCTCACCTCTTTTTGACTGCTTTGCATGCAGTAGCGATTAATTTTTAGTTGAACATACTCACTCAAAACAAAATTAGCTTCTTGCTAGTGCTGTGTGAAAGAACTCATTTCTGGCATGTTTTGATAGAGGAATAATTTTTTTCTAGAAAACGTCTGGAAAAAAAAGCACCTGTAAAACCATGCACATCCGTATGAGGGCAATAAAAACAAAATGTGGGAATTCATAATAATCAGTGGTAGTTCAGTATATTCTTGGTTTCTTTGGAAAACCCTGCAAAAGCTTTTGCTCAGGTGCCCCTCTTCCTCAGGACAAGGTGATGAGAGTTTCCCAGGTGCTGTTGTCTCCTAGGGGCAAGAGATGTGAGAAACTGATTTAGAGAAAATTTCTTTCCCATTAGTGCAACCCTCTTTCATGATGGACTATCAGGTCAACAACCCACGTCTGCCTGTCTACCTAAATGTGTATTTTACATTTGCTATGTTGGTGCCTAGAAGTCAGGCTCTAACTTCTGCTTTACTTATGTTACCCTTGTCCCATTTCTCTTCCCTTATTTCTTCGTTTCTTTCAAGGCTTTTTTAGTTTTGACTTTACAAGGGCTTACAGGCCTTCCCTGAGCTGGCTTGGGAGGATCCTGCAGCAACTTCTCACCAGCTCAGGAATGGACAGAGAAGGGATTGGCCATGAAGAGGTTTGCCTGTATCTGATTTTGACTACTCTGCACCACCTTCTGACAGTCTTGGAAGGTAGGACTTCCAACCCAGAAAAAGAGAAAATCACGGGAGACAAAGATCAGTGTGAAATTCAAATTAGGTGCTACAAGTATACAGATATATGAAATGACCTCTGTTGTTCTTGACATTTCACAAATGTTCTGTAATGATGTGAGCTAAAATTCAGCATGTCTTTATTTCTTGCTCAGGAGGCAAGCGTCTTCCAGATGGTTTCCTTTTATTCATTTAGAGAGAGTTAAGCTCCATCTCAGAGCTTCAGACAGTTGACTGATTGATGCTCCTGGAAAATCTGCTGATTGTAAAGACTGTATATCACATTAGCTGTTTCAGAGTTACTTAGTAATTGGTTCCAAAGGAGAGGCGGAAAAAAAAAAAAAGATTCGAACCAACCTAAGTGTAACTCATTATTTCACATTCAGAATTGACAAGACATAGATCAGCCATCGACAACTACATGCTTCTTAGAATGAATGTTTCAGGTACTCTTGAACTGCCAGAGAATCATAGATTAATACATTTTAAGCCTTTTGCTTTTATGTTGCCAAAATGAATGGGACTTGGGTCAGCAGTATCTGTATGTTATTACCTTTTCTTATATCTTTTTGGTGATTTAACTGAAACAAATGAATGCTTTCAGTTCCAGTTGTCAGTAGACCAGAGTTTACAATGTAAGAGCAATGGCCCATATCTAATCTTGGTTTTCTTCTCCTGAGGATATGCCTATATCACATGCAGTTCATCTCCTCCAGGCAGACCCCAGCTAGTTTTTGAAGTGGTTAGCACCAGTAGCTGGCAGTGAAGCTCAGGCTGACCTTCAAAATTCTGTACAATGAAATTTTACATAGTACAAAACATTTTTTTTTTCAATAGTGTTTCTGATTTTCAGAGCAAAGTGTGTGGTGCTGTAGTTGGACTACTAGCACAGTCTAAGTTAGCACACTTCCCCAGGGTGCAAATGATCTTTGTTTTAATATCTGTTCAAAACCTGGTCAAGTGCAAAACTGATTTTCTATACCCTGCCTCCTGTATTGAACTCTATTACCACATGATTATTGCTAAGTACTCTGATATAGGGCTGTTAAATGGCTGTTTTACTGTGGCTAATCTTTGGTCCTTTTTTAGGGACCAAAGATGTTTATACTTTGCATTCATTTAGAAGTAATTGAGAATATTCATTAATGGCAGTCAAATCAGTACAGGACTGTTAAATGAAAGACAGCATCTCCAGTTCAGGTAGCAGCTGAGCAAGAGCTCGGAGGAGGCTGCAAGACTATTCTAATTTATTCTAATTTATTTTACTTTTCCTATCCATCTACTTTTGACTGTTGTCAGAGACCAGGTAGCATGCTGTCTGGGCATTCAGCCTGAGCTAATATAGCCCTTCTTATGTATTTAGATTTACCATGATAATCAAGTTATCTTTTAATCAACATTTGAAGGAAGCCCAGCATCTTTGAACCCTTTCCTATCCACACCATTCATTCTTTCTCAAAGGCAATTATCTGAAACTTAAACCACAATTTTCATCACTAAAGCATCAGGAAAATAAGAGACCAAGAAACAAACAGCTTCATGGCAGCTCTGCTGTGCTATCTGCTGTTGTCACTGGAACCTCATCTGTTTTATCATAGAGTCATAGAATGGTTTGGGTTGGAAGAGACCAAGTGGAACAGGGAATGGGGACTGCAGTCAGTCCATGATGTTTCATCTCCACCACTCCTTCAGTGTCTCTTTCTATCCCTGCTCCACATGGGGTCCCTCCCATGGGATGCTGTCCTTCCTGAACTGTTCCTGCGGGGGCTGCCCACAGGCAGCAGCTCTTCAAGAACTGCTCCCACACGGTTCCGTCCCACGGGGTCCATCCCCCAGGAGCAAACTGCTCCAGCACGAGTCCACCACGGGTGGGCAGCAGCTCCCCCCAGACCCTCTGCTCCTGCATGGGCTCCTCTCCACAGGCTGCAGCTCCAGCCCGGGGCCTGCTCCTGCAGGGGCTCTCCATGGGCGGTAGCCTCCTCCAGACCACATCCACCTGCTCCACCAGGGGCTCCTCCACAGGCTGCAGTGTGGAGATCTGCTCCATGTGGGACCCATGGGCTGCAGGGGGACAGCCTGCTCCACCAGGGGCCTCTCTATGGGCTGCAGGGGAAGTGCTGCTGCCTGCCTGGAGCACCTCCTGCTGCACTGACCTTGGGGGTTGCAGGGCTGGTTCTCACTCCTCACTCTCCCAGCAGCTGTTGTGCAACACTTTTTTTTCTTGTTTTTCTTCATTTCCCACCCACCCCTCCCCCTTTCTTCAATCTGCTCTCTCAGAGGCACAACCAGAATCATTCGTTAGCTTGGCTCTACCAGGGGTGGGTCCCTTTTGGACTGGTCTGGAACTGTCTCCTGTCTGACATGGGGCAACAGCTGGGCTTTGCTCACAGAGGCCACCCCTGCAACCCCCTTGCTACTAAAACCTTTCCGCATAAAACCAATAGTAGTGACCCCACCAACTTTGTTAATACCTTTCCCAAGAACGATGGGTCTGTATGGGATGAATTCTGCGGTTACTTATATCCTAACTTTGTAATTAAAGCAAGTGAAAGAAAAAAAAAAAAAAAAAAAAAAAACGAAAAAAAAAAAAAAAAAGATTTAAGGCAGGGCAGAATATTATTTCAGCTTACGCCACAGGATACTGAGTTTAATTAATCATTGCAGTGAAGTCAAAAATTTACTCAGGCTTAACTAAGTGGTGAATCTGTCCATATGGATATGTTGTTATATGTGTAATTCTCACATTTTGGAAAGCCTTTACATACCTGTTTATCCCCAGTACTATTATGGTTCTAGCATGTCCTTAAAATTCATTTTTGAAAGCCTGATTGCCATAAAAATACCTCATCAAATTTTAATTAATCCCCAAGACAAAGCCGCTACGGGCATCTAGGGGAATCTTCTCTGTTGAACTGTCACACTGGTTAAAAAGTAGTGCAATAAAATTCCAATTCTTTGAAGGTCTGCTTGGATTCTGAAAAACTGCTAGCACATTTAAATATTTAATGTGGTTGATATGGGAATTCTTAAACATAATTTTTATTGGAATTTTGTTTCAGCTCTTATTTGATTATTCTAGCTTCTGTTATATCTGAAAGCACCTTGGATGTTTAAAGCAGAAGTGCAGGAAGTCTCTAAAATCCTGTGAGATGATTCCTTCAATTTTTTTCTTTATTTGTTATTGTATTTCAATATTTTCAATTTTGGAAATGCAATTCTGTACCAGTCCAATGATAAAATTGTCACTTAAACTTTTATGTTCTTTGCTTTGTGCTCTAAAATGAGTTGTGCACATTACTCAATGCACATTCAGCTTCTTTTTGCCTGGAGTGTCTCAAGCTCTGGGAAGGATACATTTGCTATAACTTTTGACTCAGTATACTCAAGTATTTGACTCTGAGCTAGTCACTACAGGCTCTATCTGTAGTACAGAAAAATAAATGAACATTTCAAGAGTGTGATTAATATCACTTTAAGATAGATGTCTAAGAGAGAACAAATGAATCAACCTCTGGAGATGCCCCCTTTTTCCATTGACTATATGAAGAGCCTAGTGTGAAGCTTGCCTGACATTTATATACATACAAATTGTAAATGGGACATCTGCTCATTTGGGCACATGACAGGATCATTTGGATTACAGAAAGTTGGACATCTCAGTTTACTCTATCACTCAAGTATGGTGCAAAATGGCAGTGAACTGCCTGTGTAATTGTCCCCTACAATCACCTCATTTATGAATATATAACTTGCTCTGTAATTGTAGTTTTGTTTTGTTTTGTTTTGTTTTGTTTTGTTTTCTTGTTTGCTTGCTTTGTCTGCTCTTCCAAATTTGGCTAATGTTGTTTGGAGGAAGAGACATGAGCAATTTTTCAGTCTCTTCCTTCTGTTTTTGAATCCCTCTGAATTTTCAGTCAAGGCATGCTTGCTCTGATGTGTTCTTTGCCTCTGGGAGTGGAGGCCATCAAAGCTGCCAAGGGCAGTAGTGTTGGAAGAATTCACTCTAGTTGATGAGAAGCCAACATGTTTTGGAAAGTTATAGAGCCAGATCTGTGGTTGTATATTATATTCTTCCAAGCATGATTTCCAGCATACAGGGCAGTAACAACAGAAGAAAATTAGTTCCAGGTCTTAGGAAATATAAAACAAACTTTTCACTCCTGACTCATCATTGCATCTCTCATACTAATTCCCTTTTACCCCTTTTTCAGATGTCAGGGTATTACAGAAAGAAGTCAGTAAATATGATACATCAATGATTCAGTATAGTTAATTGAATTAATCAAATCAAATTATTGAGTTTTGTATACTGTACTACTCTAATACTCCCTCCCTCTCTGCCCTTGTCCCCCCCCCCCCCCCCCCCCCCCCAATAAAAAAATGCTCACTAATTTGCACATAAAAATGTTTAATTTGAGATTATCTGCTGTAGCTTAAAATTCTCAGGTATATTCAGTCCTAGTCTAGAAAGTATTTTACTTTACAGTAGTTGCTTCAGTATATTTTGTGAACCCTAAAGAGATAGTAACTATTCACTGTGTATTTGCATTTCAGTTAGGGAGAGGTGCATCTGTCAAAGAAAAAAATCTTGTTGTTGTGTTTCTTGTAGAAATCAACGGAAACATTTCTAGAGGGGTCACCAAGAGGTTATGTAGTCCATCTCCTTTCATAATGATAGGGTCAACTATGCCACTTGTAACAAAAACTAGTCTTTCCTTAAAAATCTCCAGTAATGAAAACCTTTCTTGATATTAGATCTTAATCTTCACTTTACTACTACTTGGCCTAACTGTAGTAGAGATAGAAGATAATTTATTCCTTTCCCCTCTATATCTATCTTTTACTTCTGAAGACCATTTTCCCTCAATTTTCCCTTCTCTAGATTAAGTGATCTTAATTTCTTTAAACTTTTCTCCTAGGTCATGTTTTCTAGACCTGAACAAATCAGTTTCAGTCTCTTTTGAGGATCTTTTACCCATAGTCCCCATCCTCCCATGTTATTGTTCCTTCTATGCATGAGCACAAGGTTTTTGATTCTTGTTCAGCTGTGACTCTTGTTTAGCTGTAATCTGATATTTCTTAGATCCCATTCAGCAACATTGCTCCCAAGCCAGAAAACTGCTTTGGTATTTGTGTAGTTCTGTACTTTGAAGGGTTTTACTTTACATTTGACCTTACTGAGCATCTCTGTACTTTTCCTCTGTTTGTCTTCAATTGTTTTAAATTCTGAACTGTTCCCCACTGTGTTTGCAGATCCTCACCTTGGTGCTATCTCAGGCTTTAATAAACAGGCTTTCTATTCTTTCACCCAAATTGTTTATGAAATTACGCACAGTACCAGACCTCATGCAGAATCTGACTCTATTAGTATATTGTGTTAGATATCAGATTTTGATGCTTTGACAGTAGCTATCTAATCCTGCACTCTAGTTTCACCTCGATAATGTTTGTCAAACTTTTTTTGTAAGTCCTCCATGTAAGACAGTGTCAAAGCTTTGCTAAAGTCAAAGTATATAACATTTCCTGTTTCTCCCTTATGTGCAAAGCCAGTTACCTTGTCATAATAGAAATTAGATTAGTTTGACATGCTTTGTTTTTGATGAATGTAAGTGGGCTGTTGTTCTTCTCTTATTATCCTCTAGGTGCTTACAAACTCTATTTATTTAGTTATTTTGAACGTGACTTCAACTAAACCTGTAAATCTGCTGCAGTTCCCAGAATCTTTTAAAAATAAGTGTCATCTTTTCTTTACAATGAACATTCTCTAGGAAGAAAGAATGCTAAAGAACCAGGAAAAAAAAATCTGGAATTTTTCTTTTCTAGAACTTGGTCAGCTGTTTTACAAAATCTTACAAGCCCCCCAGATGTGCTTCAATAGTGTTTAGAATGTATGCAAGATCTGTCTCTGCATTCTGCATTCAGTTCTTGAGTGAGATGATAAATACTTATGCAGACTTGTGGTTCAGACGCTATTATACCTATGGCATTGTAATTCTGTAACAATAGCCCTGTCTGCCACAGCTCTTCAAAGCAGTACAATAGCATCAGGACTAGAATTGTGAGTTTGCTTCTTCAGATACTTATGACATGGAGAAAAATGTCTCTCGCTGTTAGCAACATTATTGCAATGACAGAGCTGATCTGTTCCAACTCGTGAAGAAGGTAATGATACATAAAAAATTACATCCTTCTACTTCTTCTGTAGCTTTTGCAATATTTTGAGGGCCATCAGGTAGAAATACGCAGCTTAAAGAGATTCACACTGCCCAAGTTTCAAAGCCTTCTTCTCAAATCTCTTTGAAAAGTTTAAGAAGTTTACAGCTAAAAGGAAATAAGAAAATAAGCAATTTATGAGGAATTGAGATATAGGAACAATATAAAAATATCCCAATTTATCTGATTTAGATACAGGCAAAAAATCAGAGCTCTGTATCTCAACTTGCAGAAAATGTGACTGAAATATCTTGTCTCTTAATATATTGACTGCAGAGGAACTGTGATGAAAATAGATTATTGTGTCTTCTACAGCACTGCCATAAGATAATTAATGTAAATCTGTCTAGGACACATATTCTTTGTTCTATATATTTGTTATTTATCTGGTCATTAGAGTTTCTTCTTCATTAAATTTGCTCCCAATTGTACTCTCTCCCTGTCACTTCTCAGTCTGAAAATGAGTACAGAAAACTTTGATCTTTCAGTACTCTTACAGATAGCAAGCTGTGTAGGTGTTAGTGTTTCTTAGAAACAGGATTCTGCTTTATTTATAGCTCTGCTGTTTAGCCTTCTGTGTCTGCATGCTGTAGTACTGTGCCAGAGTGCCTACCAAATGTGCAAGTTCATAGACAGCTTCAGTAGCAACTGAAATCTTGGCATATGACTGAAATAAAGGCTGTGCTTGTAGTGTTCTACTAGAAGTCTGGTCTGGGTAGCATTTTGATGACAATCTGATGCAATTTGATATTATACTTTGATACATTGATATCTTGTGATGTATGGTTAATGCATAGAATCATTAAGGTTGGAAATCAGATCATCTGATCCAGCCATCCCCCTACCACCAATGTCACCCACTGAAACATGTCCCTAAGCACCACATCCAGCCTTTCCTTAAACACCCCCAGGGACAGCAACTCTACCACCTCCTTGGGAAACCCGTCCAATACCTTACCAATGGATAACCAAGACGGTTTCTGAGACAAAAACTGCTGCTCCTTTGTGGGATCCTTTCTAGACCGAACTTCCAGAGGCTTGTTCAGTGTTTCAACACCTTGCATACTGAGACATGAGAGATACATTTCAATACATCGCCTTCTCCATCAAGTCTATAATTTCATTTCCTACATATTTTCATATTATCTAGGGTGATACCTAATATTCCTCCATGAAGCTGTTTGCTTTTCCTGAAGGATACAGAAAATCTATAAGCACATGGTAGCGACTTAAATAACCGCCCAGATTGGTTTAATGTATATTTTACTAATACATCAAAGCATTTCAATGCAAAACAGCAAAAAATTGAAACCAAAATGCTGAGCAGCTGCTAGTTCCATCTGACTGAAGACAGGCACCCTCTCCATTGGGAAGAGTATTATGGACATCTTGCTAGCAGTGTTTGCTAGCTATCTGGGGAGGTCAGGACATTTTGATGTTGTTTGAAATAAACAGTGCCTGGGTGAGTGCCCCATTGCATCAGGAGTGGCAGCAACGCATTAAAGAGACTTTCTTTATAGGAAAGGCACTATGAATAGAGGTAAAGGATGGTGGAAGTCAGGAAGTCAAGCACTGTTCTGAATTGATAGATGGTAACAGACTCATAAATAAAATATTTATTTTATTTTACTTATATATATATGAATAAATATATTCATAATATTCATATATATTCATATAATATGCATATATACGGATATATAACACACATATATTATATATATTATATATATGTATATATATGTATATATATACATGTATGTATATAATATGTATATATGAATATATATGTTATATATTTTTTCCATATATACATATTTTATATATATATATATATATATATATATATGTTATGGTTGGTGTTATTTCTGCCTACTGCTATGATAGTATTTTCTTCTTTGATCCATTTCAGATATGGCTGTTACATTCCAGTTACTGGAAAATTATTATTTTTCGATGAAGCTACTTTTCAGACAAAGTTCAGAGACATTCTCAAGTCTTTTGCTCTTAAATGAAGATCACAAGATCAGTGAGATAGTCAGTAAGATGGTCAATAAGACAGGTCACTGTAGACAAGTGAACATGATTTTAAACTTTTAATCCACAAGAGTTCTTTCTGCATGAGCTGTTTTGAGGTTTTCTAAAGGCAAATTTATCTAGGACTAGCAAACTGTCAGCAGATTTTATTTATTTATTTAGAGAATTTTCAGAAATATGAATTTTAATGATTTTTGCCAATATTCAAGATTTATTATGATTGCATATCTGTAGTTTTATCTTGGTAGCAAACTTAGTACCTGTACTGAGGTAATGCTTAATAATGATATGAATTTCCTCATCATTCATTCCTTTACAGCTGGAAGAAAACCTGCCAATAGATTAATCACAAGCTAATCCTTTGATTCTTTTTATTTTAGTACTTTATATTTTGTCTTTTACAAAACACGACTTATGAAATAGTCCAAGTGCTTTGAGCTCTTGTGGGGTGAGACTATATTATTGTGTCATTTCTATTAGAAATCAGATGCTGATTTTTGCTTATTCCTTCTACAATACCATTTGCAATCCCAGTGTGGGATGAGAACTGCACTTGTAGATAGTCTCTACTCTTAGTCTGTGTAGGAGGGACACCAGATGGATATGACAAATAAATGGAGGAAGCACAAGGTACCGGTAGCATGATTATGATTCGTGTAGTAAGTGGCAGTCACAGCACACCCACTGTCTAGCTATTGTCGGGCGTTTTGTAGTCATTATGGCACAGCAGGTAAACATTAATGGGAAAAGATTACATACTGTGAGACAGAACATTAGCTTGTGTAAATCATCAGAGCTCAGTTGAAGTCGATGGAGTTGTAATGTTTTGGACCAGTTAAGGATATGGCCTTAGACTCTTCTTTTTCAGAAGAAAAATACAAATCTTGATTCTCCTCTGCCTTATGCTAAAGACTGTTCTGTACACAAAGCAAGTTCTTCAAATATATATTTATACTTATTTTTTAATCATTATTTTGAGGGAGGGAATGCAATAGACAATATATGCCTGGAGGGAAAGGCCTGTATCTGTAACTGTCAGCGATTCCTGTAATTACACCCACTGTCAATATCAGCTCTTGGGATTCCCCTTTCATACAATCTTCTTTCGTCCTCCTTCATCAATGAAGCTGAGTGTGACATCCTCTAACAAGGTTGGTAGAATGGTTATGCGACTCAATTATTAACTCAAACACAACTTGCACACTGCAGCAAATAGAATTTCTTCTGACAGGCTGCTTGTCATATTATGGTGTTATTTGATTAACTCACCCCTTTGGAGGTGTTCATGATCTCATTATATCTTTAATGATAAAATTCCCTTCTGTTATGTGCTATTTTATATTACGTTAAAAGGGATTCATTCATTTTTCGCTTGTCACTCGCATAATTGGATAAATATTTAACAGGCGCTAGTTGATTAAATTTCTACTAAAACTGTAGTCACTAAAATAATATATCCTAAACACCTTAAAAGTTGGTCTGTTGGCCATCAGTGTTGCAGGTGGTAAACCCAATGAGACTTCTCCTATTGAAGGTCATATGTAGTCCTTTTGCTCTCCATGGAGCCCCCAGACAAATAGCAACAAAGATTTTACTCCAGTAGAAAATAATGGCTTTAATAGGTTTCACTGAAGAGTTTAAATTGGAAGATAGAAGCCAAGACTGAGGTGATATGTTACTGAATTAATCAAACACAAGAGGTAGTGTGTCTTCTGCTTAAGATGTGAGTTAGCAGGGTCAAAGTTCTTGCTACTCAGTTACAAAGATCAGGAACAGAAAGTACTTTGCTCAGTCACAAAGGCCAGGAACAGATTTTTAATCCCTCATTGAAAGGGATTTCTTTTATACCAGGACATACAAGTTGTGTGAATTTCTCAGGCCGACAGGCCTCATTCTCCTGTGATGCTATTCTGATGTCTAAATACTGTTTTATTCATATTGTTGGAACATAGCATTTTGTATATTGTCAAAACTGTTTGGCTTCACAGTTTGCATACAAAATAATTTATTGACTCAAATTATTGACATAAAACACAAGTACTCACAGGCCATTAATGCTTAAAAACATGGATAATACCATGGCTATTTGTGATTCATGGGGATTTCAAAACCAGTCGTCTTTTTTTCTATTTTCTCCTGTTTCCCTACTTGTTAAACAATATGATGTTAACACATGTAGATAAAATGTTTTCTTCATTCCCTTCTAGATCTTAACATTAAGTCATTGGAGAAAGTCACATAATTATCATACAACTCTGAAATTAATTACGTTATGCAAAATGTCCATTAAAATAATCACTGACATTTTGTATTTTGACAAACAGGATTAAGTATACTTTTATCAAAATTGAAACTTCTAATTTGATTACCTCTACTGTTATCTGATTGCACATTGTCCAGCAGGGTGCCATGAAATTCTGGTCATAAGATTTTAACAAACATAAATCTGTAAAACCCTAGACTCACAGATAATAAGATAATCAGTATCTCAATAGGTTTTCAGATCCACTACTGTGCACCAGGAAAATATTAGCTCACACTGTGCCTTTCAGGTACATATTTGTATAATCTGTTCTTAAAATCCCCCGTGGTCTTCTTAAAATCTCTGTTTCTTGAGGTTTTCTACCATTGCCATAAGATTCGGTCTGATATCTTTATTTTACATGTATACTCAAATTATTTAAGGTGTCGTTTTCAATCTTTTCAAATTCAAATTAATTTAATTTAGGACTTGAAAATACATGTATAGATTTAGAAAATAAAACAAACAAAACCCATGAACAAACAAAAGAGAAGATCTGAATGTGAGAAAATTTTACACTTCCATTAATATAATATCTAAATTTCACATGATCATTTTATTCATGGATTGCAAGTATTTAAAGACACCAAACGTCTTCACATTGTGCAGTTTCTCCAAATGAGTCTTTGGAGGCATGTGTTTTTCTCAGCTGCATTATCAGTGGAGACAGAAGATAAATTAGATGACCAAATTATATGCCTAAAGTTGCACAGATCCAATAATCCTTACTGGTCTTCTGTAAAAAATATTTATTCATCTAAAAGCAGAGTTTTCAGTCAACATTCTGCAGGCATCAGAGGTTATGGTTTTCAAAGGATATTCACAGATTCTGAATTTTAATCTCTTAAACTTTTACAAATAAACAGTGTTCCTTCTGGGCTGACATGCATTCTTACAAACAATTCCCAGAGAAGTTTGGAAGGCTTCAGCTGGCATACACACTGGATACAGACACTCTGTTTTGGATGGTAAGAAATGGAGTGCAGATGTGGGCTAATCCTTGCCAGTTGGCCTCATTGTCAAAGAATACCAGAAACATCTAATTTACCTAAAAGCTTAGCTTATAAACCATTACATAATTCCAAAATGCCCAGGAAAGGCCACATAGAAAGGTTGCATTTGGGCATTTCATGCAGTGAAATTAATCCATGTAAATTAAATTTCTGTAGGGGTCTGCATGTGAGTCAAAAAAACTTCTAGCAGGCTCACTAGTTGGAGAAGAGGAAGACAAAAAATAAGAAGAAAAAGAAGAAGAAGAAGAAGAAGAAGAAGAAGAAGAAGAAGAAGAAGAAGAAGAAGAAGAAGAAGAAGAAAACATATTGCAATTATCATTATTTTTTCTCTTTCAGTCATTTCACCAGGCAGATTAAAACCCTTGCCATATGATTCAGATAGGCAATCACAGAACAGCATTCTGGGCAATATACATTGAATAATTTTACTGTGCACCTGCCAAAGGCTGAAAATTATGGAATGAAAAATGAATGACGAATAAATGAATAAACAAATCTGTTTGCAGAAATTAGGGATAACTGCTAAATGATTTGCTGCCTCGTAAATGGGGCTAAATTAATTGTGAGAACTGTTCTGTAATAGAATGGTTTGGCCTTTATAGCACCTGATTGAAAGTGTATTGAATTCAACTGATAAGTCCTCAACTACTTCAGTGGACTTTGAATTAGACCCATGGAACATTATTCAATGACAATTCTTCATATGCCCTTGGAAATAAAGTTGTCATTATTTTCACTGCACAAGTGAGGAAATTGCAGTACAAACACAGAATGGCCATGGTTTTAGAAGAGGTCACTGGTAGAGCTCACTGACATAAGCCACAGATGGGAAATGAGAAGACAATAGTCATGCCCATAAGGTTTTATTGCTATATACACAGAAGAAATAATC
The DNA here is from genome assembly GCF_964211825.1 of Aythya ferina. Lineage (NCBI taxonomy): Eukaryota > Metazoa > Chordata > Aves > Anseriformes > Anatidae > Aythya > Aythya ferina. The sequence goes on along the minus strand of NC_140299.1, from coordinate 5,273,159 downwards.
ATCTGTAATAGCCTGGGATTGATTCATCTGCTATTGGGTGTGAATAGCAGGGTTTTGAGGACAGAAAGTGAACTTTAGATTACCTATAATGTCCCATTGAAGCTATTATTTTTTCTTCAAGAGTGCTTTTTTTTTTTTTTCTTCCCACAAATTAATTTTTGATCTGCAATATGAGTAAAAAGTCATCTGCCACCTGAAGTCCTGGGTAATCCTTTCCCAGACCCTCATTTGAAATCAGTAGGTGACAGTTGTACTATTTCACCCAAATTCATCTGTCCTTTTAACCTGCGGGGGCCAAATAGGAAGCAAAATAGCTTTTGCTCTTAACAGATCAAACCAAAGAAAAACAGTGGTGAGAAATGGATTGTGTGCTGCGCTCACTCATTCATTTGAGGGAGGGGAGATTTATTGACTGCAGGAGTCAATAAAATTGCAGTGCAATCTGAGTTTTCATTCTGAGTCCTGAAGTAACTCTCTGAACTTTGGCAGGAACTTGCTGCAAACAAGTTAGATCCCAAAGCGTTTGCTTACTGAGGCTTAAACTATGGCTAAGCCAAAGAAGACACAAAGGGACTAAGTGACATAAAACATCCCACCACTGCCTGAATAAAACCTGCCGTGTTCTGCTGCTAGTGTAGAGGGTACACAGCTTGAGGCAACTGGTGCATCATCCTGTGAGCATTTGGGTGAAGGTGGGGTGTGTGAATCTATTTCAATCATTAATTTTCCAGTGTTTGAGCCAGAAGATATTATAGAAAATCCAAGACTGGCCCTAAAACTGGAAGTATATTTTTTTCTCTATTTTCAATCATTTCAACATTAAGCTTATTAATGTAATGTGTTTTTTTTTTTTTTGTCTTTTCAGACCAAAACCAAGATAGAATCAACACTCCATGAGTATCGTACTTACGGTGGGTGTAATAGACAACCTCCTAGAGCTGTAAGTCAACTCACATAAAACTACAAAGGTATTAATTACACAGTACCAAAACCTAGCAAATGGGAAGCAAATTATCAACTGGAATTCAGTTTCATCAAATAGCATGTGCCACTTCAGGAATCTCCAAAGAATTAAAAATTCAAAAGATGTAAATAGAAGAAAAGTGCCATGCAAATACACAAATTATCTATAGAGATACTGGGTATTTTCTCAGTATTTTCTCAAATAAATAAATAAATAAATAAATAATAATAATAATAATAATAATAATAAAGTCAGTCCAGTAAGGCTAAACATTTATGGTTGCCATGTAAGATATTTGCTCTTGAGGATCAGGAAATGAGGAATCTTTCAAGAGCTTTAAACAAGTTATATATATATGTATATATGTATGTATATATATGTGAAGAGGTGATAGAAGTCTAGAAATAGTTTACTGATGAAGGCTGGGTTCATGCATTATGTTTTTTAACCATAATCTTGGCACAAAGTATTAGTGACATCTCATTAAATTTGCTGATAGCATGAAGGGAAAAGGCACCATCAGCACAGGGAAAAATAGATACCATATGGGAAGAAATGGGTAATGTAGTGGACAAGGGTAAAGATGGTTAACTTTCTTACTACAAAGTGGAAGCTCATGAGATGGGGGAGTAATAACAAGAATTTCATTTATAAACAGCCAGGTCATCACTTAGTAGCATCTTAAGGGAAGAAAGATCAAGATATTCTCATCAATCATAGGAGAACAGTGTTCAACAGCATGCAGCCATGGAAAAGGCAGCTATGATTGCTAGCTAGGTGAGGTATTTTCAGTAGAGATAAGGATTCATTAATTTCTCCACACAAAATTGTGGTGAGAACTCACCAGGAATTATATAGATAGTTTTGACATGCAGGTTTAAAAAAAAGAAGTAATAAAACTGGAACAAGTTTAGGGATGAACCTTTAGAGAAAGAAGATTGAATCATTCGTAAATGAGGAAACTGACACTATGTCTCTGCTGTATTCACAGATGGCTCTGAGTGCACTATGCCTAGATCTAAACCAACCAGAGGCTGTATGCTCACAGATAATGAGGCAGCTTCTCTTAGATTATACATGCTGCAGCAAGACACAGTGTTTTAACAGAGATTTGATGCTTCACTAATATAATTCAATGACTTGGAGCATCAGCAAAGTGACAGAGCATCTCCCTGCAGTGAGGGCAAAGGGATGTTTGCAAAATAAAATCACATGAGAAGACATTGCTTTGTTTAGCTGAGGCAAAATTGCTCTTACACTATTTAGGATATTGCAGATAAGAAGTGTAAAGCATGATATTTAAGCCAAGGAACAGCTCTGGCACCAAGTGTGTCCACTGAATAAACAAAAGAGGTGTTTTGATGATAGTGATTGAATGGCAATGGTTCTTTCCAGTCCTGTGCATGTTTTTTTGTATTTCTCTATATACTAGGAGTACCTATTGCAAGGCATAAGATGTTATTTCAGTAGTATTGTATTACTTAGTATATACTTAGTATATACTTAGAAGTATATATGATTTGGAAAATGTTACGTTTCTGTTATCTGTCAATAACTCAAGTTTGGCTGTTTATGCTGCTTTGGAAGCCATCACTGCCATGGCTGAGTTTTTCTCCCTGACCAGCTGAAGTTTTTCTCCCTGTCAACTCTGTCATCATTTTTGTTAGTACTGCTTCCATCACCAGTATGCTTTAATGGCCGTGCTGGGGTAGCACACTAGGAGGCAATGGAAACTATGGGACTTTTAGAGTGCAGAGGATTGAAGTAGAAGGTTTCCAAGTGATCAAGCTTCAAGGCTTGATTCTGCTACTTCATCAGAGACATCAAGTGGCATTTGGGCTGCCAGCAGAAGGTAGTCTGGAAGGGCATAGCTGTCCTACAGCTGCTGTGTCACTTCTGTCTGTCCTGTATGGATATCTTATGCACCCAAGAGCATCTCAGTGTCATAGGCCTATGTAGAGGTAGCTGTCAGTCAACTCTTCAGTATCTCCACTAGCCATTAAAGCATAACTATACCTCTGCTTATGTTCAGTCTGAGTTCAATGTTTATAGTTCTTCTGGAGGGAAAATCAACACCTTATGTGCAGAATGGTACAAAGAGGTACATACACACTTAAGAAAGGAGAATGATAAAAAAAAAAAAAAAAAAAAAAGAGTGAGAGCTCTGTCACTGAATTTAGCAGGGCTGAAAAGACCAAAAGAATCTGTATAATAGAATGGATCAACAGCTACGAACTTGTAAGCCTAAGGTTAAATATGATAGCAGTTTAAATTCTCTGGAAATCAAACCTATTAAATTCCCAGCATTAGTAATCTAAATTTTTAACAACTGAGCTGTGCAGGACTGGAATTAGAGTTGAACTTTAGAATCATCTTAGTGTAGTGTTACCGCTATTTTCCATCTGACAGTCATGAAAGTAGTCCTTCCTAGATGCTTCAATTAGTTCTTTTCTCTTAAGCTTTTAGTAAGTACTAAAAAACTTAATAAATGTTACTTAATTGTTTTTATAGCCTGGTTAAGAATTCATTATTTAGAAATTAGAGTTAAGAAAATGATTCTTCTCCTACCACTCCTTTCTCATGAAACCCCACTTCTATGAAGACAGGCTGAGGGAATTGGAGTTGTTCGGCCTGCAGAGAAGGCCCCAGTGACACCTTAGAGCAGCCTTCCAGTACCTAAAGGAGGCCTACAGGAAAGCGGAGGAGGGACTCTTTGTCAGGGAGTGGAGTGATAGGACAAGGGGGAATGGCTTTAAACTAATAGGTTTAGATTGGATAAAAGGAGGTAATTCTTTACTATGTGGGTGGTGAGGCACTGGCATGGTTGCCCAGAGAAGCTGTGGATTCCCTATCCCTGGAAGTGTTCAAGGCCAGGCTGGATGGGGCAGTTGCACACAGTGGGAGGTGTTCCTGCCCATGGCAGGGGATTGTAATTTAGGGTCTTTAAGGTCCCTTCCAACCCAAACTATTTTATGATTCTATGATGATTCTACGATAAAATAAAGGTCGATATTTTCTCAATATTTGTACAGCTTTTTCAGTCAATGCAACTATGCCAGTCTAGACATGGCCTACGTGCTTCTCTGCTGAAGACAATACAACATAAGTATAGATAAAACAAGTAGAAAAAAAAAATAATAAAACAGACAATGGAAAAAAGAACAGATGAGAATAAAAAATATTCAGTGATACAATTGCTTAGATTTATTATCTTCACGGCTTAGAGATTCCATTAGGTTTCCAACACAGGCTGCCTAACTGCTTTTTTCATAGTCTACTAGTGCACTAAATATCCATAGACATAATATGTACAAAAAAAGGTCTTCTAAGCCAGAGGGAATAGAACTGTAAATGTGTAAAATTCTGCATCTGTGTATATATGTCACATCAGTTAAAAAGGAAACTATAGTTTCTTGATTGCCTATACAAGCTCCATTTACTAAACAGCAAAAGTACCAGACATACATTTTTCAGGGAGCATTACATTGGCCAAAGGTCGCAAAAACAATTTCAGAGGCAGCCTGCCCACATTAGTTTCTTGAGATCTTGATTACAAATTTATAAGAGACATACCCTAGACATTGAGAGATGGTCTCAAAGATTACTGTCCTTCCTGCCATCTGCACACTCCACTGGGAACATTAGAAACCCTGTCCATCAACCAAAATAAACAGCTCTTCTCATGAACAGGCCCAAAGAATGCCCTATAAATCATACCTGTCAAAAATGCTAGTAGCATTACAGAAGACAGAAATCAATCCAAAACTCATTAGTTCGTCTGACAAGTGCTTAATCTTATATTGTTTAATGCTGACCTGAACAACTCAGATAGAATAGAACCATGCAAAGCAGCGGCTGGATTTCCCATTATAGAAACTTTTCCAGTGATTATAGCTTAATCTTTCTCTCAAATCTTCTTCCTTTTCATTCACTTTTTCTCTATAGCACCTGCCAAGAGATATTGACTCCAACAGCTTTCTTATTTCTGAGGGGATAGAAACATCATGATTGCCTTATTCAATAGCTTGCAAGTCTGTACATCTACATTTTGCAAATGTCTTCTGTTAAGGCATTGTTTGAGGTGGTTGTCAAGCAGAACTACTGCTTTTTATCAGATTTTTACTATAAGTTTTTGATATGCCAGCATGGAATCTAGTAAGAAATGATTCCTAGGTCAAGTAGAAAATACAGTGAAATGTTCAGAAAGTGAATGTTTGTCAGTCCTCATCCACAAATTTGGTAAACAAGACATATTACAGATCCATGTGGAACACATATTTCTTAAGTAACTTAAAATGACAAAGGAACATGTAGGTGATCTCAGTGGCTCTATTCAAGTGAATTAAATGTGACCAGGACATGTTCTTCACCACTAAGACTTACTGCATGGAATGACTTGCATCCATGCTGTTGGACACCCTGACTCTCCAAGAGAAGAAGCATGTCTATTGTTAACCCTTCATAGCCAAGAACTGTTTGGGAAACCTTAAATAACGAAAACTGTATTCAGAGTGATTTCAACAGTTTAAAAAAATGTATGTTTGGTTTCCAGTGTAGAGCTTCATCTACTAGCACATATACAGCCTTAGTGTTTCTGTTTAGTTTACTAACATGTGAAGAGCTGTGGATTGCAAAACTGAAAATAATATACTTTAATGTAAGAAATTACTAAATCTTAGGAAGAAAGACATTATTCTGAAATGGTCTTCAAAGTGACACTAATAACATACACATGATGATTAGGAAGTGTCTTTATTTCTCAGTTTGCATAAAATACAAACAGAAACTTAAAAAGCCAGATCGCCTCTGAATATTATGTTATGAGCTTAAATTTGTGCAATGCTGCATGTCTGACATACTTAGCACTTAGCGCTCTGATATCAGGTGATTTCACAGAGGGAAAATATCTGAAACGAGAGAATAATATAAGGGAGGAGATTGGTGCTAGTACTGGACCATGAGAACAGGACAAGAAAACATATTCAGTTTTGACTCCACAGAGATTGTATCAAACAGCAAAGGACATCCATCAGAATCTGATAGCAGATGCTCAGGAATATTTTACAGCCTATGCTAGTTTTAGAACAAAAAATATACTACATAACTATATCCTCTGCCTGCATTTTACAGAGAAAAAGAGAGAAAAACAGAATACACTGCGCTTAGAAGATGCTATAGCAGTAGGAGTTAAGGAAATAATAATAGTGGGTGGTTTCTGAGTTAGGCCCAGAAGAGCATGAATACCCTGCTTGATGATGTAGTTTCTGGATCAATGAGTGACTTTTATTTCACCATGATTCCACTTCTCACGTGGCTTATTTTAAGGGTAAAAAAACGGTGCTTCTAATTCAATAGTGTCTCTAATAATCCTTACAGACCTTAGAGGTCTTGTCCTCTCACTGCTTTGCTCTTATCTCTTGCTGAACCATCATCCCCATATTCTTAGCTTTCATTTAGGAGCTGCTTCTCCCAGTGGATCTGACCATGGGTGACCCTAATTTCTGAGTTATTATTTCTCCAGGCTCCTGACTACCACTGGCTCATAACTCCCATCAGTCTGTGTGACATCTTCTCCTCCTTTTTCTGATTGGCATTGTGTCTTTCTTCTCCCTGTCTCCTTCTCCCTTTGAACAGGAATCTCACCCCTTCCTGGTGAGGCTTCCATCCCCTTTTTCCACCTCTCATTCCTCAGAAAATGGACCCGAGTACAGAACCATTACAAATCCCTGCATCCTCGGGCTTTTAGCTCACAGATGTTTTCTGTTTTTACTGCCTTGCCATTCGACAAGGGTCTGTTGTTCCCACTCCTCATTTATGACCTTCCTATGATCTCTTGCAACCTGCTCTTTCTTTTCTCCATATACCATCACCACCGTATCTCTGTCCCTTTTTGCAGGGAGGATCTTCCGTGAGTTCGAGGATATTATGAACTCCCATTTACTTGGAATAGTGTGGGGAGGGCAAAGGCTTTTAAATGAAAAAATATATTAGAGCTAGTGTCATCTGTGGAATTTCAGATGACTGGTTTTTTTTGTTTGTTTGTTTCATTTCAATTATAATAATGAATTTACATTACATTTTGGACAGAACATCACACTTCAAGATGGATTAAAAGTTTCTATAGGGCCTCTGATGACAGAACAGGTTTTTAGAGTATCTAGGAAATTTGACCTCAACTTTTCCTTTTTTTTTTCTTTTTTTTTTTTTTTTTTTTTCTTTTTTTTCTCAAGATAACATTTTAATAGCAACAACAGTAATAAGAGAAATAAATAAAATCTTCATATTTGGAGACATGCAAAACTCAGCTGATCTACCTGAGAAACCTGATTTAATTAAGCCTGCATTTAGCAGCAAGTTGGATTAGATAACATCCAGAGGTCCCTTCCGACCTTAATTATTCTATGAATCCATGATTAGTAGCTGTTAATAGCAACAGCCCTGAAAATGACGATTTGAAAGATGCACCTGAAATGAGCTAATTATTTACTATACCTTTTTGTGGGTCTTGAACTTCAAATAAATTATTTACTAGTATGTATGCATGAAGTTCTTTAAATCAAGGGGTAATTTCCAAAAGAGATAAGGAACTATAATTTTACTTTAAGCATATGCCCAAATGTCATGGAAATCAATGGGATTTGAAAATGTGCCTAATGTTAGGCATGTGATACATATTTTCCAGAGTTGTAGTCTATGTTAGGGAAGCAATATTAATAACAGAAAAAGGCATTTCCTAGAGATTAGAAAGAGATTACATCTCTCAGTACTTCACCTTGGAAAGTCTTTTCCGTTGCTCAAAAAACAAGACTATTATAATGAAAAGTCTTCCCCTAGTGACCCTTGAAATCTTATTAGTAAATGGGATCCTTCTCTCCCTGGGGGCTTGATTCACTAACAGCAATGGAGTGGTTCCTACAGAGTTCACAGGGACAGAGCCTAACTCTTCAGTTGTTACTTTTGTTATAAGCAATTGAAAAAAAAAAATAGGTTTGTATCCTGTATTTCATTTTATACTCCACATTTCCAACCAGATTCAAGAGATGGTTCTCTAAACCCAGAAAATCTTTAAATATCCTGCTTTATAATTGAAAGAGAAAACTCACTTCTGCTATCATTAAGCAATAATTATTATTATTATTATTTTTCTTCTAGGGAGGTTTCAGTAAGATAAACACTTCACAGATAACTAAAGTTCTAGGGCTTCAGGCCAAGATATTTATTGACATAGAAGGTACTTATCTCTTAGTTCACTCCCATGTACAAAAAATAATGATAGTAATTACGTTAAAAAACAGATCACTTTTTAAATTATTTAAAAGTGCTCTTCCAGAGTTTAACAGGATAATAATTGCTCCAGCAGCTTTTATGACCTGTGGGGAAAAAATTAGCCAGAGGGAAAAGGAAGATCCCAACCTGCTGTTTGCATTTCATTCTTATTTATTTATTTATTTTTAGCATGGTATCTTCATTTGAAATACACCAGACATTTGGGGAGATGGCCCAAATGAGTACAAATTATTTCTGAGTATAAGGAAGATACAAGCTCCTTTAAAATGATAATTGTATTAAAATACCCAGAAGAGAGAGAGATTAGAGAAATATCAGACTATGTACCTAGATAAAATTTAGACGTAACTAAAGTTTGTGGCAATCAGAATCTCACTATCTCAGAGAAATACAGACACCTGAAAATGTCATCCCCCCCTCTCACCCCCCAATTCCAAAATAGAACAAAATATCACAGTATGCAAATTCTTATGTTATATTTTATGCATTATTAAAATATTTCCTACTTTTCTCAGCATTGGTGAGACTACACCTGCGTCCAGTTCTGGACCCTGCAGTACATGAGAGACATGGAAAGAGTCGGGCCACATAAATGATTGAAGGGACTGGAGCACCTCTCCTATGAGGAGGGGCTGAGAGATCCAGGACTGTTCAGCCTTGAGAAGAGGAGGCTCAGTAGTGATCTTATCAATATTTTAAAATACCTGAAGGGAGGGTGCAAAGAAGATGGAGCTGGGCACAAACTGTAGCACAAGAGGTTCAGCCTAAACATCAAGAAGCAATAGAAGCTGTGGAGTCTCCTCCTTGAAGATATAGAAAAGCTTACTGGACATGATCCTGGGCACTCTGCTTGAGCAAGGGTTGGACCAGACAACCTCCAGAGATATCTTTCAATCTTAACCGTTCTTTAATTCTAATTTTTCTTTAGCTGCCCCATATTGCCAATGTAAAATAAATCTTGTAACAAAGACCATGTTTGCTTGTCTTTTCCAATCCAAAAATGATATGTTCTGGAAAGTATGAAACAAAGTATTTTGCTCTTATTTTTATGCACTTATAGAAAATAAAAAGTAATCTATGTGGACGTACAGAGATAGGGAAGAGATCAGACAATCAAGCTGATAATAGTTTCCTCAAATGGCCTAAGAATCCTGTAAACTACCCCCTTGCCCAAGAATTCTTTGTCATCTCCCCTTAAGTGTTATGAATCCCAACTGTGCTTTTATTAAACACACTCTAAAAGGAATTTAATCAGATTATCTCAGGTTGATGTAAATACTCAGACTGAACTAAATTGTTTCAATTTACTGCACATTATAAAAAAAATAAATAAAAATGCTGATCCTAAGTGCTGTTTGCTGTTCTGATTTGGTTTCATTTCTGACCTGAGAAAATCAATTACTTCCACAGTCAAATTTTATCCCCCTTCTCCTCTAACTTCATACTTAGGTTAATGGACTGTTGAGTCAGAAGGGACTACTGTGTTAATGTAATCGGACCACTTGTGTAGCACCGACTATGGGATTTCCTTGCACTAATTCCTGCCTGTACTGAAATACTTCTTTATTAAAAAGGAGAAGAAAAAAAAAATCCCACAAAAAAGAAGAAAGCATCTAGTCATAATTCAGTTTTGTTTTTCATTGTAAGAGGCTCAACACTACCCTGAAGAATTAATTCCAGCCTGGACTACCTGCATGCAAATTGTTCTTAGAATATTTAAATATATGCATATTTAACAATCAAAAGGAATTAGTTTTGTGTTGTGTGTTTTTTTGATTAAATTCATTTAGTCTGTTTTAAAGATATATTAGACCATTTTGTCAACTAAACCCACAGAAAATAAATAAATAAAAATAAATAAATAAATAAAAATAATAAATAGTGCCTTCTCCCCTGAATTCTATCCTGAGTCTGACAGTTTTAAACATTTACCTGTTATTTTTCTTATGGCTATTTAGGTAGAAAATTTAAAGAATAGGTCTGCATGGTAAAATATAGTTTCAGAGATAACTAAAACTGGAAGCATTGTAACTGTCAGTTTAAACATTATTTACAGTGAATTTATCCCTGACAGAAGTCTATAGAGATGTAACTACACTGCTTCCAGGACAGAAAGTATCTCTGCATGGCATTATACTATACTACATAAATGTATCATCTCATTTGGAGACAACCCTAGCATCTCTGCATGGGGTGCTGTTGTACCAGGTAGGTAGTTCTACACTGAGCTCTTCAGGGCAAGAGTCGTTTTTTCATTATATGCATGTATGTGTAACTGCCTTTCCCTGGGGCCTGTAGGTATTGCTGTGCTAGAAATAAATTATAATAATGAATAAGTGACCTGGACACATACAGTCCAGGAATCTCTGATGTATGCAAATAGTGTTCAGTGCAAAGGGCTAACACTAAATCCAGACAATAAAGTTAACTTATCATGGTATTCTGCACATTTTAAATTTTATGTGAGCTTGTTATGCAGAGCATTTTGCCCCACCAGGAAAAAAATAAAAAAAAATAAAAATAAAAATCTGAAATGATAGCATCCACCTGATTACTATTAGCAAGGGCACAAGAAAATTCCTGAATGCTCCCAGTAAACCATGATGGAGCAATACTCTGACTGTAAACCCTGCTGACAGAAACAGGGTAAATTATTCTGTTCCAAATAGCCAGCCATATATTTGCAAACTATCTGCTCGTGAATTTTACAGCATGCACAGCTCAGAGACATTGGCCTACAATTATGCAACAGCTGAGCATATGTAAGGGCTGGGATAAATAGCCAGCTTGGGCTGAGCACTGCCTCAAGATAGATGGTAGTGAGGTTGTGTTATTGCAGGGCTGTAGTTATGGCAAGGAATGGGGGGGGGGGGGGGAGTAGGGTGTGTGTTAGCTGGGCTAAAGTTGTGTTAGTGTGAGCCTCCTTCTTGGTGTTGATGGTGGCTTGAAACATAAATAGCTTTAAATTTGCAATCATAGTACTAGTGTTCAAAGGAGATAATTATTTTTAATGGAATTACTGGGAATGGGAGGTGTCTTTCACCTCATTTTATAAACTAAAACCTAGTACTTTATGTTGTATGGATGGAGGTCGAAAGACCTGTGATCTTTTTGTAAGATTCTAGAGCTTCTCCAGGGTGCTGGCCTCCTCTTTTCTCATTTTTCTTTAAGAAGATTCCTGTTAAAGCAAAATCTCCCATTTTCAGGAGAGATGGGTTTATACTAGAACACTAAGAGAAGGAATAATGATCTTCATGAAACACACACTCACCTTGTAAACCTCTGTCTAGAGGTCCTCTTGGTGGTCTTGACACAAATACTGCATTTCTTTTACAGAGCCAAATGTATGGTAAACCATTAGCAGCTCTTTGCTTATGCTCTGCAGTTACCAGTCAGTGTTGAAGCTGTCTTATTTACCTGCTGTCCAAACATCATATGAGAGCATCTTTACTTCATGCCTTTTGGGTAAGAAGCATTTTTATATTGGTATTACTACAAGCGGTAAATCATTCTAGGTCAAGCATCACACCATGATCACAGAAATATCTAGGTTGGAAGAGGCCTCCAAACTCACCTAATCCAATCTCTGACCTAATGCTAACCAGTCCTCCACTAAACCATATCACTAAGTTCAACATCTAAACGTCTTTTAAAGACTTCCAGGGGTGGTGGCTCAACCACTTCCCTGGGCAGCCCATTCCAATGCCTAACAACCCTTTCGGTAAAGAAGTTCTTCCTAACATCCAACCTAAAACTCCCCTGGCGCAACTTTAGCCCATTCCCCCTCATCCTATCACCAGGCATGTGGGAGAACAGACCAATCCCCACCCTGCTACAGCCTCCTTTAATGTACCTATAGAGACCCTCAGGTCGCCCCTGAGCCTCCTTTTCTCCAGGCCGAACAATCCCAGCTCCCTCAGCCACTTCTCATAAGACTTGTCTCACCAGCTTCATTGCCCTTCTCTGGACTCTCTTGAGCACCTCCATGTCCTTCATGTAGCAAGGTGCGCAAAACTGAACACAGTACTTGAGGTGCGGCCTCACCAGAGCCGAGAACAAGGGGACAATCACTTCCCTAGCCCTTCTGGCCACACTGTTTCGTATGTTTCTTATGATGTGAGTGCTTATTGTGGTAAAAACCTTGTATGTCCCAAAGCCTTCACAAAATGGGTTTACAAAATGTGAAAGAAGGTAGCAAAGATAAAGTAGAATAAAAGTTGCCTTCTCTGCCATATTGGGGCATGTGTTGGCCAGGAATAACTGGCCAGTATATTTCTGTTGGGCATCAGTTTTGAAGTCTCAAGGAAGCATTGAAAGGGGTTCCATTTGTGACAGTAATACCTCCTTGATACTGATGCATTTAGCTTGTAGTGTTGGAATCTAGGGTAATATCCCAGCAGTGCTACAGCTAACAAAAAAAAAGATGGTTAAGAAAAATACTGTTACTACTCATGTTTTGGACTCTTACTTCAAATTTAATGTTAATAGTAAACACATGAGGGAAATGCTGCGTGAGGAAATCAAATCTAGTAGTTAAATTCTCATAAAGGCTGAACACATGCTGAAACACAGGGGCTGTGTTAAATATTATATCTGTTTTTGAAGTTATTGGTCACAAGTGCAATCCAAGTTCAACTGCAGAAGGATGGTGTTACAGTGTAGGAAATACTACTTATGCTACTTCCTATATAATTGCTATTCCTCAGAGTCAAAAGTCACAAGTTTTGACTTCAAATATCAGACACTTAAATCTATGCCTTACTAATCAACTGAGAGTGGGGGGATTCCTAATTTGTCAGTGTTAAGATTAAAAAAAAAATAAACCTGTTCCTCTAATAATCTGTTCTCAGGTTATTGTGTTTGTCTTGAATTGCACAAGTGTATGTTCATATACATTTGTATTCCTACAAGAAAGACAAAGGGTTAAAAACAAATTGAAATATTGGCTTATGTTACAAAACACTTTAATAATAAATAGTGATGAAACATGCAGCCTACCGTGATGATTAAAGGTCCTCAGTAGCTCTCAGTAGCTGAAATGGGACACAGAGCCTTTTAAAACAATTCAACCCTGGACCTTTAAATTATTGTCTGAAAACATTATTCATTGTTGCTCAAAGTGTCTGTCTGTTCCTTCTGTAACATGGGAACACTTTCTTGAGGCTGCAAATGTGGTGTTTGCACTCTTCTTCAACAGAAACTGCTTTATACAGATACCATGAGAATCACTAAAGGGAAAGAGAAGCCCAGTTCCTCTGACATGCTGAGGGTGAATCTCACCATCTTCTGGTGAGAGCCAGCATGATACAGATGACCTCATTCTTCATTAGAAGAAAATTGTGAGGGATTCCTGTGGTGAGAAAATGAAGAGTTATAACTCATACCCAAAAGAGTAGAGCGGCACCAGGCAGGAATTTAGACTGCTGTGATGAAAGCTATAGTTCTGTGTTTCCTTAGCAAAGCATCCTCTTCTCTGTGTGGCAGCTATGAGTTGATACTCATCAGAATACTGCCTAGACATCAGAAATTTGATGTATTTTTAAATCAACAATGTTGGATGTTTGAATTCTGTCTGTAGCTGTTAAGGTGTTCAGTTCTGACTAAAACAGAACTAAACCCTAACCAGGAACCTTTGAAATAGGAAAGAAATGAAATCCACGGTTCTAGTGGGCACCCCAGATTAACTGGCTTTGGAACCTCGTGGGCAGAGTTTAGGAGTCAGCAAGCAGAGTGGGATGCTGGCAGATGAGGGAGGGTTCCTGATATGCACATTATCAGCCAGCCTAGCAAGACATTTCCTTGACTCAGTAAGCAGCAGTTGGGGATTTACTTAATCCCAGTCAGCTGTTGTGGACTCAGTGGGGTTGTGTATGATGGGATCCTCATCAACCCGAGGACAATGAGGCTCAATCAAACCTGAGATGGAGATAAGGTTCTCTTAGCTAGTGTCCTCTAACAATATGACTTTTCTACCTGTAGTATTGTGAGGCTATGTCTGTGCTGTAAATTAATTGAAACAAGGAGCATCATACATGGAAATCTCTTTTAGACAGTGAGCTCTTTACACTGTAATAAGTCTCATGTATTTTTGTAGATCTATTCCAAAACATCTAAGTCCATGTTGGCAGCTGGGACACTCACTGCAAGGATGGAGATAGGAACAATTAGAGATGTGACATGGAACCAGCTGAGTGACTCAGGTTCTCAATGCTGAAGTTTTGGGAGGCCAAATTGTAACTGTGGCACTGGAAAACGAGAAAGATTACATATACCTCTTTAAACTCTGTCAAAATAATAGGTAAAAACCAGGAATCAATGTTTATTACAACTTAGTTCCTTGATGTAAAGGTATTGCAGCTGAAGACAAGACAATACAGCAAATGAACAGTGGGCATTTGAGCTAACAGCAAAATAATAGTGATCTGTGTGATAAGTACAGCTGAAATTATTCCTCCTTTGCCCCCCCTCCCCTCCCCTTTCTCCCTTCAAAGATAAAGACCTCATGATAAGGAGGCAGCTAGGAAAACTACATTTATTTTTCTGGCTAGAAATTTATTTCTGAAAAGTGTAAAGATCATACTGATAATACAGTAGTGAGTGAGGAGGAGGCAATCCCTGCACATTTCCCATGTCCTCCCATAGCCCTGGTGTACAAAGTGTACAGGAGCAGTTTTGACAATGGCTCTGCTTGAGCCAGATTTCCACTTCAAATGGTAAAGTGAAGGGCTTTTCTCTTTTTAAGTATTATTAACTTTTCTTCTCTCCTCCTTATAATACCTCTCCTGTTTCCCACAGAACAGTAACCCTGATGCCTTCTCTGTTAGCATCCCACACACCCTCCCTGCCCTCACTTTCTCTCACCTTTCTTCTGAGAAAAACCTCCATGCCAGATCCACAAATCCTTCACTGAGCAATCAGTCAGAGCAAAGATATTGAAAGTGGGGTAGATTGTGTTTCCAGAGCTTCTGCTGTTAATAGTATGGGGATAAAATACTTGTTCATGATCAACAATATCTGCTTACACAGAGTAACGCATTTTTCTGTAGGGCCCTCAGCACTGTTTCTGACAGATAGCTCTTCCTACCCGGAACAAAGTTGCTGTGTTGGTGTGGTCCTTCCTAGGGATGAACTGCTAACAGAGATTTAGTGCTCACAGTGTCTGGCCTTACCCGTTTGGGGTTAGCTCGAGTACCCACCTGCTACATTGTCAGTCTAAGTGAGTGGGGAGAGAATTTGTTAATTTTGGAAACAAACTGGACCTGCCCTCCTGTGTCCAGATTTGAGGCGCCCAGCACAAGAAAAATGTGGATGTGTTAGAGTGAGTCCAGGGGAGGGCTACAAAGATGATCAGCAGGCTGGAGCACTTCTCCTATGAAGAAAAGCTGAGAGAGCTGTGGATGTTCAGCCTGGAGAAGAGAAAGCAGCTCTGGGGAGACCTTAAGCCTTTCAGTACTTAAAGGGGTCTTCTAAAGAAAAAAAAAAAAAAAAAAGAGGGTAGATAATGATAGGACAAGGGGGAATGGTTTTGAACTAAAATAGGGTAGATTTAGATTAGATATTTAGATGGAATTCTCCACTCAGAAGGTGATGAGGCATGGGAACAGGTTGCCCAGAGAAGCTGTGGATGCCCCATCCCCGGAAGCGTTCAAGGCCAGGCTGGATGGGGCCTTGGCCAACCTAATCTAGTGAGAGGTGTTCCTCCTGCCCATGGCAGGGGGGTTGGAGCTAGATAATCTTTAAGGTCTCTTCAAATCCAAGCTATTCTATGTATCAAATGTTCCAGAGAGACAAAATGCTGCTTTTTCAGACCTTTAACTTTGGCCCAGGCAGCCTTGCTGTGCCCTGAGGGTTTCTGAGTTCCTCAGGGGAGAGAGGAAGGAGGGAGAACGGGACAAGAGGCACATTTAGGGCTGCTCCCTGCTGAGTATACTCAAAACCTGACTTCCCATTTGTTAAAAAAGGCCTTTCCACAACCGGAGAGGAAGCAGGAGCCTCCCATTTTAGGGGGTCAGTCAAACATTTAGCAAGCAAAGTCGGTCGCTGTAGACCGGCCGATGAACAGCCCTCGCGGGCCGGATGCTGCAGGCCCGGGGCCTGGAGACCAAGCTCCGTCCCTTGGGGTAGGGCCGAGGCTCCAGGGCTCCAGCCCCGGGTAGCTGCATGGCACTTCGGGGAGCCCGGCTGTCAGCGCAGCAGCCACGATTTGCCTGCCTGATAGGAAGTGTCAAAATTTCCACTGGGGCGAGGCGCAGGCCCAGCAGATGGCACTGCGAAGCTGTCAGAGCCCGGGGAGCGGCAGCCGCGCCGCCGTTCGTCTCTCCTCGTGCTGAAGCTGCTCCCCAACCGCGGACTTTTTTTTTTTTTTTTTTTTTTTCCTATTTCTTTTATTATCCTTCTCTCCTCCCGCACCCCCAGCATGAAAAGTGCGGTAATCAGCCCCGGTAGAAATGAAAAGCAAAGAGTGCCGGAGTGTTGGCTCATTCCCCTCTCTGACACAAGGCCTGATCTGTGGCTAGAAGATGTCTCTCACCGCCCGGCTACTTTGGGCCTGGTGTTGCTATAGGTTAACTCTGAGAAACCAGTTCAGTTTTCTTTTGTGGCACTTGGACCTGTTCCGCTGCTCATTCTCTCAGCATTTCATGGTAGGATGCTCTGGCACAGCTTGAATGCCACTTGAATCAGGAGTGAGCTTCCCCAGTCAGCAACACAGTGTTCCCTGTCCTTACTGATGCTTTGAAGAAGAGGGACCTCAGTTATAACACCCATTTTGGGCTCTAAGAGACACAAGTCTCCCTGTGAGACAAGCTGTAGCACTAGCAATGCTGCTTAGCCTGTTGTGTGACTTAGGTCATTTAGGTCATTTTTCTATTCCCATTTCCCTTTGGATAATTTTTGTTGTTGTTGTTGTTGTTGTTCAAGCTGCTCAAAGTAGAGGTACTCTCACGTGCTGCAAGGAAAAGCAGCATGGAAAACTGATCTTATCGTACCTGGAGATATCACCATTGTAGTAATAATCATTGTCCAGGTTAATCATCAACTTTCTGTCTATATATGAAGCTTGTATTTAATTTGACATGTAGCACAGGGAAATGAGAAAATGCAAACAGGCCATTTTTTGCTTAGAAGCCATGTAACATACTTTATTATTATTATTTTTATTTTATTTTTCACATTACCATGTATGTAGATAAATTCGTCATCTTGCTAAATGAGCTTTAAAAAAGTACCCTTGCAGTGTGTCTGTAGGCAAAATAAGCCATGCTATCATGTAATGAGATTTTCAGTTTTTCAGAGCTACAGGTCACTTGTCAGAAGGAGCAGTCCTGGTCTGCAGCACTGCTTTGTGCATGGAAAGGAGGTTTCATCTTCATTCCCACGTGCAGCCTGAAGCTCAAAGCCAACAGTCTATCAGCTGTCCGTCTGGGATCCCCTGGCACTGCTGCATTGCAGGATTTTGATAGGTTTTAAGGCTGTTTTGGCCCAACAAATGCTCTGTGATAGATCACAGTGATTTCAGGCTCCCAAAGCCTCTGATACAATAGTGTGGCTTCTTCCCCTGATAAATAATGAAAGCCCCAGACGCTCATTTGTGGTAAACATATTGCATATGGGAAAAGGGAGGATTAACTATAGATTGCCAGGGTTACTCATTCTGTATTTACGAGCAACAGAGGAAATGTAACAGAATGGGGGTTTCTGGAGAAAGAATAGCAGGTGTCTCTTGCACTGTGGAAGATAGCTACCCCCAGCACTAGCCTTGTTCTGTAACTAAGTTTATGGGCCTGAGTCATGGATGTATTATCCCAGCTTTGTGCATTTAACTCAATAACAAAGTCATCTCTGGGGTGAATGGGAAAAGTTGCATTGCCAGCATCCTTGAGCAAGTGGGAAATCAATGCAATGAACCACCAGTTCTTTGGCATGGTGCAAGACTTTGAATGTGGTGGAATAAAAAGTCTGTTTTCATAAGTAAAGAAACTCTCAGGCTGCGTTTAAACAATCTCATACTCTTTTGATATTTTGTGGCATTTCTACAGGTCTTGCTCTGGTTAACATATTTAAAAATACATTTTCAAGGTTAGTTTGACATTAGCACGTTTATTGCTAATAGCATGCGATCATCCAAAGCACCTATTCAGCTCAGCCTGCCTGGCTACCGCTCAGTGTCCCGAAGTGTAGCACAGTTCACTCGTATAATCTTCTGGCAGTCGGAGCGATGGAGCGTGTTATTGCTAATAGAGCAATATTTGCACCTTCCCTGGGGAACCTGAAATCCTCACACTGCCAAGTGCCAACGTGTGTGGCCTGAACATTACGAGACGTCAATAAAGGTCCTTTCAATAACTTCAGCAGAGTTATAGAGAGGTTTTCATCTTCTGGGCACCTGACTCACTGTCCCTAGTCTGTCAGCTCAATGTGCTTTATCCATGGTTTTCACTAACATTATTAGGATTACAGAGGTTTATTAGGGTCAAAACAGGCAAGCACCTCTACTCCTTTCCAATCCTGGCTAATTCAAATACCTTCCAGAAGACAAAGGTAATATTATGGGAATTCTCTTTTCTTTCTCTGATGATATTCTCACCTAGGATATTGTCAAGAGTCTTTTAGTCCTGTATTTAATATGTAAAGCCTCACAATTTCCACCTGATATTATTTCACAGTTGGGGAAACTGAGTCACAATAAGATTGAAAGCTTTTTTAAGGAAAGGAATGAGTTAATAATACTAGTAGGAACAGAACAGACAATAAAACCCTTGTGTCTTTGACTCCTGCTGTACACAATTAGCAATTTCCTTTTACAGTGTGAGTGGCTGTAATTAGGGAAATGGGTAGCTTTGCACAAACAAGTTATTTCCATTCAGTATTGAAAATATTGCCTAGCAGAAGTTTGGTATCTATGTAGCTTCCCAGCCCTGCCTGCATACTGGTAGAAAAATAATTTAGATATACATATATACATATGCATACACTTATCAGCACTCTGGTTTAATGGAACATTAAGATAATGCCATGGTAAGTTACAATGCACTTCTTTTGGAAGCAAAAGCAGCATCTAGATAAATATCAGATAGATGCATTATGATCTCCACTATTGCAATAAATAGCAGATGGCTGTGCAGTAATAGGACACTAAAAAATATTTATCACATCTCCCAAGAGTACTGCCACTCCCAGTTGTTGTCAGGGTGAATGGCTGAGTTTGATGTGTAGCCTTTGATGTAGCACCTTTCCAAATGTGCGGGGGCATTGCAGGGGGTTGAGTGACAATGACTTGGTCCTGATACAATCACCCAGGTTCCCCAAACTAATACTGCTCTGAATATAGAGCAAGTTTGTGCTGGGATTATGTTATGGCCTTAGTGTCAGCTCAGTGGGTGTGTGGATGAATTATTCAGTAATGTCCCTAATACTTGTTGGGTCTCTTTTTAACTGTCCTGCCAAGTGGAAATTTTGAAAAAAAAGGGTTCTTCTGGGGAAGGAATTTCTGTGTGTATAGCTGGATCTGTCTTTTCCCCCCATGTCTTCCCCTGTCTGAACCCATGGACATGTCTGTCCATGAGATGTCTGATTCATACTTCAGAATCAAACTGCCAAAGAAAAAAGAAAGACTTATTTTGTTAGAATTGTTAGTTTGAAACTTCAGGACTTCATTCATATGTTCCTGTTCTCTCTTTGAGTACAATGACATTCCCTCTTTCTCTTCCTGTCCTTATTATCTTTCCATTGTTTGCTTCAATTTCTTGTCCTCACATTCTGCATGTCTGTCACTGTCCTTCCCATTTTGTTTCCGTTTCATGACCTACTTGACTTCCTTGTTCACTTCAGCATCCTCACAAATGCTGTCAGCAGGGCTTGTGGACTTCTGGCTGTTTGGTGACCTGTGTCATTTTAGTGCTCTAGTTTCTCTGAACCAGCTGTTCAGGTGTTTGTGCACCCTGTTGGCAAATGTGTGCTTCTGCTATAGGCCGTTTCAGAGATGACGTGAGCATGTGTCATCCTCAGCCTGGGAAGGATGTGGCTATTCAGACTAATTAAGTAATTCTAGGTCCCCAATTTAGTCCACTATGAATGAGACATGATGGCCCTTATGATTAGGCAAAGTTATTCAGAAGCTTTGCTGAATCTGCCTTTTTATAATTGAATAAAAGCACATGAATATGTTGTACACGAATATACATGAATATATTTCTAAAGAAAAGACAGACAAGGATATATATCAGATATGTTTATTTGTTAATCTATATTATTTTTAGTCAGGGTAGGAAATTGTACTTGAGAAAAAATATGTGAGATTGGTTCAGGTCATATGACCTGAAACAAATACCTCTCTGTGAGCTCCTTAGCCTACATCAGTCTCACAGTCTCACTTTCTCTCTGGCTGTTAATGATACCAAGTTCCCAAGTATACTTGCAGGAAAAGGAACCTGCCTTGAAGTAGTTGTTAAAGATCCTCTCACTGAGGAGCTTTCAGCCTCGCAAAGCAAATCTCAGTTCAGCACAAGTCAAGAATTCAGTGACCTTAGCAGTGTGTCTTTTGTGATCTTTTACAGAAACACTTGGCAACTAGCTGCTCTGGTTCACTTTTCACCTGTGTTTATCCATTTTGTGTGGCTCTAGTGACATGTAATGTATCAAAAGCCAAAACTAATTGCGTAAATAGAGAACGGAGACAAACCCATCCCATGTGATGATCAGGTGAAACCAAGCTTTTACTGCTGTTCCAGCCACTTGCCTCTTGCGTGATCCGGGGCAACTTGCTTCTTCCATCCACACCAGTGCTACCATCTGTAACATGTTATTTCCCCACCATAAAAAGTCATTTAAGACTAGTGTGGGAAAACGTGTAAAGAGTGTTTTAGACGCTCAGAGCATACAAAAACCCTCTGCACAGAGAAGCATTAGCTTCTTGAGGAAGCTAATGGTGTATGAAGGGAGGGAAGGGTTAAAGTCTGCTGCTTCGTTTTAGCAGGCAAGCCAACCTCATTGTGTGTGCAGAGCAGCTATAGCAGCCCAGAGTGCTTCACCAATTAGTTACAGTTCACATTTCCCGTGTTTCATAAATCATGGGTTTATAAGGCCTGGTCATAATACCAGAAGTACGTGGTTAAAATGTTTTTTGATTGGAGTGGATGGAGGAAGATGAAAAGGAAAGAATAAAGTATGCTTATAATATGCTCCTTTTTTTTTTTTTTTTTCTTTTTTTTTTTTCTTTTTTCTTTTTTTTTCTGATATACACCAAAAAAAGGAAGCTAGTTACTCTCTACTCTCAATACACAGAAGCTGAATAATTACCTCTGTTCCTTAAGGCAGTGTTATCATATTCAATGTATTTTTTCATTAAGCGTATCAGACAGAGATCAATGAATGTAGAAGAGTTCTCTCTTCCCCATAGCAGTAAGTGCTAATGGTGCTGAATTGCTGTGATACTGCACACCTCTCTGAAAGATACAAATGCTATGCACTCCATTAGAAACCTAAGAGTCTTTCCTACTACCAGAAGAAATCCCCATTTTGAGCCTTGATGAATTGAAAATTCATCTACAAATCCACCATTAGTGTAGACAAGCATCTCTTATATTTTCTGAGCCCCCAACTAATGGCATTCAGGCAGGAGATTGGAGGACTACACACTTGGTATGTTTCCTCTTGATGTTTGTTTAAAATACAAACACTCACATGTACACAGACTCATTACAATTATAATCGTGAATGTTGTAAAAAATAAAGTTTTGCACATATGAGAGTCAGCAGACTCAGCAGAGGCAAGCGTGATTTTGTGACTGTCATTTTTCACTGAGTGTCACCATCACACATTCTAGTTGTATTTACTGGTTGATTGAGATGTAAATATGAAGTCATTCCACTAAAACCTCTTTCTGGCACTTTTTCAAGGGCCTGAAAAAGTCTGGAGCTTCTTTAAACCAGAATGGAGTAAAACTCTATAGCTAAAGGAAAAAGATAGCGTTTGTTTGGTGTTCGTGACTTCCTTCACATTTCACCATTAATAGATGAGAATCAGAATTAACTTTAACTTAGTATAGCTTTTATTTTTACAGAAAGAAAATAAATCAATTTTACTTCATCATGTCTTGATAAGTAGAATTTATCCTGGAAATAAAGACTACACGACTGAGATGGGTACATTTGAATTATTCACTCCAGTCAATATAGGAAAAGTGGTCGTTCTTCCCCATATGGTTAATCTGAGCTTTGTGTCTACATTTATTCCTGTGAAACCCAGCCAGCAAGATTTAACAAAAAGAATCTCTGAAAAACCACAGACTTGTGTGTGTATGTCTTACAAATGACCAAACTGAAAAAATGACCTTCTGTCTCTGGAAATATTAATTCAAGATTCATAAAGATAAAATGTATGTTAATTTTAATTCATCCTTATCTTTAAACATGGTGAATCACACATCTGCTGATGAAAGGTTCTGGGAACAGAAATGTAAAAAAATATCAGTGTGTATTTCCAATGGTGTTGCTCACAGCGCCTAGGTTAATGACTAGATTAAGAAGTCCTGAATCCACTGACTTCAGTAGAGCAATTAGAGTTTCTACAAGCAGAGGATGTCCTGGGGTTTATTAAATAAATATCATATCAAAAAGAGGGAGAAGAGAAATTTCATTCTTTGACAAAAAATATTCCCAAGAGACTCATGCTGAAATACTTCAGAATAATTCTGGGAAAGAAAAAGAAAGATTGCATAGAAGTAGTGTTCTCTTGAAATGTAAGCTGTCTCCCTGCAGCATCCTGGCACTTGTAACCATTCCTGAAGTATAAGGTAGTCTTGGGATTATTCAGCCATCATGTTTAAATAACTGGGTTATGTAGTTTGCTGTTATTTTTTGTATTTATATGGAGAACAAATGTTGCCATTTCCTGTTTTGTCAGATTTAACTTTGCTTTTGTTTTGGCTGAGGGGTCCCTGGTGAAAACACCATGTAGTTTATTTGCACTTCATTTGTAAAGCAGATACGTTTGGATAAATACACACAAGTTAAAAGTAAACTGATGTGGAAGCCAGTATACGTATTTTACACTGCTTAGATTTCATTTAACCTCTCTCTGCAAGAATTTGGTGGCCTGCAGACACTCTATTGGCAACTCTGCAAGTATATTTCATACCCTGGATAAACCCATATTTCTGCAAGAATATTTATCCTAGCTGAGCTATATCTATGTATGCAGGTTTTCTCTATCATGATAAATTGTGTCTGTTTGCCTTTGTCTTTTCTGCCATTGTCATTTTCTTACCATGTATGTAATGCCTCGTTTAGTACTAACTAAAAGGCTAAGCTGAACTCTGCTATAATTACCTTTTATTGGCTTTCCGTGGACAGATCCAGCCATCTTGATTCTGTTGTGTAAATACATTTGATAGTTTACATGGCAAATAACATTACTCTTGCTAATTGAAAGCAGTTTGGTTTTGATGTAACCAGGAATTTAAAACCATATAAAATCAAACAAAGCTTTAAAGCCCCCCAGAAGCATGCTGAACACAGAAAGGAAGTTAACAATTTTAGCTTCATTAAAAGTAGTCTATTAAATGGAAAGATTTGAGCTTTTGAAACAATGACTAATATGTATGTGAGTTAAACATCTGGAGAGAATATAAAAAAAGAAACTAATTTAGAGGGAAATGAATCCCCTACAGAAAGTGTGGTAGTCATAAGAACAAAATGTACTCTAACTCATGGTGAGGAAGGGATACATTAACGCATTAATTTTAAGAGTCTCAATCTCATTTTTATTTATATTTAAGCTTTTAATCCTCGAATAATTAGTCATTACTAGTATTTAACGACTGGTTTGCTAATTGGATATCCCTAGATGAAACTGAAGGCAGTTAAACCCTACTAAACTGATCATTAACTGCAGTAATGATCAAATTCTATGGGATTATTACTATTATAAACTATAATTAACAGTTTATAACAGCTATATTTTATTTTGTATTTTGTTTCCTCTAAAGAAAACATCCTAGAGTACTGCAGTGAGGCTGTGTTAAAATTCTTGCTATTAGAAATATAGTGAAAGCTGAAAGCACAAATTTCCTCCAGTTACAGGGAAAATATTTAAGTGTTTGCCTAAATTAACTATTATAGTAGGTGGTTTGTTGTCAAATGCTGGCTGAAGAAGTCATCAGTGATTTGTTTGAACAGTTGGAAAAAAAAAAAAGAAAAACAAAAGAAAATCACTTGTAAGATGGGGAGTGAATGAAATTTTAACTGAGATTCCAAAAACTCACAGATAATCTTTTAGATGGATCAAGCCCCAAACTCTTAATTTTTATCCCATTTATTAACACAAATAATTTCTCTTGTGGTTAGTCAGGGAACATTGAACCTACTGCTTTCAGTGCAAAACTGTCAGACCACAGGAATGAAGCTAACTTTACTCTTTTGTCAGTAGGTGTAATGTACTCTCCTTCTTTGGAGATGGGATAAAAGAAACGATATGTAACTCAGTTAGGTCCCCTGACCAGCTAAGATAGCTCCTTTTCAGTTTTAAACCAAGCCGAGTGCCTCTTAAGAAATCCTAAGAGCTCATTGTCAGAAATGCATGGGTGGATAACTGTCCTACACAGAAAATCAGAGTAGAAAGCTATGTTTGACCAGTCGAGTAGTTGTCTGCATTTAATTTAACATATTGGTCTGACCTCCATTGATGGCAGATAATGGCAATCTGGATACCTAACTCAGCCATGGATGCATCTTAGTTGTCTACTTCTTTTAGGTACATGTATTTGGGGAACAATTCTTTGGGTGAGTTACATGAAAGCCTAACAGGAAGGCCTTGCTAATCAAAAACATCTCACTTTCTGTTATTTGCTTTCCTGGTAATGTTCACAGCTCAGCACCTTGTGTACTATTTTTGGACTATCTTTCTGATGTTAATTGAATCAGTCTAGTCATATTTAAATGCTTCATGTTGCTACAATGATTATTCCTTAAATTCATCTTCAATACTTTGACCCAAGCATCTGGGCTCTTAAAAATCTATGAGCTCTGTAACATATTCTCTTTCACGTTTTCTCCAGCAGAAAAGCAATTTCTAACAAAATGACTGGCTATTTGTGTGTCACTCTTCTTTCTTATTCCAGGTACTGTGTTCACAGACATTGTGATCATAAACCGGGCCTGATTTTTTTCCCCTTCTTTTTAGCACCTGATTTTATTTTTTTCACTGAAGAGGAATTGCATCTGCTTTTCACTTCTGAGGTGTAACTTACATTACAGACTCAATTCTTATTTGTTATCAAGGGTGAAAATTAAGCCATCTAGTCTTGTTCCATCATTCACCCTTCCTATTCATCCCCTATCCCTCACATTTCCTGTGTGTGTTGAGAGATCAGACTGCGGACAGGATTTCTCTTTTCATGGTAAAAAAAATGCTGTCTTCTTAGATAATTTATATAATAAAATACTCTGAATAGAATTAGGCTGAGAAACAGAATAGGGTTAAATGAGACTTTCTATGGTGAGTAGAGGGGGACCCCAAGAACAGAGATGGGAATATATTTGGAGAAGTTTCAGGTATATGGGTGATCAGGATAATTTCAAGGATGTACTTTAGGACCTCACACTAATGGTACACTGGACACACATTGGAGTACTGAATCGTCAGGAATTAGTCCTGAAACAAAAAGGTGCATAATATGATCCATATGAGACCTGCAAGTATATGGGTTCCTCTGACTTGGAAGAGGTTGATGGAGTTCTTTCCACATTTAAGCCTCATTATATCAGAGAAGAATAAGATGATCTAATCTAGCAGGTCCATTTCCTAAATGAAGGGTGTCATATATTACAAAAAAGAAGGGTGTGACTTTAAAACCAAAGAAATTGCTCAGGTATTGAGGTTCACAAAAGTTTAAAGAAACAGAGAAAGACTGGGATATGAGGGCTAACAAAAGGGATTTGTAAGAATAACAAAGAATGAGGGTGTAGCAATGTAGCAACCAGGAAAAACTCCTTCAAGAAGACAAATAGCCAAGGCCTAAAGCATGCAAGTAGCCCTCAGGCTTCTGACTCATTCTTGCTTAGTTTACCTGTTCACAAAACAACCCACAAGGAGACTCAACTGGTGCATTAACTGAAGTTAGTACCAAAATTCAGTTAACTAATCTTAACTAAATATTCAAGTGTACTTTGGAGGCTCAAGTAAGGAAGAGGACTTGGAGTCCAAGAACACAATTTTGGGTAGTAGTCTGAAGTCTGTCCCTGACCTCAGAGAATCATTTAGTGTCACACCACTTGACAGGTGATGGTACAGATGCCTGTGGCAGCTCCAGAAGCAGCATGGGGAGATCAGAGAAGTCTTTCAGAGAAGTTAATACTATAAAAAAGTCATAACTATCAAGCTACAGCTTTAACTTAAAATGCCAGGATCTGAACTATAAACTCTGAATACCACACTGGTTTTCATAAATGTATCGACTTGTTCAACATATGCTGATGCAGTTGTTTTGGACAGGGAAATGCACAGTGAGGTGTTGCCATCCCATCTGTCGTAAAATCCTAGACCAGCTATGCAGCATCAGTAGTGTCAGAGGTAGTTCAGGACATCTCTGCTATCTTTCCTTTTTAGTCAGGATTCCATGCTGTGAGCACTACAGGGAAAAAAACAAGCAAGCAAACAAAAAAAAATGAAAAGCTCATTTGCATCAGATAGGAATCTGCCAAACCGTCCAAATGCAAGCAGAGTGAAAATGCTGTTGCATTATTTACTGTGGGACTATGTCTACACAAGTAGTCTACCTGTCACCATGCAACTACTGCTTTTTTTTTTTTTTTTTTTTTTTTTTTTTTTTTTTTTTTTTTGTGGGCATGTTTCTGATTCTATCAGGACAAACAGCAAAATCTGTGTGTTTAGAGGCTAGGAGATCGGAAGCTGTGTCAGATGGCAGTATTTTTCTCAAAATCATAAGGCACCCTGAGAATTTATTGAATCAGGAGAGTGTTTTAACTTGACACTGAATTGTAGGTACCACATGGACTGCTGATAGATTAGCCTAACGCATTTACCATAGCTAAAATAACTCTTTCAATTGGAAAAGTAATGTGCAGTACTATCAGACAGGAAAAATAGCCCGGTGCATATACTAACAAAGTAAAGCTTTAATTTCTACTGCTATGAAACAGTTTGTCAGAATTCCCTAGGGAATCTTTGTGCTCTTCATCACGCTCCATAACAGGAAAGTACAGCATTATAGCTATCAGTTCACGACTACTACATAAAGGATGTATACTTTTAAGTGCAATTTGTACATATGAAATGCAACAGCTAAGTGATACAAATTGCCTTGCTCTGAGGTTTTATTAAAGAGAACTTGATGCTTGACAATCACTTGGGTTACATAATTAAGACCGATGTTACGACTGCAATTAGATCCTTGGTACATTGTTATATTTTGTTGTTTTATGGTGATATCACTTCAGAAAGTCTGGGTCTAATATTTTTAAAATCCCTGCACATAGTCTAGACATAGGTCTTGTGTTTGTTTATTTATCTATTTATTTTTACTTCTATTTTAAACCATGTCCTAGATCCTGCTGTGCACCATGAAGTTCAAGAAAAAGGAAAAAATAAATCAAAATGAGGAAGGAAATAATGCATTTACAAGTTCAGTGTCCTACTTCTAACACTGTAGTTCAAGGATCAATTCCTGACTACTTACCCCAGATGGAACATTGTTCGTTAAATGAGTGGTTCATTTTCAGTCCAAGTCAAACAAGAGAAAACATGATTATCAGCACTGAGACTGGTCAACAGCTTTGCTAGGAAGATCTCACTTCTCTTTTAGCTTATACTAGCATGAAAGTAATCTGACCCCCAGCAACTCAGTGACAACTTTTTAGTTATTAGTAGATATGCATCATATCTAAAACCACATCATATTCAGCAGTAAGAATTAAACTGGTTTATAGCAAATGGCCTTGTTTTTATTGCTGGAAATGGTCTTTGGGGAGCTAATAAGCTGCTGGTAAAGGGTGTGCTTTGTCTTCTGGGATTGTATAAACTTGTAAATAGAGGAGGCTGGATGTCTTTTACTAGAAATTTGTAACAAATGACTTTGCTTTGTTGTGCAGCAACAAGGGCTCATGTATAAGCTTTCTATCCCCAAGACTGCTCATTTAGAATGTCACATCAAAATTAAAGTTATGTAGAAAATAAAATAATCTCTGAAACACATAAAATGATAGAGTTTTGCCTTTCCCACCTGTTTGCATTTGTGTCCCTGCTGTCCCAGAATGGAGAAGTAGAGGGAAGGATCTGATGGCAGATCTCATTGTAGCTCTCACACCACATCCTGTGCTGTGGGCTGAAACATTCAAAGACTAGTAAGACTGCTTGTGGGAGGACATTGTGGCCTCCTGCAGAACAGTAAACCCTGTATTTAATAGGAGCACGTTTTCCACCAGGAACGTGCAGAGTTGTGTAGAATGCCTCTTTGCCTAGCAGGTTTTCTCATTATGAAAGTTAATCACTGAAAATCCTATTAAATTTCTACAAGGTGGTCATGCTGTTGCAATGATGAATGTTCTCCGGGTAAAGATGACTGTTGGGTATAAGCCATCCGAGATTGTGTATGTTAGGTTGTCTTGCTAAAGGCTAATCAAAGACCTGGAGAAGATCAGAGGAGCAGTTTCAGGGGAAGGAGCTCTGTGACTTAGATGGTAAGGCTTTTCCCAATGTTTGGGGGAAAGTTTGAGACCACAAGAATCTGCAATTCAGAACAAAACTAAAAAGTGTGAACTACTGTGTATCAAATCTCAGAAAGTCTTTGCACTACATTTGCAAATACATTGAAGCCTGATCTCATCTGTGGTATCTAGATACATTTCTATAATATATAAAGTTTGAATTAATTCATTTATTTAAAGCATTTCTGTGAAGATTGAAAAACTGTAATTAATTATTTGTGCTTTTGTTTTCCATTTCAAGGTACATTATTTCTTGCTTCATTACTACATCATATGGGATAGTTTGATCTTGTATCCCTATTATTTAGAAAACAAGCAATTTCACACTTAAAGCCTTTAGTAAATGAGTTTTACAGGAGACGAGAAAAAGGACTAGGTGAAATCTATTAAACCCTTCTGATGATGTGAACATTTCCCTGAATCCTTTATCATCATTAGCTCTTAGAGCCATGTTCATAGTACCCTTTTGATCTGTTACTTAAGTATAAATTACATTCTCTCTGGCTTTGTCCATTTATAAGGCTTGCAAATCAAAGCAATTCTAATATGTTCCAGTGGCTGAAGTCACTTACATTTGGCCTTTGGCCTTATAAATCCTCATGAGGAGCATCTTTTCATACAGTACCTAGCGTATCTTAGGCCACTATATAACCTTTAAAATCATATGAAAATCAACTGATATGTTGGAAAAGGTAATCATTTTGAAGGAAATATGCTGAAATATTTATATATCTGCATTAGGTGCCTATTAACCACAGGCTTCACAGGTAAAAGGTTGTAACAGGAGCCTAATTTAAGGTCTCTGAATTACATTGTGAGTTATCTTTCTTTATGGAATACGTATAAAGGCTGCAGACACCAGCCTCCAAACAAAGATCTAATTGCCAAGTTAAACAGAGATAGTAGCCTTACTTTTGCCTCCATCCAACCTGAATTCCAAGTCCAAATCATATTTACAGAAAACTTCAACTGTTTGGGAATTTGTTAATAAATCTCTTCTTTACTGTAATACTACAATTACTTACAAAGGAAACATTACATATATGAGCAGTGTCTTCAACAAATATGATCTGAAGAGAAAAAGACTTCTTACTTTTTTCCCTATTCAGAATATAGCTGTTGAAAATATTACACATCTTATATTTGTCCAAATTAGGTTGGAGATTTATTTTTTTTTTGTGGGGGGGGGGGAGGGGGGTGGTATTGGCTTTGCAACCTTGGGCATTTTTACCTAGGCAAGGAAACAACAACAACAAAAAAAACTAAACCCATTTCTCAAACTAGTTAGAAAAGGCTTCTCTTATCTGCCTCTCAACATTTTTATTTTGTCTTTGATCACTCATCAGTAAATAAAAATCAATTTGCTTCTAAGGCACTACAGCCAAAAATATCACATTGGACATATGAGGTTTTAATTTGTTGCCAGAGACAAACTGTAAGCACTGTATCAGCAAGTATGGAAAAATACAACTTCAAAATTAGTCAAGTATGTTTAACACGCATTATGCTTTTATTATTATGGAAACAATTGAGCAAGCAAAGGACACACACACAAAAATCAATAGTGTTCACCACTGAATAACCACAATATGTTTTATTAAAATAAAAAATAATAATAATAAAAAAAGGTATTCTATTTTATAAAATGGTGGCAGTTGATGTTGTTAGCTCCTCATGGAGACATCCTCAAGTCTTTTTTTCTTTTTCTTTTTAACTAAGAATTTTGTGGCTCCTGAAAGAAATTCCAGCTGAAGCAGTACTGGGCATATGGAGTTGTAGAAATTCTTGTCCTAAGTGCAGAACAGGGCTGAGGGAAGGGCAATGAAAAAGTCTGGTAAGAACTTTCTAAAAGCCCTGTTGGGAAGACCAGTGTTCCAGAGATTGGCAGACACTGTGCTGGTTCAGGGCTACAGTCTGTACTCAAAGGAAGTGGGACACATTTTTCCCCCCACTTTATATATACCAAAAGTATGATAGCACAGCCATCACACTTCTCCTCTGATTACATAATAGTGTAAGTCCATAGGTTAGAAGATGGGATTCCCTCTGGACCTCCCAAACTGGAGGTCTCCAATAGTCATTTTCTACGTCCCGTTAACAGACCTGAGAACTTTGACACCTGCTTTTAGAGATTATTTTGTGAACTGCCTGAAAAACAAGCATAACTTAGGTGCCTAAATTAAATGAGTTAAATTTACTGAGCATATAAATATGTAAATATATACATGAATACATGAAAATATATGAAAATCTCAAAGCAATTAGGGATGGTGAACAAGAAAATGAAAATCTGTTCCATTCAGGCTTTGAGAGCAGATGTGTCTTTCTCCAGGCTGAAAACTTGCTAAAGGCTGCAGATAATCCTTTTGGTGGTAAAGAGTGTCTTGCTGCATCCCTGAAGGAGCAGTCCCTGAAACCTTATTGACACAGGGTTTGTCTTTTCACATGAAGCCAAATGGCTGTATGTCCTCTCCAGATGCACCAAGGTGGGCAGGTCTGAGACATTCATAGTACAGAAGCCAGAGCTTGAGCTTGTCTGTAGAACAGTCCAGAACTTGAACTAAAATACGTTGTTGCGTAGTTGGATTATAGAAAGCTTTTATGCTAGAGCTTGTTCATATCTGAATAGTTCAGAGACTAGACAGAAAAATGGGTTACATTTAGAGCTGTCTGCGTTGATCTACCTATTGATCTACTTACTGATATACCTGTACCTGTGGAGATAACTGTTGTGGTTTAACCTGGCCGACAGCTAAACACCACACAGCCATTCGCTCACCCTCCCCCCTCCCTCTCTGGGATGGGGGGAGAAATGGGAAAGTGAAGCCTGTGAGTTGAGATAAAGACAGTTTATTAAGGCAGGAAAATATTAATAACAATAATAATAATAACAATAATGATGATAATAGTACTACTGCTAATAATGTGTACGAAACAAGTGACGCACAATGCAATTGCTCACCACCCTCTGACCAATGCCCAGCCTAACCATGAGCAGCCAGCTCCCCACCCTGGCTAGCCACCCCTATATATCCAGCATGACCCCAGATGGGATGGAATACCCCTTTTGCCAGTTTGGGACAGCTGTCCTGGGTCTGTCCCTTCCCAGCTGCACCCTGGCTGCACGCCCAACCTGCCCACTGGCAGGACAGAGTAAGAAGATGAAACATCCTTGGCTCGGTGTAAGCACTGGTGATTTTTAATAATTAAATTTTAATTATATATTTTATTATTTCATTTATTTATTTCATTTTATTATCAATTGATTATCATTAATTTATTATCAATTATCAATAATTTATTATTAATTAATTATCATTAATTATAGATTATTATTTATTAAGAGGTGATTTTTATTTATTTATTTATGAAGGAGGCCTTTTCTGTGAAGAACAATGGAGAGTCAGAAAAGAGAGGATTGAGAGCTGTAGATTGAGAGGATTGTTTACCTGTCTATACAATAGGCAAACCACACCTTTCCATAAGGAATAAATAAATAAATATATAAGTGTATATATATATATATGTATATGTATATCAATATCAATATAAATAATCAAGGCTTCAATATAAATTGAATTTTTTTACTAGATTATACTGACCAGGATCCCTTTGAGATCTTTCAGTTTGACATATACAGATGCAGATGTGTGGGAAAGGAAAGCAACTTACAGCTCAAAATCCCAAATAGTTTTCAGTGTTGCCAAGAGAATGTTAGGCATGGCAGAACAAAAGTTCACAAAACACTTGATTTCAGTTATGAGGGTGGAAAAATAATAATAATTCTCATTTTATACCAGTGATTTAGAAGTCTGTCAAGGTAGAATTAACTTTGCAATTAATACTACAAGTCAGCACTCTAACAAGTTCCAGTTGTACAAACCACTGGAAGAAAAGAAATGGCTAATTATAATTGATGAGGTGGAGCCATTTTGCAGCCTGCTTTCTTAGGAAGTTAAGGGGGAACTTGGCTGTAAGAGAGCTATGTTTTTGCTAGTAATTGGTGCAATCAGATCTGTGAAAGTAGGTGAATTGTGAGTAAGCAAACTCCTACTCTGACAGCAGGAGATTACGTGTGACCTTAATATTCATGCCATGTGATGATGATTGCACACACCCTTGCCTTTAAAGGAGCAAAGTACAATCACAGGGATTTAAATTAAACTGTGTGAAGGACCTGCTCTCTGCCACTGTATCCCTGCACAACAGGGTGAGCAGCCTTGCTTATCCCTGTCTTGCTACTGAGACTGGGTTTTGCTGAATGTTTTGGTTAGAAGTTGCTAATGTTAACTCAATCCCAGAAATCGGTCTCAGGATTTTGGAGATGGCAAAATAATGTCAATGGGCTGCTTAAAGACTTGCTGTGCCTGGGCAAAAGCAGAGTACTGCGTGCTCTGCAGCCCTCAGCTGCTTTTGGCCTGGCACATAGCAGACGACATGAGGAACACTGCATCCACTTCTGCAACTTAAATTTGTTCCCAATCTTTCCTAGAAAGGGGATGAATGGACTAGAGCTTAAACAAGCATGAAAGATTTTTTTCTTCTCCAAGAGCTTACAGTATACTTAAGAAGTTTATCTACTGCCATGCCCTACTGACTCACCTGTCACTTTTTACTCTGTTAATAACATTATGACTAAAGCACAGAAAAGGCAATGAATAATTAAAAATAAAATAGTCATGGCTTTCAAATATAGTGATACTTTATGAAATCCAGTACAGAATGACCTCCCATAACTTATGGCAGCAGCTAATTAGCCCACATTTACAGAGTAGTTTAGGACTTTTATGCATGGAAGGAGTCCAGAACAGCTATTCCACATCTGTTTTGGTTTCCTGAAATCACGTAAAGAAGTGAACATGCATGCTCACATTTGAGCTTTTAGAGATCCTGTTCTGCCAGGATTCCTAGTCAGTTCAGTCCATTATACGGCTTAAACTGAACTGGAACAAAAGATGGAACTTACTTGTCCTAACTTAAAGTGACTGCATTGAAGGGTTCCATTCCTGGCAATAAAGGTGCTAGAATATATTAATCATTTTCTAAAAAAGACCTATGTACTCAAATGATTTGCATTCTCATGTCCATTGACTTTATAGTGGTTTCTTTCAGGCTGGGATGCCAATGTTCCCTTCTCTCTATTTTTAGAATTTTGAGCTTCAATTGTATCATGGCACAGCTGGGATTTTGGGGAGAAAATGTTCGGGAAATCAGTCATGTTGGAAGATACTTATTTTTCAAATCTAAGTATCTCAGTCTTCATTAAACAAACATCTAATGCTGAATACAATATTTAAAATGAAGTCAGTTTTCACTACAGCACATATTTTGGCTGAAATAACAGAATACAATGTAGAAACTTTCCCGTTTGCCATAGAATCACTGATGACTTTGAATCATTCCCAAAAGATTTACTTTTGCTGTTACTGTTCTGTTTTCTCATTGACTCATACAAGACTGGACGAAATGTTAGCAAATGAACCTAAGGGAGCAATCCCACATTGGGAATTGTGCCAGATGATCTATCTAGTATTCTCCATCTGTTCCATCCCTCATAATGTACTTCTCACTGACTGGTTTCATTGACTCTCAATATAAACTGAAGGAGTGTCACGGGTGTGGGTGTATTTGTAAAAATGTTCCTGTGCTTTGTCATAGGCCATTTCTATTCTCCAGTGCTCTTTTTATATTCCATTCTATGATGAAATGATATGTTAATGGAAGCCGTTTCAACTTAGAAGTAGATACGAGACAGACAAGATGGCATCTGTGGTACTTTTCCAGGCCCTTCTCCACCAGAGCAGGGCTGAAGCAAACCTGGCACCAGTCACCATGAAGGCACCAGCTGTGAAGAAGAAGTGGACCGGCATGGTGGCTTCACTACCTTCTTGCTGGGCATATCTCCTCCAGGCTGCTGTTAAGGCATTAAAGTTAAAAAGAGTTAAAAAACTGCTTTCAGGAAATACCCCAGAATATTGTGATCTCCAAATCCCCTGGTGTCACAGTGCTAATGTAAAGCGCTCTTTTGGAAGAGCTCCAAAACCCTCTTTGTTAATGCTTCAATTTCCCGAGGATTTATAGTACAGTACTGTTAAATTTAGAAAAGGAGGTTGGCTACCTAACTTTTTGCCACCTTTTAAATACATAACCCCATTATTTAGGTGAAGATAGAGCAAAAGAAAAGATTTTAAAGATTCCCGCAGACCTCTGAAGCTTTAAAAGTACTAAATGCTGCCTCTGTGTACACATATCTGTAATATTTTTCACACCCTACAGTTCTCTCTTAACCAAGAAAGACAGCTGCTAAAGGGGCTTTGGAATTTTTTCCTTTCTTTATTGTCTCCACATTGACAAAGAATTACTGCCTGGTTTGAATTGAGACAGAGGAGCTTATTAGTTAGTTATCAAATTAACATCTGATATCTCTATTTTAATTAGACTTCCACAGGAGGAAGATATTGGTGGCTGTCACTTGTATTAAGCTTGTCATTTTAGTTTTTCAGCATGAAGAAAGAAGTCTTCACATAGTCTCCTTGTGACCGCTGCTAAGGTTCAGCCATTTGGGGAAAGTCACCCTTCTCTCTATTTCATTTTGATGTTCATAAAACACAGATGTCCTCTAGTACACCTTACCTGTATGAGCCTGCACTGAGGGCAAGCACACTTAGTGATATGGTTTAGTGGTTTAGTGGAGGACTTGTTAGGTCAGAGGTTGGGCTAGGTGATCTTGGAGGTCTCTTCCAACCTAGATGATTCTGTGATTCTCTGATTCATTTCACTCTGGCTGGTAATAGCGCATCAGCGGTAGTCAGAAAAAAAAAGCAAGCACATCTTTTTGTGCCTCCAGAATGCAGTCAGTTTTCAATACAGCTGTCTTTTTATTCTAGCCTATTACATGCTCCCTAAATCTCAAACTTAACTTTTCCTGGTAGAAATGTTCTGAACATATTTATCATGATCTCAGTTTGATGTAATCCCTGATTTATGTGTTTATGTTCAGGCTTCTCTTAATTCTGTCCATGTTAGCTTCCATCTATCATAGTGCAGCTCTGCTCTGGATGCCCCAATAATTTAATGCTGTTAGCATTTTCGATCTGAAAGCAGAATGTTTTCTTCTCTCTCTCTCTCTTTTTTTTGGTTTTTTTTTTTTTTTTTTTTTTTTTTTTTTTTTTTTTTGTTTTTTGTTTTGTTTTGTTTAATATAAGAGACAACTAATAACTAGCTTACATAAGTATCACACACTTACTTGGAGTGTAATAATCTTATCTGATTGTGCCAGTCAGCAATTAGAGACTTCCATCTCCTCACTTCATCTGAGTCTGCTCATTTTTTAATTAATTTATTTATTTTTCCTTCCATCTGGACTGGTATATTGCCTTCATTTTGCATTGTACAGCTTTCTAGGGATTTATTCACTGAGATGACTTGCCATGGTTGCATGTTCCTACTGTCTCCCCTGAGAAAAATTGTGCACAGCGACATGCTCATATTTTTCAGTTTGCCTGGGTTGTATTAAATGCATACTTTACTTTGTGTTACTTAATCTAGCGATTAAGGGAGGTAAAGCTTTGAAAAGATTTTGTTTGTTTTTGTTAACTGTGAGCTGGTGGATCCCAAAAAAGAGATGCCACACATGTTCAAGAGGGTTACACTTTTCTCTTTGAAGAAGGAGAAAAGAAGAAGAGAGGAATAAAAAAAAATAAAAAAAGGAGGTTAGTTCTTGAAACACGTACACAGCCTGTAGGTTTTGGAAACAAAGCATTGCAATCAAGAAGTGATAACATGAAAACTTGCGCTGGGAAATCAGCAAGCAAGTGCACACTATTGCAAAGCCCTACTGCAAACTGCATCCATCTGCTGATGGTTATCACTTAGACAGATACATGATGATCTGAAAACTAAAAAGGGAAAGAGAGAAGAGGAATAAACTAAATCCATCCACTAGCTGAATACTCTAGAGTTCGCAGTATTTGATAACAGTTTGTCACATAAAATGTCTGTGGGTATAAACCTAGTGCTGAAGTTAATGGGAACCTCCTGTTGAGTCCATAGCAATGTGTGCTACGTTCCTGTGTCACAGAGACATCCCACACCCCTGTGTCTTGTCCCTTTCTGCAGAAAATCCTTGTGAGAGCATGCCAGTATGGCTCAGAGAGCATTTGACTCTTGGTGCCATTTGCCATTTCAGTGGTGGATTCATCTGCTGTGTCTGCTGACTTATGCCAGCCATGAATGTCAGCGGAAGGTGTGCATCTGTCTGCAAGAAACAGGTCTGGCACGACTGGCTGGTCACACATAGCCTACAGAGCAGCTGCCAGATGGCAGACATGGCTCCTGTCCATCCCAGCCTGGATCTGGATGCTGGTTAGATTCAAAAATGCCTATGTAGGTGCTGTGTTAGGAGCAAGTCTCGGTTCAGGTGCTGATTAAGGCAGTGATCATGTCCAATGGCAGGGAAGAAATCCTCAGTTGCAAGGAATCACTTTCAGCATGTGCAGAGCCTTTACAAGTCAGTAACATGTAATGAAAATAAAAAAGTATGAAAAGATATATGTATGTCTATACGTATGAAAAGATATATGTATATATTATATGTATAAGCATATCATTATATAGAACTGCAGATAATACAGA
The DNA here is from genome assembly GCF_964211825.1 of Aythya ferina. NCBI lineage: Eukaryota > Metazoa > Chordata > Aves > Anseriformes > Anatidae > Aythya > Aythya ferina. The sequence continues at coordinate 5,235,553 of NC_140299.1, read as the reverse complement.
TTGCTCCATGTTTTGAATTATGATTAATGAGGCACAAACATCAGAAAAGATTTGCTACAAATGGGTGGCCAAATGTTCAAATGCTTATCAGAAGCTTGTCCAAAAATTTGATTCTGAAGACAGGGTTTGTGTGTGTGTGTGTTTTGTTGTTTTGATTTACTCTTTTGGCACCATTTTGCAATATATATATATATTATATTTCCCCAGCTGATGTGGGAATGAATCAGAAATCACTTTTAGCCATTTTTTACTAGCCACTTACAAATAGTTTCTATAAAACATGTAGAACTTGTGGAACATAAATCACTAAATGGAAAATTTCCCTCAAATTTCCTTTTCAGATATTTCACAAGCTTTTCAGTAATTCTTTCATATATGAAGAAGTATTTAACCATTCCCATTTTGAAAGCCATTATTATTTTTCATTTTGATGCATAAAAGGTACATAAATACATTTCAGTACATAAAAGGTATGTGCTGGTGAAACAAGTTCATGTGAAGTTACTTTGTTATCTGTAATTAATTCAACTAATAAGAGACAAGAATACAGAGAAGAAAACTAAATAGAGAAACATGGAATAAATGAAAGGTGGAAGAAAATATTATCATCCCAGTCACAAATCTGAATTTTCATGCTATAGAAAATCCCAGAAGCCAGGATAAAGTCTGCAGTATTAATTTTCATTGCAGAAAGAAAAAATATGAAGAGACTTGACATGGTAACACTGAAGCATTTTGGTGTGACATTTTCAATTAAAGTGATATGTTTCCAGCATTACTGGAGCAAACTGTTTTGTTTCAGCATGTTGAATCAAATAGAAAGGTTCAAATTTGATATTAAGCACCATTTTCTTAGGCTGGAGAGGAGACTTCAGAGTTCAAAAAGGTTAAAATGTTAATACAATTCTTGTTTGCTGTTCCACCATGTAACATTGAAGCACAGTCAAAGGTTTTGAGATAACAATAGTCAGCTTATTTGTAAAAGGTCCCTGTCAACTAACAGGGTTGGGAAAAGAACTCATAGGTCATCAAGTATGACACATTCAAGGCAGATGGGACTAAATGTCTTCCTGAAATCCCCTTCAGGATATCTCCAGCTTGCCATTAATTCTAGTTTGTTCCCATTGCAATATTAGTAATAAAATCTTTTGGATATTTTATTAAAGATAAAGAAGGAAATAAAAATGAACAGCTTAAGAACATGAAAAAGATATTTAATTTAGCAATATCTCTGCTCCCTCTTGAAATGTCAAGACTTTTTAAAAAGGAAATTCTCTTATTTAATAGACTTTTAAATAAATAAATAAAATCACCAAAGACAACACTTTGAGTGTGATGACACTGAAATTCATGGCTTTATCCATAGCTAACCTAAGCCAATCTGCCAGCTCTCTAAATTGTGTTTTTGCTGCTCATGGACTTCCATCCACAAGTCTGAAGTATACTGTTTCAGTCTCACCAAGGAAGTGGTTGAGATTGAAGTGTCGAGTAGAGCTTCTTGTGGTGGACTGGATGACTGAGGTTCTACATGTTACATCCAGCTGGCCATGAGCCAGCTTTGAGGCAACCTGTGGGGTGACCATAGGTGTATAAATGCTCGAGGCATTCTTCTAGAGAAGTATATGACCACACACTGGCTTCTCAAAAGGCAGAAAGACCTGAAACATTTGCATCAAGTTAGGATATATATATCATTTGTTTCAAGGCTTACAGAATTATGTCAGAATATGGACTCCTGCATGCTGTTTTGGAGACAAGAGAAGAGAAATCGGGGAAAAACTCAGAATGGTGAAGGAAACGATAGGAGTCCCTTCCTCCTGAACAAAAAAAATGGCTAAAGTAGGTCATAGTAGCAGCATCCTTGTCAAGTCTTTGACCTAGACTGATCCTAGTGTTTCAGAATGGTAAAACTGAAGCTTATATGTTACATACTGCAGTCTGAGAAAACATGTATTTTCACTTACATTTTCCTCCTCTGATAAAGCAGTCATAAAGTCTACATTTTTCTACAAAAGAATGGAGAGAGATAAGGTCTCCAGAGCTTTAGCTGGTGGAAGGGGATGGGGAGCAGGATGTGGCACTCACTATCCACAAAGAACTGGTTAGTGACCTGCTACGGCACTTGGATGTGCACAAGTCTATGGGGCCGGATGGGATCCACCAAAGGGTACTGAGAGAACTGGCAGAGGAGCTGGCCAAGCCACTGTCCATCATTTATCAGCAGTCCTGGCGATCGGGGGAGGTCCCAGTTGACTGGCGGCTAGCAAATGTGACACCCATCTACAAGAAGGGCCGGAGGGCAGACCCAGGAAACTAAAGGCCTTTCAGTTTCACCTCAGTACCAGGGAAGCTCATGGAGCAGATCCTCCTGAGAGTCATCACGCAGCACTTGCAGGGCAAGCAGGCGATCAGGCCCAGTCAGCATGGGTTTATGAAAGGCAGATCCTGCTTGACGAACCTGATCTCCTTCTCTGACAAAGTGACGCGCTGGGTGGACGAGGGAAAGGCTGTGGATGTGGTCTACTTTGACTTCAGCAAGGCTTTTGACACCGTTTCCCACAGCATTCTCCTCAAGAAACTGACTGCTCTTGGCTTGGACTGGTGCACGCTTCGTTGGGTTAGAAACTGGCTGGATAGCTGGGCCCAAAGAGTCGTGGTGAATGGAGCCAAGTCCAGTTGGAGGCCAGTCACTAGTGGCGTCCCCCAGGGCTTGGTGCTGGGGCCAGTCCTCTTTAATATCTTCTTCGATGATCTGGACGAGGGCATCGAGTGCACCCTCAGTAAGTTCGCAGATGACACCAAGTTAGGTGCATGTGTGTCGATCTGCTTGAGGGTAGGAAGGTTCTGCAGGAGGATCTGGATAGGCTGCACCGATGGGCTGAGGTCAACTGCATGAAGTTCAACAAGGCCAAGTACCGGGTCCTGCACCTGGGGCGCAATAACCCCAAGCAGAGCTACAGGCTGGGAGATGAGTGGTTGGAGAGCTGCCAGGCAGAGAAGGACCTGGGAGTGATGGTGGATAGTCGGCTGAATATGAGCCAGCAGTGTGCTCAGGTGGCCAAGAAGGCCAACAGCGTCCTGGCTTGTATCAGAAACAATGTGACCAGCAGGGCTAGGGAGGTGATCTTCCCCCTGTACTCAGCTCTTGTGAGGCTGCACCTCGAGTACTGTGTTCAGTTTTGGGCCCCTCGCTACAAGAAGGACATCGAGGTGCTTGAGCGAGTCCAGAGAAGGGCAACGAAGCTGGTGAGGGGCCTGGAGAATAAGTCCTACGAGGAGCGGCTGACGGAGCTGGGCTTGTTCAGCCTGGAGAAGAGGAGGCTCAGGGGTGACCTTATCGCTCTTTTTAGGTACCTCAAGGGAGGCTGTAACGAGGTGGGGGTTGGCCTGTTCTCCCACGTGCCTGGTGACAGGATGAGGGGGAATGGGCTTAAGTTGCGCCAGGGGAGTTTTAGGTTAGATGTTAGGAAGAACTTCTTTACTGAAAGGGTTGTTAGGCATTGGAACAGTCTGTCCAGGGAAGTGGTGGAGTCACCATCCCTGGAAGTCTTCAAAAGACGTTTAGATGTAGAGCTTAGGGATATGGTTTAGTGGGGACTGTCAGTGTTAGGTCAGAGGTTGGACTCGATGATCTTGAGGTCTCTTCCAACCTAGAAATTCTGTGATTCTGTGATTAATTCACACAAAATATTCTGGAGGCATTTACATATGTATTGAGATAGATATACTTTCTATTTTTTATTTATTTATTTTTAATATTTTTAAAAATATTTTTAAATATATCTACTTTATTATGTGGAAACATTTCTATCTCCTTGGACAAGCTGCAGCATAGTTTCTGAACAAGGAAATAATCAACTAGATATCCAACATCCTTCCTCTCTCCCAGGGTTAAGTCTTCTCTGAAGCAACATGGCACCACAGGTTGTTATCCTAAAACAAAATGTTTTCATTTAGTGAAGCATGAAAGAAATCTTACCCTGAGACATTGCAAAACTGTATGGAATAGCTAGTCTTAATAACTTGATAAAGATCAGGCTGGAAAACTGTAGCAAGGCCACAGCTCTGAAACCTACATCCATTGTCTGAACCTTTAAAACAGCAAAACAATTCCTTTATAAATGTGGGAATACATTCTATATTTGAACGTGATCTTTCTTCTCCAGAGTAAGAGAAAAGAAAGGATGCATCAATGTTGTAAAAACTGGGATTTGCACTCAGCATTAGTTTCCTATTCCTAGATGAGTCTGAAAATCATGTTTTATTCCAAAAATACAATGTTGTAAAAATGGGTATAGCTAGAAAATTTTCAGTGTTCAAATGATACAATTTCTAAAATAGAAAGAAATGGGATTTTTTTTTTTCTTTCTATATTTCCTAAGGCATGCAATTGTTGAACACTATGCTTCTGGGGCCTCTTTTCACTAGGGAATCTGAAAAATAAGTTCACAAATGAATAGATATTAAAAAAGCAAAGAAAATTCAATGCATCAGCACATAGCAAATATTTGAACAGTGAAGTGAATTAAATGCCAGATGGAAGATTTATGACAGTATAAAAGATCCCCTGTGGAAACCAGTAATTTTTTATCATCCAGAAAAAGTATGGTTTGGGTTTCTGTCCACTAATAAAAGTCCAGGTTGACCTCCCAGTTTATTTATTTGTGTTTCTCTAGAACATCTGGTTACTTCTATATGAGCAAGAAGGAAATTCAGAGTCGTAAAGTCGTAAAGCCGTTAACTTTGATCATTAAACCCTACTGCAAGGTTAAAGTGATGTAAAGCAAATGAATTAATCTGCTATATTTTCTGGTGCACTGCACTCGTGATACATGATGCAAATCTGCCACGGATTCTGAAGTTGCCACTGCAACTTCTATGTCTGCTGCTGTTATGGACAGATTTTTGTTGGTGATATCATGTCACATAGAGGTACCTGGGATGGGAGCGGGTATTATAAGTATTAAAAATTCACTCTTACTTTCCATAAAAATTTTTACTACCAAACCAAGGAAAAAGGGAAAGAGAATAAATCCCATATACTGCATTAGAACTTGCACAAGCTGGGTCCTGTTCTATTTCTTTTTTCTTTAGGACAAAAAAAAAAAAAAAAAAAAAAAGCACACAACACACACCTTCTAAGAATCTAAGTATTGGTTAACAGAAACAAATGAAACACAATGACAGGAACAAAAAGATAAAACTCCAAATCTTAACTGCAACAGGATTTTTTTCCCTTCTACTTTATATGTATGTGAATACAGATGCAAAGTGCTATACTGGTCTCTCCCATGATTGTATCTGTTGGCATGTAATGTTTCTTTTGTACACAGTATTCAGCTGAGCAAGTAACCTGCTGCCTTTAAGACTGGCAAAGGAATACAAATTTTGTATAATTACATTTATTTTCTTTTGTTTTTGACATTAGATCCAGTCCTGGATCCCTCCCCTAAAAGAACAGTCCACATCTCTTTTTGATAAAAAGGAGAGAAACTCCAGATGTCCAGGCATGGGTGCCCACTTCCTCTTCAGAGACCATGTTAGAGCACCCTGCCTGGCCTTCAGCTGCTGCTTTAAAAGCCAGAAGACCATCAAGTCCTGCTGGCCTCACGGGGATGTCTTGGATGGTCTTGTATGCCAGGTCACTCCTAAGATGTCTCCCACTCAGTTTAACAAGAAAAGAAGGTGCTCCCTATGCTGAAAGAAAAACAGTGTGGCACAAATACATTTAAGTTTTCAAAGCAGTTCTCCTTGTCTCTGACAGCAAACTTTGAAGCCATTTAGGCTTCTTCTTGCCTCAGTTCCCCATTTCAGAATTGAGGATAACTTCTGGAGACTTTCTTGTAAAAAATCACAACTTCCTAGGGTAAAGATATGTGGTGTGTTAATAAAAGATGCATGTTGTATGGTACTATTGCTTAATCTAAATAAATTAATTCATTGTATTCTCTTCTACTTCTTTGTAAACTTTGTAAGACTTTATGATGGAAAGAACTTTTTTTTTTTCCCTTTCTTTCTTTGTTGATTGTTTGATTTCCTACTGCTTGTTGATGGATAACATTCTGTTCAGAGTCTGATTTTTAAGAGGAATGTAATGCTTTTTAATGTAAATATGGTCTATCAGTTTCTGTGTGACTGCAGAGCTATGATGGCATGCACAGTAAATAGTAGCTTCTTATCATTTTTGATCTGTCGTGAGGAAGAAAATTACAGGGTTTGATTTATTTGGTAATGCATTGGCTGTTCCCAGAATTCCAGCCAGAATGGGTAAAATGAGTGCATCAAAACTGTCATAGAGTCATTCTGGATAACAAAGCAAAGCAGAAATATTTTTGTGTGAAAATGAGGCAGCCGTGCTGGAGAATATGAACAAAATAGGGAGAACTGAACACAGAGTCTCAGCCTTAATCACTCACTAGAGTTACCAATGTGACAATTATTTGCAATAGGAAGCAAAACTGCATAACCAACAAAGTTTGTCACATTTCAGTGAAAATCAAAGCAAAAAACAATTTCTGAAAACATTGTGCAGGTCCATAAAGTTTCATTTATGTACTTTAGGAAAATACACGTGCCTAGATGGGTTCAAAATAAAGCACAGTCACTAGTTTTCTTTTTTTATTTTTATTTGGACTTGATGATCCTTAAGGGTCCCTTCCAACTCAGGATATTCTATGATTCTATGATTCTGTGATTTTTTATTTTTTATTTCATGCATACCCTTTTCTCTTACTATGAAAATCTGAGCATATTATTATTTTATTTTAAGTTTGTCTCAGCTGATTTTGTGTACACAAATTTTCAAGACAGTGATCCATGTTCCCTGGTGTCCAGTCGCTGCATAGACCAACGTAGTGAAGGGTCTCACTATGTGTTTAAGGGCTCATTACCTATAGGAGACCTTGTTGAATACACCTACTGTAAAGACAATTTATTTGGGGTACTCTATGCAACATCTTTTGAAATTCTCAGAGTAAATTCTAGCTGGCAGATTTTGTAACTCAGTAGGTGAACATTTAAAAATTTTTATCAGTAAGACTTGAATCTTTCCTGATCTTGGGTTGAGTTTCAAGTTTCTTTTTATTTTTTTTTTTTGTTGTTGTTGTTTTATTTATATCAATAACAATGTTCCTCTCCAGTAAATTACTTCAAGATTAATGTGGACAGGTTATTCAGACAGTTTAATATTATTGACTGTGTCATTATATGGGGCACTGCTGTTTGACCATTATGTATTGTTGTTGCAGTTTATAAAGATGCTGTTCAGCAGTTGTGAAACTCAATAATACATCAGCAGCAAATGCAAATCTATTGCATTCACTAGAAGAGTGTGGGGAGGAAATCCACCACCACCAAAACAAAAACAAAAACAAAAAAAATTAGGCCACGCTTTAATAGGTTTCTTTGGCAGTCTCCCTCCCTTTGCCTTTCCAAATCTACCAAGCTGACAAAAACCTCCACAGTGATGTGGTCCTCTCCCAGGCCCCTGATTCTCCAGCATTGCCAGCTGTTGCTGATTAGTCAGTGACAAGCACTGATTTCACTGTGAAAGCCAAGGGGCTGACTTATGGCTTCAAACTTCCCTTTTCCAGGTCATAGATTATTTCAGGAATGGAAATCCTCCTCTGGGTTGCAGTAGTTGATGTTCTTGACAAGATCTTTACTGCTGGGATTCAAAGACGATGTTTTTTTTTTTTTTTTTTTTTTTTTTAGCAGTCATTTTGCAAGAAGAGACTTTCAAAATACTTTGCAGATAACAGGGCTTATTATCTATTTCATCTCCTTTTCCTAGAAACTTCAGTCTCCATAATCTTGAAATGACTATGCTTATTTGTATCACAATGTCACCTCCTTTCAGGAATATATTTCACAAGGGAATTAATAGAAACTGTAGTAATAATCCTTTCTGGCTTTTAGCTCTTCATCCCTGTGGTAAATTATGTATTTTTCCCATAATTATAAGAATTTGAAATATGCAATCAAGCCCCGTGAGAAAAAAAGACCAATATTTTACAAACACCAATTCTTGAAAATACCTTGAATTTTTGAGTGAGCAGCCAGATGTGCAATAACACACATAAGGAAGAAATCCACATTGAAGTTCAACAGACTTTATAAGTGGAGGGAAAAGCTGATGAATTATTCTCATTTAAAAAAAAAATAAATATCTGTCTATATTGGATCATGTATAACATTTATGTGATGATGTTTGTTATTTTTGTTTAGTTCTTTCTAAAGGGACCCTCTGACTGCTACTAAACTTTGGTGGAATTTAGGGTAAGGCACAATGGGACCATAGGTCATAGCTTCCAGATGTGCATTTGCTTTTCTCCCTCACAAACATTCTCTCCTTCTGCCCATAAATAGGCATACTGATTTATTATCATTTCCCTCTGAAACCATCAGATTTGTCCATTAATCTAGAATTTACAATGTTGAAGTAAATGCATGTGCCCAAAATAAATGATGAGCTTTGGCTCAACAGGTAATTTCCCCAGTCTACCTATAAAGTGCTGTATCAATAACCAATGTTATAATTATGTTGCTGGTATGAGACGAACAATGTGTGGAGAAGAGAATTGTATTTAGATTGGTTTTCCATCATGTAATTGTATAGCATTACTACAGAAGGTTTATCTAAAGCTTCTGAATCTGAAATGCATCTCAGCAGAATCTCAGTCTTATGCTATTTATTAATAGCTTAAGGGAATTAACTTATGAATTGGAAAAGTAAAATTTCAGCCAGGTAAGTCATATAGAAGTTGAATACTTGGATGTAAACAAACAATCGAAGATCTCTTTGGGAGATCTATGGCATTGATCGTGTCTGCCCTTTGTAGATATTGTTGGGCTAGCACTAAGTACGAAAATATGGGCACTGGGAATATTATATCTACAGAAAAAGAAAACTCAGTCTAAACTAGTTGTTCAAGCATTCACCCAGTTTTTCAAATGAATATAATGCATTTTTTTTAATTATTATTATTTATTCATTCCTTTATTTATTTATTTCTCAAGAAGTTATAGGTGGTGAAAAACCTACAGAAAATTCCTTGTGGTTAACACTCCTTGGTATTTCATTCAAGATTCGGGAATACTTCTTAGATGACATTAAAAATTCCATCTCACTAATTCAAAGAGGATTGATGTTGTGAGAAGTTTTTTGTCTTACTCATTTTCTCATAGAACTTGCCTCAGACTGTTCATCCTGTAAGTTGTTCAGATATAAATGAAAACAAAATATTATAATAATATATATACATTTTTTAAAAACACTAAATGTTGCATACTGGAGGTTTAAATTTCATTTGATGATATTGGTCACAATTGACTGTACTGTGGCTTCTTTGTTACTGGTAAAACACAGATGGGCAGTTTTGCAAATGATAATAACAGAAGGTAATATTCCCCTAAATTCACTAACTACCAAATTCAAAACCAAACAGCTCTGGAAGGAAAATAACTGAACTGAGAAGGGGAGTAGGGTAGGAGCATGAGGGGCAACTCAATTGTAATGAGTCTAATGTTTTTTTTGCCAGCTTTCACAATGTGGGGAATTCATTTCACCTGGCTTAAGGCATGAAGAATTTAGCCCTCAGAGAAAGATAGTCTTATAAGGTCTGTCAATAGTCATTGGGTATGTACTTCCAGTAAGCAATACATCCCTTTTCAGGCAGGTACATGTGACAGGTGGGATGAATTGCCTACTGGTTTACATCTCTCCCTCAATTATTGGGGAAGCCGTGATTAATTAGATTAGGTGCCCAAGCTGACTATAGGCAAGGTGAATCCTACTTTACATCAGTCTTAACTATGTGATTTTCACAGTCTTTCTGGGAAGGCAAGGCAAGGCAAGGCAAGGCAAGGAAAGGAAAGGACACCCTCAGCAGAGCAGACTTGCAGAAGGATGTCTGAATATGTGAACACTGGTGCCATGGAAAAATCATATCTGAGAAGCAGAGACCAGAGCTGTGTGGTGTACCTAATCAGGTATATCCAAAGAAGAAAACGTTCAAAGAGAAACACAAGGGAAAAACTGAAGAAAACCCTATAGAAAAGATGAAACCAAACCTCAGATATCCCGCTTGAAATCCAAGGGAAAAAATTAGAGAATAATGTAAAAAGAGCACACAAAAAAAAACACCATCAAATATACATAATCCGAGAGCATAATTTACAGAAAACCATACAGAAAAGTCACCACAAGTCTGTCAAATTATTCCCTTGGATTTTGCATTGGATTTGTTGTTGTTGTTGTTTGGTAGTGGCTTTTCCCTAAGCTATTCATACGGATGTTTGTATTGGACTTTTCATGGCTTTGCTGGTGACTTTTATATAGGGTTTTCTCTAAGCTTTTCTGTTGTATTTTGCATTGCATATTTGGGGTTTATTGGTGGCTTTTCAGTAGGAAATTTCATTAAGTTTTCCTGGGAATTTTTCCTTGGATTTTGGGGGTTTGGTCATGGCTTTTCTGTGGGATTTCCCTTGTATTCAAAATGCTTGCCTTGTTTTTTTTTTTTTTGGTGTGTGTGTGTGCAGTGGGGGAAAGGGGAGGGAAGGTGTTGGCTAGCTGCTGCTCCTCTGCTTCTCCCATTTTTTTGTTTGTTTGTTTGTGTTTTTCCTGTAGCAAAACAGTGTCCTCTGCCTTATAATACACTTGTAACTGCACAAACTACATTAATCTGTGTGTTTGTCTGAGTTGCCTCCATGTTGCCTCCATGATCAGCTGCAAACCTTGATGGTGCTTTTGAAGCTTCCCTAAAGGAGGCTCCCGGTACCCCAGAGCACACAGGGTAGAAAAGCCACGTTATGCAAGTCATTGTGCCTATTAGCTTTTCTTCAACTAGGAAAACAAAACAGCACATGTAGAGAGGAAAGCAGAGTGAGCACCACCCTGCACTTCTTATTTTGCTGCTGGAGGCTCCAGCCTGATAAGCAAGCAAGCTCTTTCCTTTCCTTTCCTCCCCTCCCCTCTCCTCTCTCCTACCTTTTGGTGTCTGGCTTTTAAGTGCCCCAAATTTTTCCTCACATGACCTCACCCCCTCCTTTCTTTTCCGTTGAATTTTGCTTTGGATTTGGGAGAGTTTGGTGGCTTTTTTTGTATGTTATCCCCTAAATTTTCCTGTTAGATTTTACATTGCATGTTTGTGGCTTGGTAGCATCTTTTCTGTAGGGTTTTCTCCACCTTGGGCTTGTCTTTTGATATTGTGGGTTTTGATGATGGCTTTTCTGTAGGATTTTTACTAAGTTCTTCACTTGGCTTTTGCATTGTATTTTAATGGTGTTTAGTGGTGGTTTTCCTCTCATGTTTTCTGTTAGATTTAACATTGGGTTTTGGTGTAGGCATTTCTGTAGTCTTTTCAGTCTGTTCTCTCTATTCGGCTTTGCAATGGATTTTGCGGGTTTGGTCGTAGCTTCTCTGTGTGATTTTCTCCAAGATTTTGGTGGTCTTCTTGGATTGTGACTTGGATTTGGGGGGTTTAATTATTCAAACATTCCCGTGGATTTTACTTTTTTTTATTTTTATTTTTTATTTATTTTGTGTGTGTGTGTGTGTGTGTTTGTGTGTTTAGTGTTAGTTATCTGTAGAGTTTTCTCTAATATTTGCTTTTGGGTTTTGCATTAAATTCAGGGTGTTTGGTGGTGGCTGTTCTATAGATTTTTCTTTACATCATTGTATTGGATTTGGCACTGAATTTCTGGCAGAATTTCTGGTGTCTTCTCTTGAGTTTTATTCTAAGTTTTTCTGTTGGATTTTGTAGTGGAATTTGGCAGACCTGTGCTGTATTTTCTCTAGGGTTTTCTGTACATTATTCCTTCAGACTATGCATTTGAATTTTAGGTGGATTTATTTTATTTATTTTTTTGTGTGTATGTGTGTGTGTGTTTAGTGGTAATTATCTGTAGGGTTTTCTCTAATATTTTCCTTTGGACTGCACAGTGGATTTGAGGCTTTTCCCTTCCCTTCCCTTCCCTTCCCTTCCCTTCCCTTCCCTTCCCTTCCCTTCCCTTCCCTTCCCTTCCCTTCCCTTCCCTTCCCTTCCCTTCCCTTCCCTTCCCTTCCCTTCCCTTCCCTTCCCTTCCCTTCCCTTCCCTTCCCTTCCCTTCCCTTCCCTTCCCTTCCCTTCCCTTCCCTTCCCTTCCCTTCCCTTCCCTTCCCTTCCCTTCCCTTCCCTTCCCTTCCCTTCCCTTCCCTTCCCTTCCCTTCCCTTCCCTTCCCTTCCCTTCCCTTCCCTTCCCTTCCCTTCCCTTCCCTTCCCTTCCCTTCCCTTCCCTTCCCTTCCCTTCCCTTCCCTTCCCTTCCCTTCCTTTTTTTTTTTTTTTTTTTTTTTTGATTATTGTAGGTATTCTGTAGAGTCTTTCTATTGGATTTGGAATTGGATTTCGGGGTATACATGGTGGCTTTTCTCTGGAGGGTTTTCTCTAAGCTTTACTGTTGGACTTTGCCTTGGATTATTTGATACATCGCTTGTATTGTAAGTTTGCAAGGACTGGGCAAGTGCAACAAGGACGTGAGCTAAGCTGGTGTTGGCATCCAGACATCCAACTCTGCCTGTCCTGAGTGACCACTTTGACAGATGAAGACCAAATCATCAACAGTTCTTATAAACATTTTCTGAGGAAGACCTATAGAATCTAAAGTTATACCTTCCTTTTAATCTGTTAAAGGATAAGGAATAATGGTGATGAGAATACTTATATGCTAAAGTATGGGGGATCTGAGAGTGACACAAATGTTATGGAATAAGAGGTGGAGGTTGTACTGGGTCTGGCTGGGATGTTAACTTTCCCTGCAGCAGTACATACAGTGCTGTGCTCTGCACTTCTCACTAGAACAGCAGTGTTATCACACCAGTGTTGTGTCTACTGCTGAGCAGTGCACACAACAGTGTGCACTGCATCAGGAGCACAGCATCAGGACACTCTCTAACCCTCCTAGGGGGTGGGCAAAAAAAGTGAGAAAAGAAGCATCACCAGGGCAGCTGACCTAAATCAACCAAAGGGATATTCCATACCATATGATGTCACACTCAGCAATAAAAGGTGGAAACAGCAAGAAGAGGGGAGGGGTGGGCTCTCATTGTGAAAATGTCTGTCCTCCTCCCGAACACCAGCTATGTGCACTGAGGCCTTGCTTCAAAGACGTGGTCAAGCGTCGCTCATTTGTGGGACGTAGAGAGTAATTTCTTTCCTCTGCACTTCCACATAGCCTTTATTTGTTTTGTTTTGTTTTCCCTTTCCCCCTCCCTTTTCTCCTTTCTCCCCTTTTCCCCCTTTAGTTAAACTGTTAAGTTAATAATAATCTTTCCTTAGTAATTATTATTATTTTGTACTTTAATTAAATTATCCTTATCTCAACCCATGAGTTGTTCTTTACTTTATTCTTCCCCTCCTCATCTAAGGAGGGGGAGTGAGAGAGCAGTTGTGGTGTTTAGCTGCCTAGCATGGTAAAACCACCACAGTAGTTCAATTTTTCTGCTGGTTAAATATCTTAACTGGATTCCTTTCTGTGCAACTGTAAGTTTTGCATAGAGGGGGATGAAAGAGTTACTTTAATTCAGCAAGATTGTGGTCCTGTGCCAAAGAATTTACAAGAGAAAATAACATTGTTAAAAACAGGTGGATAAAGCAAGAAAGTGTACTAGTTTCCCCTTCCCCCACTCAACTGAATAGCAAGAGAATATGAGAAGTAACAACTTTTTTTTATTATCTCCCAAAGGCAAAAAGACTGCAAGTAAGAAAGCTGTTTTGTGAGAGAGAAGGGAAAATAAAAGAATAGAATATCTTATGAAAGAAATAAAAACAAAGCATCAGCTTTTTCCAAACTCTGATATATATATTGAGGCAATTAAACTTTCAGGTAAATCTGTCAATAGGACACAGGCATTACCAAGAGCATCCATGCAAGTGCATACTCTGGGCACTTCCTAGCCCTCCTTTCTGTGGTAGGAAAATTTGGACACACAAACCAGAAAAAAAAAAAAGTCATGTCTTGATACCATGAGTCCTTCCAGCCAGACTGGAGGGGGTCAGGACCGAGAAATGCCATGGCACATGAGTACCTGTTATAGGGAACACAACTGGAGTTTGGTTGGGTTCTCTTTGCCACTAGTGGCAGAACAAATTGCACAGTTAGGGTTTCAGAGAGAAAAAAGAGAACTGAAACCTAAGCAAACTTACAATACAAGCTATGGATACTTGACCTTCTCTTCTGCTAGTTTCTTCCTTTCTTTCTGATGTGTTCTTAGACACTGAATTAGTGGTGGTGGCTGCAGGCTCACTCATCTCTCCAAATATTTTGTTGTTTAGGCACAATACAAACACACTGTGAGGAATGTTTTAACAATTCGTGTCCATAAAGAACAATTCTGTTTGAATCCTGTCTGCCTCTGGGCCCTGCACTGGCAATTTAATTCTTGAACCACAGATGCAGTGTGTCCCAGTCTCCCCCTTATTCTAGTCAATTTATCACTTCTTAAATTTATGAACCTGTTTGCTTTTGTTATTCCGGACTTCTATTTCTAACACTGCTATAGATGTGTCTGTGAATGGCTGGGGAAGAATGTTTTAATTACTCGTGTGTCTGGGAGTTTCAGAACAACTGATAACAACTAGTGACTGTTATGGGATACTATGTGGATCTTTGGTATCTGGTTAGGGGGGGCCAAGAGATAAAGAGGAAGGAGAAAGAAGCTGAAGGGCGGCTGGGAGACAAGACTTGAAGAAGATGTTCTGTAAACTTGGTATGGTGCCCAGTAAGTACAAAGGTGGAGAGGAAGACTACGAGCCTTCAGCATGAAAGACCCCTAGAGACCCCCAGAAGAGACCCCAGAGGAGACTGCGCATGCTCCAGTAGGAGGGACTGCACCCCGGAAGCTAATTTTAATAATCTATTTTTTTTAGAAGTAGTAATGAATATGTATTAGTCTAGGAGCATAAAAATCAGCTGCTTGATGTAACTGGTGTGCGTCCTGGTGGAGCGGAGACTCCCGGTGCACCCAGCGCTGTTTGCTTACCTCTATTCCTTTATATTCTTTCAATAAATCCTATTTTTTTATTTAATCCTAATTTGAATCCTGAGCCATTTATAACAACACCAAAGTGTGTTGATATGTGGTTTGTAATAATAGAGAGAAAAATGAGTTATGATTAATCACCCTATGCAAAATTTAGTGAAGCCACTTTACTGACTGCCAAGTCTTGGATATACTCTTACTTTATGTATGCATGTATGTAAAATACATATTTTCTATTGGGAAGGAAAAGATCCTTTTTTAAATATTTCCACGGGAAAAAGCTTGAAATTAAAAACAAATAAAAATTATTATTTTGCCATTTACTAACAAACATCAGGGGTGTTGGGGAAAGGATAAAATACAATAAATACATCCAAGCGTATCTATAAAAGCACACGGACCTGAGCATATTTAAATTAAGTAAATTCTTCTCAAAGATTTCTCCAAGGACTCCAGTTAAGCTTCAGGTTATTGCTCTGTTAAGGTTCACAGTATTGCTCTGTGTCAATCACGTTGCTTCTCAGAATTCAGTTCTGACTTCATAAAAAATTTACCTCAACTTTAGCAAAGAAATCTGATAAAAACAATTAGATCAAAAAGTTTAGCCAAGTAAAAAGATGATAGAAAATCTTGTCACTTATGCAAAAAATTTCCTCAAGTGGACAAATGACACATTATTTCTCTCCCACTGCAGGTGAGGCAAACCACATCTCAAAAAGTGCTTCTGAGGCTTGATGTCATTTGGGCAGCATGATAGTCTCATTCTGCCCAGTTTTTGGGGTCACAGGCTGGGTTTGGCTGCTAGTATCAGTAATGGGGTTATTGTCCTATTTCCCCAGGCCTGAAGGTAACGCGGGCTATAAGTTAACATTGATTTAAATGAATGAATCTTCCTTCCCAGATCAGATCGTTGTGCAATGGAGGATAGCTAAGCAGAACTGATTTCTTCAAATGTGACACCACAATGTCTTTGTTAATCATATACTTGTATTGGCAGAAGCATTCTTTAAAGACTCACTTTCAATTTGCCACTTCAGGATAGTAAACTTCAGGTTCTTGAACACAAAGACAGTGTTCACTCAGCAAAACTACATTAGTCATACACAGTATGCACAGCAAGTTCAGACCAAATATGAAGCAAAGCTGTGTAAATCCAAGGTGAGGAGTTCGTTTTCTTCCCAGTGCAGATCATCTTTCCTGTCTCAGCTGCAAGGATGCAGGGATGCAGTGGGATATACACACCTGAGCTCTAACTCCATCAAAGCTGTTAATTATCTTTTGTCCTTAGTTCATATTTTAGTTCAGTGCAGATATAGCCACACAGACTTTGAATAGCTAGTTCAGCCTTGGATGGGAGAGTTTAGCTAAACTGATATGGAATTAACACAGATTGACTTCAGGAGATTTTATTAATTAATAGAGAGTAGTGAATCTTAGTCTTCAGACGGTTGTATATGAAGAAGTTTGATGACATACAACTTCTTAGGTATAGCTAGCAATATGATGATACTCTAATAGATGGTAACAAGTGTTAAATGCAAATCAAAATGTATCATTTTCAGCAGTGAGGGCAATTTGGATAAACATATTTCAAGTAGGAGCAGAGTGTATTATTCATTCCTTTTATGATGAAGGCTTAAAGATATGTGCCTAACAAAAATACATATACTTTTAAAGAAAATATGCAATAAAAATAGCTTGGATTCTGCCCATAACAATGCAAGCCCTATAGTATGAACTTTGCAAGGGAAAGGATTGTGAAGAAAGGAGATGTTCTAGGTATTTTTCATTAGCACATTAGCACATTCAGTATGTTTTAGGCAGCACAAACCATCACCTTGGGCTCTGTTTCTACAGTAGAAATGATAAATTTGTTTCAAGAGCCACTTCATGAAATTCTTTGGCCAGTTTATGCCTCAGGTCAAATTTAGATAACCATTATAGTCTCAAAATTATGAGTTTATAGTCTCAATTATGATATCATAGCCTCATTAAGGTTTCAAAATTATCCAAGCTTCTTAAGAATCAGCAGAAAAGTTAAGAAGGCTTGAAAGGGAAATGATAGTCATGAAGCCAGAAACTGTAGTGTTCAGTCCCAGAAACTGTACTGCTAAGTGAGACATTGATCCCCTGCCTTTGCATGCAGAAGGACTTTAGGTTGTTACAAAATACTCTTTAAAGGCTGTCCTTAATCATTAAGGGTACTGAAAAACCTTTCAGTAATGGAAAGAAGTGAGCAATTGGCCTGTGAAAGATTTGCACCTGTAAGAACCACTAGGGAAATAGGGAGACGTATTTCTAGGAAAATAACAGGTATTCAAAGTCCTTTCTCATGTTTGTATAAATATGTATATTCACACATAGAGGATACATTATATATATATATATATGTATATAAGATCCTTTTACTTTAATTCATTTTATCTCCCTGAGCTGATCTCAATCCCTTCTTTCCTCCTGTGTCAGCATTCAAGAAAAAGAATATCATAGAAACAATATTGAGATCAGAACAGAGATCTATTCTACTTTACAGACAAGCCATAACAATGATAAACTGCCCTTGATAAAGCAAAAAGTATCTGGCCCATAATATTTTTTTCTGAAACATTAAAGCCCTTCTCCTGAAAGTAAATCATAATAATTTCCCTGAGAAATTGTTTTTAAACAATCCATTGCCCAAAACTTCTCAAAGCTTTAACAGGTAGAAAAAAATCATGAGACAAAAAAGACAAACACTAACTCAGTCGTGGTTTATTTTCATGGCCATGACATTAGAACTATTTCAGAATCCCAGCCCATTGTACTAAACAATACATACGGGTTGCTACTTTCAAAAAATTGCTAGTAATTTTAAGCATAAGAGCTCAGTTGTCTTTCGGTGATCTGACTTCAAAAGGAGGGTGCTCAGCATTGTTGAAATGAATCCCGTGATGGTGTCACAAGCAAGAAGAACTGAATTATGAGGTTATTTCAAAAGGACTAACAGTTTTGAGAAATGTAAGCCTTAACCTATTCCCACAAACTCTTGAAGCAAGCCACCCTTTCATACCTTGCCTTAGTATGTTGCCTAGGCCAAGGATCTTGTCCCTGTTCCTGTTTGCAAGCCCCCATCAAACAATAAATGTAATGAAAATAAATACATAAAACTTATTATATTTCCATCAAGAAAAGAGACCTTAGATAATTTAGCAACCTAAGATAGCTTAGCAAGTGTTAATACTAAGTTTTAGATTGTTTCCCTGTCAAAAGTGACATTCAATAAAACACCAAAAAATATTGCAACTTCTGCAGTTTGGCTGGCATTGCTTTTGGCTTGCTAAAACTTGGGACATTTTTATTCAGTACCCTGTCAGTCAGTCTTTGATGTTGAGAGATTTCTATCTTCCCCCTTGAAAAGTGTCATGATGGATAAAAGATGACTGTAGACTTTTAGAGAGAAAATATGGACATGGAATCCTCTTTCTCATCAGTGACCTAAACCAAAGAAAAATATATTCATACAGAAATAATTCTGGGCTCTCCTACAGTGTAATAGCTTTCTTTGGCACTAACTCTGTATCATTACCTGGTAACTCTGCTAGTCCTCTGCTAAATAGGATAGCATGGTCTGAGCTGAGAGTGTGACGATTTTGAAGTTTATTTATCCTTTTAATGAATTATACTTTTATCACCTGAACGTCGTCCAAAAAATTTACTTTCCATAAAACAATTGAGACAACTTATGGTCACAGAGATCACTCACTTATTTATGTATGTATGTATTTATTTATTTATTAAAGTTTAATTATACCAGGAAATGCTGCCACCCTGAAACTCAGTGTCCCAGTTTAAATTGCTAGAAGAGTCCCTGTCATGTTTTTTGCCTGGAACAGCTAATATATTTCCAGACCATGAACAATAGGAAATTTGGATGTAGTCACTCTCTTTCAGAGGTTAAGGAAGTTTAATGCAACAAATATTGAAATTTCTGTACAAAGTTGCTCTGACTGGGAATCATTGCATATTGAATTTAATTTAACTTTAACATTAGTTACCAAGTGACCTAATTTTAGTTAGTAATATCAAATAATAAATCACTAAAATAATTTTACTAGGGTTAGAAAGCTATACTTTCTAAAACAAACATGATAAAGAGGAATGCCCATGTTAGTCTTTTACAACTTGTTTCTGTATAGCCATTTGGACACAGTCTTTCACTGTGTCCACCATCACGCCATACTGACAGCCCAGAATATCAACCTTCTTGTTGCACAGATAAGAATTAGCAGTTGTAATTATTTTTCATCCAGTTCCATATCTAAAGAGCTATATTTCTTTTAGGATTCTGTCCATGTTCCTTGATCTGTCCTCAAACTAATTTATTTTCTTGTCAACTAATTTAATTTCATTGTTATTTTTATAAAATGTTTATAAACCATTTCTATAAAGGTTCTGCTGTTTGGCTGATGATTTGAATGTGAATATCCCTGAAGCCACCAGAAACTGCTCTGGAAGAGGACACCTTATATGCAAATAGATTCTAAACAATAAAAGTTAAAAACAACTGGGGAAAGTTTCTCATAGTAAGATTAATGACTTCTCTTAATAATATATAGTAATACAGACATATCTGAAAGCATGTATGTCAAATGTCATATAACCTTTTTTATTATGAACTGAAGGATTTCTCTCTCAATTTATGTTAAATATACTCAAATAGGTAAGGATTTCTCTGAACCTTTTCTCCTTTATAAAAGAAAGATTTCTCTGTCTAAGTCATTCCATGCATTTGGAAATTAGTGATTTTGGTCATCTAAGGAAACTTTAACCAACTCATTACTTAAATAAATAAGAATAGGACTTGTCACTTTAGATACTCCTAAGGATCAACAAACTTACTTTTAGCAACAGAGTTACAACATGTTGTTGTTGTTGTTATTATTATTATTATTATTATTATTTATTTTTATTTTTATTTTTCAACAAGTTCAAAATAGTTTAAAACATTATCCTTTTCACATACAGTCTGCTACCTGCCCTCTTACCTTTACTGTATGCTTACTTCGTAGGATTTCTGGGAGAAAAGCCACATTCAAAATCTCCTTAGTAAACTTTCAAAGTGCTGAATTTTAAACTCCCCAATTGGTATTAAAAGTGCTTGTATGGTAAAGTTGTAACAGTAGGATTGATACAGCAGCAATACATGATAAATATAGTTGAGCACATTGATTCAACATTTATTTTGTTGATGTCACTGAATACACACATAATATACAGAGAGGTGCAAAGATATATGTCATACTGCCATCAAATGAATCAGAGGACTTAATGGCACAGGAAATATAGAAAGACATACTGTAGCTCATGGTTCATGTAATCAGGGTCATCCAGGCCCTCAAAATTGAAGATTAAGCTTTTAAAACTACCATAAATGAGTCAGAAACCTTCAATTAGATACACTAACTTCTTCAATAACATTTGAATCAAAAGTAAGTTTCATTTAATAGTGAAATAAGGGAAAGACTGTGACTGGTGTAATATAGTATAATCGTGAAATATAGGAAAGATAATGACTAGTGTAGTCATTAACTGAGCGCACTGAATAACTTAGGGAGAGAGAAAGCAATGATGATAAGACATAGTGTCTTACCTTCCTTCAGGGCTTTCCATCATATGATCTCAAAGTATCTTACAAAATAATAGCAGTGATTCACATCACTTCTGGGAGGGATGCTGTTATTATAGCACTACCTGATTATCTCATTCAGCACTTAGAGCTCTCACAACCTGAGATACTGAACAACATATTCACTGAATATTCCTGATACTCTATGTGTCTACCATAACTGCTTTATTTCTGTCAGGTCTTTTTTTTTTTTTTTTTTTTTTTTTTTTTTTTTTTTTTTTTCCCCTGATCTTTTCTTGACAAATATAGGAGCTATAAACTTACTTTTAAAGGAAGAAAGCTGAAACCTTCCCTTCACTATGTGCCCCTGTACTGGGTCTGGCTGGGATGATAACTTTCCCTGCAGCAGTACATACAGTGCTGTGCTCTGCACTTCTCATTAGAACAGCAGTGTTATCACAGCAGTGTTGTGTCTACTGCTGAGCAGTGCTGGCACAGCATCAGGACACTCTCTAACCCTCCTAGGGGGTGGGCAAAAAAAGTGAGAAAAGAAGCATCACCAGGGCAGCTGACCTAAATCAACCAAAGGGATATTCCATACCATATGATGTCACACTCAGCAATAAAAGGTGGAAACAGCAAGAAGAGGGGAGGGGTGGGCTCTCATTGTGAAAATGTCTGTCCTCCTCCCGAACACCAGCTATGTGCACTGAGGCCTTGCTTCAAAGACGTGGTCAAGCGTCGCTCATTTGTGGGACGTAGAGAGTAATTTCTTTCCTCTGCACTTCCACATAGCCTTTATTTGTTTTGTTTTGTTTTCCCTTTCCCCCTCCCTTTTCTCCTTTCTCCCCTTTTCCCCCTTTAGTTAAACTGTTAAGTTAATAATAATCTTTCCTTAGTAATTATTATTATTTTGTACTTTAATTAAATTATCCTTATCTCAACCCATGAGTTGTTCTTTACTTTATTCTTCCCCTCCTCATCTAAGGAGGGGGAGTGAGAGAGCAGTTGTGGTGTTTAGCTGCCTAGCATGGTAAAACCACCACACCCCTCAGAGCAAGAGCAGAAACACCAAGAAAATAGAGTTTTCAGCTTGTTCAACCCTGAACACCCAAACAGGATGAATGATGGTGCTTTTTTAACCATCTCAATCTACTTCTTCTAAGGGATCCCAAGGTCAAGGTCTCAAATTAAAATAAAGCCCCAGAGTAAGCTGGTAATTGCAATATTGCATTGAGATTGTATACTACAACACCTAAGCTTCCTAATTAGTATGGACAGTATCTAGCCCTCAAAAGCATGATTAAGATGACAACTTATCCTTGAGCCCCCTGAAGTTAGTTGGTATCCCTTTGTTGGAGTACAGAACTCCCCCAGACTTGACATGCATGCTGCCAGGTACACTCAGAAGCAACCTTGTCTGAGCTGGAAGCTACCTAATTTCAGAGATAATTCAGACAATTTCCTTTTTAGACATGTTCAAAGTGATGAAATACAGAATTTATGAAGGAAAGTTACAACACCAGGTCTCAAGATGTACTGTCTGGAGACTAATCTGTTTTTTGCTCTGGAGTAACATGACATGTTTTGGGGAAAAACAAACAGAGAAACAAAACCCACCTAAATACAGTAGTTATTTACATAATCTTTTATTTTATTTTATTTTATTTTATTTTATTTTATTTTATTTTATTTTATTTTATTTTATTTTATTTTATTTTATTATTTTTTTTTTTTCCAGAAGGAAAATACATACTTTTACGTCTAGTGTCTTAGCTTTTTTTTTTTTTCCTTAGGACTATACACATTGATTTCACACAGGCAACTACATGAGTGAGCATTTCCCCTTAATAAGTTTATCTTAATATTTTTAAATTCTTTATAATTTTGTATCTATGTATTTAGAGGCTTACACATGCTAACATAGCTTTGAGGATATAAATATGGCAGTGTTACATGTTTGCTGGTAACATGCACAACTTACCAATACCAGATTACAGTGCTCTTGGCAGATGAGATCCAATTTTTATCCTAAATCAATAGTGAATTAATTAACAAGATGGTAAACAAAGGTTGCATCTAATGTATCACTAGGGCTATGTTTATAAGGGAGTTACAGGGTTGATTAACCTCTTGCATTGGAGATTTCCATGACTAAGCTCTTACCAGGATGCACAGATACTGTTTCAGTATTTATGCTCTGAATGCCCTGTAACTGCTTTGAATGCAGAAATGTCCTATGACATTTCTAAGAAAATAAAACTGCTTTTTTCTTAATAGGTGCATGAATGCAGTTTATAATTTTAACACCAGTTATATATATGCCATAGAATTCACTGCAAAGTTAAAACAGAAATGTATTTCAATGAATTTCTCTCTCCATTAGTTAAAAGAAGACATCTAGAAGATGCAGATCAACATTAAGCCTTCCCTCTTGAATTTTCAGAAAAATTCCACTCTCTACACAGATGAAAATGTCTGCTCCATCTTCAGAAATTCTTTAAACCCTCAGATATGGGATTGATATAATCCATAACTCTTCATGGATTTTTTTGGCCCAAAATGGTAGGAGGGATGGTAGGATGGTCTTTGCTGTCCTTCTTTAAAACTTAGAATTTTCCAATTCAAATGCTTCTACATGTATATGTGCTGCAGCACTGGTCATGGCAGAAGTTTTTTGAAGTGGATTTATATAGGTTTCTGATGGTGTTTTTACTATTTGTATTATTATTATTATTATTATACATTGAGAAAGCCTTGATCTTGGGACAAGAGGTATGAGCATATTTTGTAACCATTCTATCATATACATAGACCCTGGATACCTTTTTTTTTTTTTTTCTTAATTAGCTACACAACTGTTTGGAGTATCTGACAGTCATTAACACAAGCTCTCCTTGTAACAGGAATGTTGGTACAAATGTTCTGAGATCCAAAACAGAAATAAGATACTTAACAAATCAATATCTAGTATTTAATGCAAACCCTTTTAATTAGCTGTGAAAAAAATCAATTGTGATAGGATGGGGAGGGAAGGATTTTTTCCTCCTATGGAAACTGCTTCATATACCAGAATAAAGCTCCCCATTCTTTCTGTCTCTTCAGGCACCATTTTTTTTTTTTTTTTTTTTTTTTTCCCAAAACTGAGGGTTTGGTCTTTGTCATTTCATCCTCTCCTTTAGGGAAAGAGTGAAAGAAAAATATAAATAATATTGACTTAATACTTACAGCATAGTTTAAGAAGCCTTAAGAAGTCAGGTCTTTTCTGAAGAATTAGAAGTGCTTAGTTCTACTTAAATGATGAATTAGGCAAGGGAGTCTAGCTGGAGCAACACCTTGCTGAGTAAGTAGAAGAGCCAGAGTTCTTGCGAGCACTTGAGACAAATGTAGAATCTTCTGAAGTTAAGGAAAGCTCCACAAGATCATCCTGCCTACTTCATCCAGCACTTCAAAGGAATCAGTCTTGTCAACTCTTGCTTCCAGCAGAGAAGATCTCTGTCTTTCATTTTCCCTGCTAGAGACAGCTAAGTGTAGGATATAGATCATCACAATACAGAAATTTTTGTTTATGACCTTTCCCTGAGGACCTTTAAAAATTGTGAAATGGGGGAAACTCAATAGATGTTTCAATCTGATCTGAGAAAGTTTTCTTGATTTTAGGCCAAGCCAGGTTTTTCCTTTGTGTTTTAGCCAACACGATGATTTACATGAACAGTAATATGTACTGGTCAGAAAGCTGGATTCCCTTCATGGACATATAGGTTCTACTTTTTGTGAGAAACACTCCATAGCCAATAATTTAGGCTCAGGTGAGGATCTCAGTGAAGTAGTAATTTATTCGCGATTGCAATGGCGGGCGCCCCACAAGCAGGAGAGAGCGCATCTACTAGTTCCAAAACACAGTTTATATACCTTTTGATGGCAGGACCCTCCCCTGTTTCCCCACTGAGTGGGTAATCCAGGTTCACAATCTATCTGATGCTTCACAAACAATGCATGGCCTTCAGTCGCTGGACTGTTAAATTTCAAATTTCTTTTGACATTTTTACTGCTTGAAGTGGTAATGTTTCTTCACTTATCTGACTTGACTTGACACCGTGATTTTTACCTAATTGTCCTAAGGAGTCTGGTTGTCTGCATTTTACAAGGTCGCCTGCTAAACTTTCTTATCACTGTAAGCATATCTCAGTACCACATTCCCTCCTTCTAAACAATGTAACTGCAAAAACAACATTTCTATTCCCACACTTTTGCTTTCAAAACTGATTCTATGGGTTATTTTTGTAAGTTATTTCCTTTGTCTTTCCTTCATTTTCTGAATCATAACATAAAATAAAATGTTTAGGATGAGTTAAATAAATAAATAAAATTGTTTGGCATGAGTCCTACAAAATCTTCGTAGAATTTCTGTTGTTCCAGGGTTAGGAGTGAGAACCACCAACCTCAATATACTTCTCTGCTGCCTCTCCCCATCTCCTGCCCAAATGTTTGCCATGACCTGAAGAACTGAGCATTCTTCTGAGTGGAAAACAAATCACAAAACTCTTGAAGGTGTTCCTTTCTCTCAAAGTGAGATAAAATGTCCAGATGTGGGTGAGACAATGGAGAAGAATAAGGAACACCAAGACCTTCATTTTCTTCATATGGAAAAAATAAAATAAAATAAAAATAAAAATAAAATAATAAAAATAATAAAAATAAAATAAAATAAAATAAAATAAAATAAAATAAAATAAAATAAAATAAAATAAAATAAATAAAATAAAATAAAATAAAATAAAATAAAATAAAATAAAATAAAATAAAATAAAATAAAATAAAATAAATAAAATAAATAAAATAAAATAAAATAAAATAAAATAAAATAAAATAAAATAAAATAAAATAAAATAAAATAAAATAAAAAAATGTATAAAAGGTTTATAATTTTCCATGTAATTTTTTTCTCTCCCTTTTCACACAGGGCCACAGTTATTCCCAGTACTTGGCTGGGAATACCCCCAGTCAATGCCCTTGGTAACCCAGCTGAGGCATTTTGCCAGAGAGAAATGAAAATGACTCCCACAGATTCCCTGTTTTGTAATGTCAATTCTACATTTAGCAATCTCTATTCCTCCATTCCCATCTAAACCATCTTGTGTCATCTGCTCATGACATGTCCTTCAAAATGAGAAGCTCTCCAGAGTCTCAGTTAATAATTAGGGCTCTTCAAGCCTCCTACTCTCTCTCTGTCATCCACTATACACTTTCTTTGAGGTAAAGATAATCTAGTTTCCCAACTTAACAGTCCATGAGTTGGGAATCACTATCTAATTCAACATATTACCTGTGCAAAGTATATTATTTCTTGATAACTTAAAACATTTTTGTTACAAAATATGTTAGTATCACCATGGAAAGAGAACTGTGTGAGGCAATGAGATACCAGCAATGCTACATGAATAAATATAAATACATATGGGGTTTGCTGTTACAAGCATTGTTCCTATGAACAAAAATGGCAGCATTTAAAGAAATAAAATATTCTGCTAATATGGTCATACTAAAACAATGCTGTGAAGGAATAGATGAATGGAGAAAGATCTATACAAATTGTAATGTCTTGAAAATCTCAAAGCACTCTGCAGCTCAACTTCACTTTAGATAAGGACAGATATCTAAAATTTAGCTGTCACCTTAAAATCTCAGTTATGAGAATTCCCAAGATTTTATGAGAATTTCAAAGCAACCTGCAAAATGCCAGGAAGTTAAGGCCAAACTTAAAAGCATTACTTTTACACTTAGATGAAGAGTTCCCTCTGTGAGCAATTTGATAGAGAAACAGGGGCAGATAAACTGGACAATCTGTCAGAGGTTAATGCTTTGCTCAGTTGAATTTATGTATGAAGCTTTGGTAGTAGTGTTAGGTGGCCTGGGTAGTCCTCTTAAGGCCAGAAACTTATAGAGGTGGTGATGTGGCATCTAAATTAAACAGACAGTTTTCTCTTTCAGTTCTCAGGGGCAAAAGATACTCAGGTTAGTGTCAATTCAAGTATTAACCTCTCAAAGAAGAATAGAGATGACTTCATAGGTTATATTCCTGTCTCTGCTACTGATACAGTTTCTGATTTAGCTTCTCTATTCTTGCAATTGCCTGTGATTTGGAACTAGATAAAAATGCTTAACTACTTTCCTAGTCTGTTTGGAAGTTTAATTACTAGATATTTGTTAAGAGCTTTGAGTCATTTATGAACATAACTTGAAAATGCACTGCCTCCTCCCCTTGCCACTTATTAAGGATTATTATTTTCTTATGTCTGGTTAGCTTGTTTGGTTTTTGGAATGTTGAATTACCTCCTAATAATGGCCTTATAAATGAAAGACGTACTGGAGACATTCTTCTTCAGTGACATTTACAAAGAAACTGTAACTCATGCTGTTTAAGAAAAAAAAAATAAAAATCATCTTTGCTCATCAAAGATAAAAGCCACATTCTGCCTGAAGGCCTAGTTTTTCCATGATAATAAGACATTTCACATCTGGTTTTGGCCCTCAAAAATGTTTTTAAGTACATTCTCCCTTTTTCACTCCCTTCTTCTCTCTCTTTCCATTTCCCTCCCTTCCTAACATACTGGTATAGTTGTCTGGTCTTAGGTAATAAATCCACACATCAAGTTAATAATGAAATTGGAGAGAGTTTCCCTCTGAGTCCTCCATGTAACATTTCTTACCTGTGCCACTGAAGCATCAACTGGGTATCAAGTCTAAGAAAGTTATATCCAGTAACTGAAAGAAATTTGGGGGCTGTGGGGTGGTTTGGAACATCTGCAGAATAGAAGGTGTTATCTCTTAAGTAGGATGTTTAGATACATTAAAATAATAATAATACATTGTTGAATCAGTCTTTTGTGTGGAGGATGGCAAGTTCTTGGCATGATGGAGGCTTCACAAATATGAGTGTAGCTTTGTTATGTAAGGAAGCATACCATGATGTGCCCTGGACTCTTGATACCATGACTGTTGTCTACAATAATAAACTTAATATGTCAGAGAATGTTTTGAATGGGCATGTTACAAATTGTCCCTAGGAAAGTCTTTAGCCTCTGACCTTCACCAATGAGCTTTATTGTAAACAATTTCTGATCATTCTGCAACACTTACAGATGACAAAAACCACTTCAAATTTGCAGACTGAATGAAATCACCCGTTAGAGGCTTGGAGAGCCCAGTAATGCCAAAGCAGGTGTTCTTTTGTCAACAGGTCTCACAATCAGGAAGTGATATGTGATACGTGCAATTTTTGATGCAGATACACCCTCACTGTCCAGTTTGGAATTTTCTTTTTTCTCGTCCATGTTGCTGGGAACTAATTTCATACAAGAACAGATACGTGAGGCAGAAGGGGACTAACACATACTGCTGTCTTTCCTTCATAAACGATTTGGATACCATCCTTAACAGGTGTAGGTCAATGTGCCAGTGAGGCTGGAAAATGTTGTACCTGATGAATCGTTAATATTTCAAGAGGTTCTAAATATTCAGGGTGGCAACTGGGTCAGTCTCTAAAAGGAGGAGAAGGCTTCCTCTTGAAGCATGTCTTCTAAATGCCAGTTTACAAATACTGCTGTGTTGGAACTTAGGGACTGACACCAAGAAACCACTGACAAGCAATAAGAGAAATTGGACTGGATAGAGATGATGAGGTTTCAGAACAGACACTATGAGATGAAAAACTGTGAGTTCAACCTAAGGAAGATTGCCAGCTTCTGAACAAATATGTAGTGTATAGCAGCTCAGTCCTGACATAGTCAATACAAATCCATTGTCTGTGCCCACCTGCCTCATCCACTTCCCTTTCTTTGTCTTGACCTTCAGCAAAACTGTGACATGAGCCAATAGGTTCTTTCAACTACGTTGAAAAGATGTTTCTGCAGTCTTGATCATCAAGTCTTCAACTCAAATGTCTTCACCAGCTGTACTGCTTCTGCCTAAGCAGTGGACTGACACAAGATAACTTCATTTCTAAAATCTGAAAACTTGAAGTAGTTGGATGAAGCCAGTATGCCTCCTATCTCCAATATCACAAATCAGTAATAAAACACAACTGCATTCTTTTATTATCTCTCCCGGGAGGATGTTGTAGGTAGCAAGTGTGGTAGCTCATAACTAGGTCTAGATAAAAAAAAAAAAAAAAAAGTCATTCCTTTTCTTCAAGGGCAGGAGACAAACTGATATACACTTAATTGTTCGCTTTTAGAAGGCAATAAACTCAAAGGTAACAACTACAAAACCAAACCAAATCAAACCAAAACAACAAAGCTTTCTTTATTTAGCAATTTTAGAGTTCATGGGCCACAATAAAGTAGCAGTTTTGAAGGTTCTGTATGCTTTTTAGTAACAATAAAACATTCCTCTAGCCTCCCATAAGGATGACACTAGGAATTCCCAAGATCTCTAGACCACCATAAAAGAGATTTTTCTTCTTTAAAGTAATAAAATACATCTTTTTCAATACTTTGTGTGACAACAAAAGAAATATATTCCAGGCTGCCTTTTATGCAGATGATGTTCATTGTTTGCTGCACAGAATCCATCTGACCTGAGGTTGATACCAGTATGGATAGATAGCAGTCATGAACACCACATCTCTGTGTTTTCCGACATTGTTCATGTGATGCACAATAGAGGTATCTTCTAATTAGTAATCAAACATTGTAATATATAAATTCAGTAGTCAAAATAAAATTACTTTGATTACTATAAATCCTACAAATTTGATTACTATAAATCCTATAAATCCTTGTTCAGTAATTAACAAGGCATCACAGAGGGAATATTTTTGTTTTATATTTCGAAGACATAGTTTTCCCTTTGGTTTGTGCCTAGTTCTTTTGCGCCTATTAGCGTGGAAAAAGTACCACTTAATTTTTAAGGTTCACACTTCATTAAATGAAGAACATCTTGGAAATCAAATTCACAAATCTCCAGGGTGAATAAAGCTAAAAAGAGTTCCAAGCTAACATAACTTGGAATCATTTCTCTGCAAGACCTGCTAAAGAAGGTACTGGCATAATTTAAATAGAGGTCCTTGGAGCATCAAACGACCCTCACTGAGACATATTGAATGAGAGCTCCATTACAACAGTATAGACTTGTACATAGGGTACACAAAACTCTATCTCAGGATGGCACATGTTAATATTTAAAGCTGTGATACCTTTCCATATGAATTATTATGGACAGAAACAGTAATACATAGTGCTACAACCAAAGCTGAGGTTTCTACTATTATGACCGGAACATTTTCATTTTAATTATATAGACAAGTACATCAGATTTTGTACCTAATTGAATGTATTGTCTACTAGCAAACACACAGGTAAAACTATGTCTTAATTTCATAATGTTATACCAAGGTAAATCCTATGGACTTCATTTCTCCTTGTTTTATCCAAAAATTTGCTAAAATAAAAGTCCTAAGAATTTTATGTTTGTCTTTTGTTTGTTTGTTTGTTTTGTTGTTGTTGTCTTTTGTTTGTTTGTTTTGTTTTTCTGATCATTTTATTTCTTTGTTCTTTTTTTTTTTTTTTTTTCTTTCTAATTCTTTGAAATAGAGCACCTGGCATTCTTATATATTTTAATATTAATTATATTTTAATTATATTTTATGTGCCTTCCAGATCTAAACTGGAAAAATAGTGTGGTACTATAGAACCTGAAATATAGGCTATGGAGAAGCAGTAAAAGAAAAAAAAACTTATACATTATGTAAAATATCTTTCCAGTGATCCACTTCCCTTGGTTTCTTCTTAGCAATCCCCTTATCTTTTAACTCATATCTATATTTACTTTTAGTAGAAAGATACATTTTTCCCATGTGAAGTAGTGTTTGTTTGAATTAGTCTTATAAGAAAGACACAGTTATGAAGCATTTCTGATATGTGAACATCCCAGTCTTTTAAAAGTGGGACAAAACAGCTTTTCTACCTTCTAAGGATCAGCTTTTTTTTGTAGAGCCAAGGGCAATTGATATCAGTGTCTGTAGAGAAGAAAAAATCGTGCAGAATAAAGTATCTGTGACACCATATCCCTTCAAACACTCACATTAGTTGAAAAAAAAAAAACACACTCCTATTAAATTTGTTCAGGACAAACTGATACATATGAAATATTTATTTTCTTCTGCTTTGGGCAATAGTATTTGGAAAGCAAACCATAACATTACGTATCAATTTAAATTAGATTTTTTTTGTGTGTGTGTAAATTTAAAGGTTCATCCATAAAGTAAAAAATTAAGATGAAAGAAACCACTTCCCGTCTATTATTATTTGTCTAAGTCAACTGGCAACTTCATGTCCTAACACTTAGAAGTAAATGTCAATCTCATTTTTATTTTGTGATCTCCATAGAAGTATCTGAAGTGGATAGATGTGACTGTTACCCAGAAGGCTTGAGAAAGGGACTCAGCAAGCATTGGCAGAACTTAGGTCAATTTGCCTTTCAATGTTCTTATGTTGAGTGATGTATCTATAGAAAGGAGGGGTAGGGGGGAGAGAGGGAGAATGAAATATCTGACAGAGTTTTGTTGAACGTCTGTCTACGTGAAACACTCATGTATTCTGTTAATTGATCATGTGCATGATCAATTCCATCAATGGATCTTGATCATGTGCATGATCAAGTCCATCAATGGATTGAATCACAAAATAAGAGAATTATGTTAGTAGAAAGTAACAACGGAGATCAACTGGTTCAGACCCCAGTTCAGACCAATTATTCATGTTATATGTAATGTATGTATGTATCTATCTAAACTCACATACATAAAAACTTCCTCTTCTTCCCTGTCTGTCCCTCACGCATGCATACACATACAAACACTGAGTTTCAGACCTAATACTAGGAAGTGAAACAGATTCTCAAAAACTAAAAATGACTATGAAAAATTAATAAAGGCATTACCTTTAACTAGTATTATCCAGATAACAACGAAGTTATATATAGCACAGTAGGAAATATAATGTTCTGAGGACACCATCATTAAGTAAATCTTTCTGTTATATTCCTCTGAGTTTATTATAGTTTATATAGTTTATATTTATATTTATTTATATATTTTATATAACTTTTATATAGTTTAATATAAATGGTTCTAACAAAGAAATGCTTTAATTACTCATGTGGGAAACTTTTGACAATTCCTATGGCAATAAGGTTCAGAATAACCAATATCCTGCTAAAACATGCATTTTAAACAGGGCAATGACTTACTAGAATAATTCATTTGGAAATAAAACATGAATTCACCTGAAGTCCTGATATAAGAACTTCTAGATATTTTCAGAAAGAGATTCTATGATTCTCACAAGATCTGTGCTTGAGATACAGAACATAATGTTTCCAGCCCCATATTATATAAACATTCTAGTTAAACAACTGAAACAGCCCCTTCTGGATTTGAATGATTTGAATTCCATTAATCTAGGAGTCTTCTTCAACAGTGGGGGTCAGCAGCTGCTCAGAATATAGAGTTTAATTAAAATGTTAGTTTAAGACACCCCCCTCCCCTATGACATGCTCTAGTGGTCTTATATAATTGTTAATAACCACTAATGAAGCTGTTTACATGACAGTGAACTATCCAGATGTTCCACAGACCTTTTGAAAACAGAACAAATTAGGGAGGCAAATTTGTCCTAAGTTTTATTCTCTATAGCTAATGTTATTTAAAAGTCTCAGAAGTGAATTTTTGCTGCTGCCATTTTAAGTCAAAGTAAAATTCTCTGGGAGAATCTCATACAACCCAGAAA
This sequence comes from Aythya ferina, assembly GCF_964211825.1. Classification (NCBI taxonomy): domain Eukaryota; kingdom Metazoa; phylum Chordata; class Aves; order Anseriformes; family Anatidae; genus Aythya; species Aythya ferina. Next base: position 5,203,142 of record NC_140299.1, on the reverse strand, counting down.
TGACTCCTACAGAAAGCAAAATACAAAGGTCCCTATGCTGCAGTCCTTGGTCACATCTAGTAGTGTTTTAGCTAGTTAATACTTCCTATACATTTCTGCGCTTGAATCTGAATTTACAAACCATCTTTACTATGTGTGCACCTCTCTGCATAGGGGAAACACCAGCATCACCTTTTCATGTTGATTCATGTATTTGTGCTATATACAGCACAAATGGTTTACCTTTTCTATGTCCAGTCATCACAGTATGATCCCTCTGTCTTTGGATTAGGTCAATTTGCCTTTCAATGTTCTTATGTTGAGTGCTGTATCTATAGAAAGGAGGGGTAGGGGGGAGAGAGGGATCCCTCTGTCTTTGAATTGTGTGGTCACAGTTGAGCTGTGATTTTTCTGAGTCCAACACTGCCCCTTGAAAGAGTAATTGGGATCTTAGACTCTTTGTACTCATGTTGCTTTACTTTGGGCAGAGCAATTTAAGCTATGATCATCCTGTCAGCATTGATATGAAAAAGCACTGCTAGGTCAGGGTTAAAAGGAGGGCTATATCTGCCTAGATACACATTTCAGTGATTCACTTCAAGTGACATGCAATTGCATCCAAACTATACATCCCATTATGCAGAACAAACTGATTCTTTCTAGCTAACGTTCCACTTCTTCTCTGATTCTTTTCTCCACAGTAAATTGCTGAGAAGTCTTCTTTCCTGTCTTTAAAAGAAGATGAAATAAAGTAAAAGAGAGAGAGAAAAAAAAAAAATTAAAAAAATTAAAAAAGGAAAAAGTTCAAGGTAAGGGAAAGGGGCTGAATCCAATCCTAAACCCGTCAGTCACTCCAGGTACTTTCACTTCATATGTGATCTATTTTCATTTTACAATGTAGAAACTCTGACAGAGAAGAGTGTTCAAGTCATGATAATCCAATAGGAAGATGAGGAGGAGCCATAGAGGAATTCTTTCTTGCCCAGATAAACCATTTATTGCAGTACAAAATCAAAACAACCAATTTAGCTGCATTTTGAACAGAATATGCACTGGTACAAATAACTATGTAGTACCAAGTAATAATGCCTTGAAGCTGCATGAATTCATTTGAGATTGCTACATTGATAAATGCCAGTGAAGTCATAATTACAGCAATGGAAAGGGATACATTATAATTAGCAAAATTATGTGTGGCCTTCACAGCTATGGCTCCGTTTCTGGAACTATATGTGTTTTTTAAGCAATCACTTAGCTCATTAGCTAAACAGTGCACGAGGAATTTGCATCCCAGATGTGTATCAACTAGATTTCCTAATTTATATCCACAAGGTCTATAAACTTCCCCCTTAATTTATTCAGCAAATTTCACATCTTTTAGACAAGATGTATCGAATCTTAGGGCCTGGGATTTGATTGATCCTAGTGTAGAGGCAATATGTTATCCTGTTGCAGCAATATCTGACAGGCATTTATTATGGATTTTAAAAGGATAAGGAGTCTTGCACAACAGCTACAAAAGTTTGTGAAATCCGTAAAGGTCATATCCAGAGAATTTTGAAACAGGATATGCCATTCTACTATTAAAAAAAAATAATGATCTGTTTCAGAACAGAGAAGATCACCTATGGTCTGATCCAAAGCACACTTAATAGGACAGGACTCAGATAATTATGAATTTATATTAACAACATAAGGAGGGCAGCAGAGGGATTCAATTATTATGCATATTTAGATAGGGAATATCAGAAAGTGCTAGATTGGATTGTAACATGGATATTTGTAAATAAATATTGAGAAAAATATATTCAGATGAGAATTGAGAATGTAAGGAAAAAGAGCAGATCTGGAGTATTAGAAGACAGTAATTATTTATTTGTATAAGATGCTAGGGGCTATTAGCCCAAGTGACCTGTTAGCTTTCAATTTCAGATGTCTTTATTTTGCTTAAAGTGCTGTGTACTTATTGATTAGTTGCAGCATTACTCTTTCTGCTTGTCCCAAGATGTTTTATAATTTTAACCTCTTCTGTAATAATGAATAAAAATTAAATAAAGACAAGTGCTTGGTGTATAGAAATTCTCTTCTAGGTTTCAGCCTAGAAGAGAGGGATCTGGGGGTCGTGGTAGACAGCAAGTTGAATATGAGCCAGCAGTCTGCCCTGGCAGCCAGGAGGGCCAACCGTGTCCTGGGGTGCATCAAGCACGGCATCGCTAGTAGGTCAAGGGAGGTGATTGTCCCGCTCTACTCTGCGCTGGTGCGGCCTCACCTCGAGTACTGTGTGCAGTTCTGGGCACCACAGTATAAAAAGGACATGAAACTGTTGGAAAGTGTCCAGAGGAGGGCTACGAAGATGGTGAAAGGCCTGGAGGGGAAGACGTACGAGGAACGGCTGAGGTCACTGGGCCTGTTCAGCCTGGAGAAGAGGAGGCTGAGGGGAGACCTCATCACAGTCTACAACTTCCTCGTAAGGGGGTGTCGAGAGGCAGGAGACCTTTTCTCCATTAACACTAGTGACAGGACCCGCGGGAACGGGGTTAAGCTGAGGCAAGGGAAATTTAGGCTTGACATCAGGAGGGGGTTCTTCTCAGAGAGGGTGGTTGCACACTGGAACAGGCTCCCCAGGGAAGTGGTCACTGCACCGAGCCTGTCTGAATTTAAGAAGAGATTGGACTGTGCACTTAGGCACATGGTCTGAACTTTTGGGTAGACCTGTGCGGTGTCAAGAGTTGGACTTGATGATCCTTAAGGGTCCCTTCCAACTCAGGATATTCTATGATTCTATGATTCTATGATTCTATGAAATATATAAGTGAATGCAGTAAATCGCCTATGAAGGAACAAAGCAAATTTGAATAAATTAAATTAATCTTGAATGTTTTGTTTGTTTGTTTGTTTGTTTGTTTTCCCCTCTGCATACCTATTCTGAAGATGTAGCTGCATTTCAGTTATAAGTGAGGTTATTACTAGATGAGTATGTTTCTTATTCTGCTGGCTTACTATAGATCTTGTTATAATAAGCTTTGTACTGTGTCTTAACTGTATTTTGAGTCATCATTAAAATTTTAAGCAGTTTGAAAGTTTCTGTAAATTGCATTTGAGAATTTCAAATCCACCTAAAGATGCAGATGTAAAATTCCCATGCATTTCTGGACATTAATGTGCTCAGATTTCTCATCACCATAAAGATCTCCGTATATATTTAAAGCATGTTTTTGAATAAAACTGTAGTTCTAAGTGCACTTAGATGTGCACTAATGCATTAAGTGTGCATTAATTAAATCACAGCCTAGTTTCTGCTTTACATACCTCATACATATTTGTCTGCTCTCTTAAAAGGTTTTTAAAAATGATACTAAGGTAGAGTTGGCTGACTTTGTTCTGGAACAAATGATGTGCACTTACACACCTAGCTTACCAACGTAGTGAGTGAGTAGTGACATCTGCCTAAGCTGTAACAACACCTGTAGGCTACTGCATAGCAGAACTGAGTATCTTTTGCTATCTTGGTTCTACTAGTCTCTAGTAATCCTCTGAGTTTTCACTAATCAGGGAAATAAATTGGTTTGAAAGTCAACAAAATTCTTGCTTCAGTGCCAAGATTTCCTGAAGATATTAGCTATCAGATATGTCAGCACTTCTGAAAATATTTTTGATAAAGTGCTTTACTGGGCATTTGTTGTGGTTGAACCTAGCAGGCAGGTAAGCACCACACAGCTGTTCAACTTCCTAGCTAAAACCAGGAGAGCATGCCACGGTAAATAGAATTTTAAGATCTACCTCTCTAAACTTGGCTTCATTTAGCAAAGAGCTTCTTGAACACAATGAGGAATCTGAACTTAAGGAACCTACCAACTTAGTTGTTTGCCACAATATACAAACCTTCCAAGGAAAGTGTAAAGTGATTTACAATGGGAAATGCCATAGAACAACCAAAAGTAGCACGTAATGACCAGATCCTGAATTTCCTGATTTTTTTTTTTTTCTTTTCAGTTTTTCCCTCTACAAATACATCACTTGAGAGTCTGTAGCACTGTTCTATGACTGAGATGCAGGACTGTCAGGAGACAATTGTACAACTCTTCACTGGAGTCATCAGTAGATGTGTTAAAAACTCAGAAGGGATGCACAAACAAGTGCTGGGCCAAGGGTAGGAAGTGGAAAAAGTCACAATGGTCAGTTATTGAATTTTGGTGTTACAAAAGGGCTTATTTTCTGCATTATGTTTTGAGTAGTCAGAATACATGCAAAGGAAAATGCTCCTGTATGGTTACTGAGCTATCCACCATGCTGCTAAATCATTTAATTAATTCAGTTTTATTTTTTAAGTAAGTAAGGTACAGTCCTGTAGGATGTGAAGCAAACACAGAAGCAGTGCCTCAGTTTTAATACGGTTTGACACCCAGCCCAGCTTGCCACCCATTCTTCACAGCTGGAACACAGCTGGTCCAGAAAGAGAGGCTGAGTGGATTGTTCCTAGCCTGATGTAACAGCAACTATCACATTCATATGTCGAGGTGTGCTCTGTGATTACTGTCAGACAGGATCTCACTCAAGACAATGCCGAGCAAGTCTGAAAGATGATAGCGTAGAGACTAAGCTAAACTTTTGCATGGCTGCTCTCTAATGTTTTGAGAAAAGCTGAGGCTGGCTCAATAACGTTTTTGCTGAACACATCACAGGCTCACTAGGATCTGGGAGTTTACTTTAGATTGTGTTTTGAAGTGATTCATATAAGCTGCTTGAAGCCAATTAGCACAGTGTAATCACATTAGTGGTGATAGTACTCTACCTCCAGCAATGTGTGCTGACAGCTTGCTAAAGGGATACAGGAAGGAAGGAAACTTTGGTTTAAATTTGGGTCAGCTTCTTACCGCCTAGCACCTTGGGCTGTGCTTTGACAGTGTGTACTGCTGAGGTAAGCATTCATCTATTCCCATATCTGTTTTCCTCAGTCATTCACAGAAAAGAACTGTAGAAAATCACAGAATCACAGAATCACAGAATCATCTAGGTTGGAAGAGACCTCAAGATCATCGAGTCCAACCTCTACCTAACGCTAACAATCCCCACTAAACCATATCCCTAAGCTCTACGTCTAAACGTCTTTTAAAGACTTCCAGGGATGGTGACTTCACCACTTCCCTGGGCAGCCTGTTCCAGTGTCTAACAACCCTTTCTGTAAAGAAGTTCTTCCTAACATCTAACCTAAAGCTCCCATGGTGCAACTTTAGCCCATTCCCCCTCATCCTGTCACCAGGCACGTGGGAGAACAGGCCAACCCCCACCTCACTACAGCCTCTTTTAAGGTATCTGTAGATAGCAATAAGGTCACCCCTGAGCCTCCTTTTCTCCAGGCTGAACAAGCCCAGCTCCGTCAGCCACTCCTCGTAGGACTTGTTCTCCAGACCCCTCACCAGCTTTGTCGCCCTTCTCTGCACCCGCTCAAGCACCTCGATGTCCTTCTTGTAGCGAGGGGCCCAAAACTGAACACAGTACTCGAGGTGCAGCCTCACCAGAGCAGAGTACAGGGGGACAATCACCTCCCTAGCCCTGCTGGTCACACTGTTCCTGATACAAGCCAGGATGCCGTTGGCCTTCTTGGCCACCTGAGCACACTGCTGGCTCATATTCAGCTGACTATCCACCATCACTTCCAGGTCCTTCTCTGCCTGACAGAGAAAATAAATGTTTCCTTTGCAAGGTTTGTCAAAATGGTATCTTCAGGTGGATCAGGCTTGACTCCCAAATACAGTTTTTCTTGATTCATACATCCAGCCAGTCCATGGTTCAGTGTCCTGCACGTGTATGATCCATCACTATAGATTATCTAACACTGTACAAAATAACTCTTATTTTAGCTATTGTGGTGGTTTTACCGTGCTGGGCAGCTAAACCCCACAACCGCTCTCTCACTCCCCCTCCTTTAGATAAGGAGGGGGAGAAGTAAAGCAAAGAACAACTCACGGGTTGAGATAAGGATAATTTAATTAAAGGGAAATAATTATAATAATTAAATAAAGACTACCATGAACTAAACAATTTAACTAAGGGGAAATAAAAGGGAAAGGGGAAAAAGGGAGGAAAACAAACAAACAAAATAAATGAAAGCTATATGGAAGTGCAGAGGAAAGAAATTACTCTCTACTTCCCACAAATGAGCGATGATTGACCACATCCTTGAAGCAAGGCCTCAACGCACGCAGCCGGTGTTCGAGATGAGGACCGACGTCTTCTCAACAAGAGCCCACCCCTCCCCTCTTCTTCCTGTTTCCACCTTTTATTGCTGAGTGTGACACCACATGGTATGGAATATCCCTTTGATTGGTTTAGGTCAGCTGCCCTAGAGATGTTTCTCTCCTCACTTTTTGCCCACCCCCTAGGAGGGTTAGAGAAAGGCCCAATGCTGTGCCACTGCTGCTCAGCAGTAGACACAACACTGGTGTGATAACACTGCTGTTCCAGCTACAAGTACAGAGTACGGCACTGAATGGGCTGCTGCCGGGAAAGTTAACATTCCAGCCAGACCCAGTACAGCTATGTACAGAAGTCTTCCCTATATAGCTATTCCTGCATCTGCAGAAAGTTTGTACCACTTAGAAATGTCTTATGGGAGTACACTTTGGCTGATTCTTCATCAGGAAAAAATTGCATAAGGCTTTTCCTTCCTATTTGGATGGTGTGAACCAACTAACTGCCCAAACTCTGTATTTCCTCTTTGATCTTTCATTTGATTTAGTAACAGTTGTACCAGTTAAACTGTGTATGAAACTACAACTATCCAATGACAATGAGGCTCAAAGTTCAAATGAAATTTAGTAACTTTATCCCTCTATCAAGGTGAATTCTTTTTCTTTTCTTTTTTCTTTTTTCTTTTTTTTCTTTTCTCTCCATTTTTCCTTTTTCCTCATTATAGATATCATGTTAACTGTTCTGATGTGGATCTTATTAGTTTTGCTGCCCAAACTTTCATCTACCTACCTGTGAACCTCTACAAAGATACTTTGAATATAGGTGTTATTTGTTAAAATTATAATTCTGTTCCAGAAAGCTTCGCTTATTCTCTTTTGGCAATCTGTGCTAGTTAAAGAAACACAGTCCCTATAGTCTAGGCAGACAATTAACCCTGATATCCCTAGAAACATATGGTTAGTATTCCCCTGCAGAAACCAAGAATGACTTAATTAGAAGTTTAGCCTAGGAAGAGACTGCCTAATGGTGACAATGTTATTTCTTCTTTATGGTATTTCATACAGATTCTCTTCCAAAATAATTTACAGAGGTAAAATATATACATATATCTCAGAGGAAAAAAAAAAATCATGGATTTAAGTAGTGATGAAAAGACATACTGAAATGAGGTTTAAAAATAGATGAGCAAGCTGATGTGGAGAGAAATATGTGAAGGCTACCTCACAAGTCAAAAACTATAGAGAAAAAATAAGTTTATTTTTACTTCTTATTATTAGAGCCCAAACTTAGGAAACTGTGCAAGAAATTTCTGTAAACATTTGTTTTAATTCCTAACCAATTAATTTCACTACATCTGTCTCCTTCAGTATGAATTTTCCTTAAGTATGATTGTTCTCCGCATGTATTTGGTTAGAAATATTATTGAAAAATGCTTTTAGTGTCATTGGATTTAGAGATACACATATTTTTCTCACTTGAATTTAATGTACCAAAATATTATAAACTAAGTAATATATGTATATTATTCATGTATGTATAATTCATCCAACATTTCTTACACTGGTAAAGTGAGGTAAATCTAAGGGCTGATCATAGTCTGATCAGGGGATCTTGGGATCTGCCCAAATTCTATACAATGTACAAGGTAAGAAGCCTAAAGCATGAACCTCAGTGTTAGTTTAGCTTATGTAAAATATTGAATGTGATGCTCTTTGTCAAACTCCATAAGAAACGTGTGCCTTCATGCTGCAGAGAGGAACAGTTACTATCAGCCATGTCATAACTCAGAAAATTTGTTAGTAAAAACACAATGGACAGTCAGCCACCTAATCACCAATTTGGCATGCTGCTTCAATTTTTTATCTTCCAATCCGATGTTGTATGTTTGACTCCTCCAATACTTGAAAAAGTGATTAGGACACTCTGATATGTACCTGCAACAAAGAGAAAGACAGAATATCCAGATCTAAGGCACAGATCTGCAGTTAACTAATTTTCTAAGGACATTATTACCACCTAGTGCCATCTAAAAATTATGATTTAAGCACACATTGGCAGTGATTTTGACTTATAAATCTTGGTATTTAATTTAAAGTGTCTTTTTTCCTTGGGTTCTTTATGTGATGATCTGGCACAGGCCCAGGCACTTCTCAATACAAGTTTGAAAAACTTGTAAAAAATACCAACCTGAAGCTGAGATTTTTTACTCAGCTTTTGATTTCAGGAATTTCATGGCATTAAGATTAAAAGATCTGAATTCCATCAGCAGCAGTTTGGCAAAAGGCATTAAATGTTACTGTAGTACTACAAAGATACCATGGCTTATAACAGGGTTAACAAGTCAACTGATTTGTTTTGAAACTGATGGGAGGTAGTGAAATTAATGTGAATGTCTGGGACCAAGTGTATTCTCTGAAGATGGATTTCTGTTTTGTTGTCACTTAGGATGACAAGAGATCATTTAGTGGATGCTACTCAGTACCTGTTTAAGAAACCTTTAAAGAAAAACCTCAAATGCCTCTGGGAAAATTGGGGTATGGATTAAATTCAACCTTTATTCAGTTCACTATTATCTAAAAAACAGTATTTTGAATCAGACCAGAAATGAGTTCTTTAAAAATCTAGCCTGGAAACCTGTGCTTGACAGTAGCCAGCAGAAGAAGATCAGAATGAGACAACACAAGCAGCTTCCAGAAATCTGCTCAACTGGCAGCAGATCCCTTGATCCCGGCATTTTACCTGTTGAATGTTTGTTTAATAGAACTTTCCTATATTAATTTGCCTCTTTTCAGCCGACTCTAAGCTGTCTCCCAAATAAACAGAATAGAAGTGAGGTTTCCAACTTTTCTCAGCATGCTAAGCAATAACTTCTGTTTCAAATACATTATAATCACAAATAATTGCAAAACTGTAATGAAGAAAGAATATTCTGAAATAAAATGCTTTCAGGAATTGCAAAGGATGCAGGTTCTGTGTCTCTGTTGGGTGTTTTTTCTCCCAGTTTTCTGGAGTCATGCTTTGCTATAACAGTTCCTTTACTGACATCACCTTCCTTTACCAAACAACTTAGTACATAATGCATTACAGAAGATATAACACAACATCTGTTTTTGGAATGTAGAAAAGAGTGAAGGAAACCAAATGAATCAGAAGAATTCTAGACCATATTATGATTTTGTTTTTGTTGTTGTTGTTTTGATAGAAATATATTTTAAAAAGAAAATTACTACTAATATTAAGAAAAATATTTTTGCTTAGGTAGAAAAAAAAAAAAAAGAAAAGAATATTTTCAAGTGGGTTTAGTTACTACAGTGCAAATGTTTTTGTGAAGATACTTATTCTGGAATGAGGCTGCCTTATCGTATAACTTCAAAACAGACTTGTTCTGAAATAGTTACCAGCATGGATCAAGTGGTCTGGTACTTCTGCTTTAGTGTAATTTAAATTTTAAATTTGTGAAGTTCAATATCTGCCTGATGCATTAATTATGATATTTTACTCTTATAATAGGGCATAAATGCAACAGATGAAATTAGACATTTGTACAAGCATACTGTGGGAGCTAAATTGAGATAAAATGTATTATTTAAAAGGAAAAAAACTTGGCAAATATCACAGAAAGTGACAGCTAGAAAGTAGAAGAAAAAAAAATACGTTATTGTCTCCACTAACTAACATAGAGGAGTGTCAAATGCTCAGTATTGAAGCTACTATTACAGTCAGAGACGTGTGCAGTATAATTCCTGCTTTCACAAGAACTATGGCTAAAAATAGGTCCCTAATTTAAGAAGTCCCATCTCCCCCCTCACTCCCCCCCCCCCCCCCCCCATGTTCCACGACATGCATTTTATTGGTCTCCATTAACTAGAGTGGGAGTTTAGAACCCAGTTCAGTCCAGGCACTAATTGAGCTGTCTTAATGTGCAGCTGAAGCCCACTATGGGGGCTCAAATTATTTGCCAAAATATTGTGTCAATTACGGCAGTTTAGTGCATTGTGGCCTCCTGATCATCCCCAGGGGCACAGATTCTATGTCAAATCTGCAAGCCTGCTGTGAAACCACTCAGAAACCACTTGATGTTTCATCATCTGGGCCTAGTCCTAAATGTCCTTATGTGATAGTGAAGAGCACGCTGGAGAAGGCAGTTTATGTGTTGCACTGCCATAGCATGCCACAGGATATCAGAGCAGTGGACAACACAGATTCCCAATGCCAGGAGAGGTTCATGCCAGAAGATATATCCATGGTATAACTTTCTGAGGTCACCACGCTTCCCCATCATTATCTTTTCATCATTAAAACAACACAACAGCAAAGATAGTTGAAAAAGTCTGGGAGTAGGTGATAAAGAAGGCCCAGGCATCTTAATTGGAAGTGTGTCTGCTTGGATCTCTCAAAGATTACAAGATTACGAAAGATTACAACATGAAAAGGTCATATAATTTACATGGTTTGCTTTATCTTTAAGGGTCAGGCTAGGCTGTAAATAAGGTAAACAATTCAACTTTCCTGGTTTTGCAGTCCCTGTCTCCCCCCCCCCAACATGCACACACACCTATTTTAATGATTTCTATTCCATTGCTTTCCACCCCCACCCCTAGATTGTTCTACCTAATAAATTTTATGTAGCCATAGCAATGTTTGCAATTTAAAAATTTAACAGATTTGAGCCACAGCTGCACTATCCTGGCAAGCCAGACCAGCTTCGGGTAACAAGATTTATTTTCCTTTTGTGCTGCCAAGTCAACCTGAAGACAATGTTAATAGAAAAGGTCACAGACTGATAAGCTGACATGTCTCTAATTCTTTAGGACAAATCCATGGATGGTGAATTGAAATGCTACTCTGCAGCTCCTCAGGGGCATAGGCATTAAAGTAAAATGTTACAGATGTGAAGGAATGGCAGCAAGCATGTTTGGCTTGCAAAAGAGCTTGTGGCTGTGGTGGCAGAAATGCAGCAGACACCAGCAGAATTTATTTTCTGGAGTAAAGGATATTTTAAGGACACACTGCCACCACCTCCACATAGAGCAGATCTATCTGCCAGGGTGCTGTTGATACAGTGGTTGGAAAGGTTCACAGATAAAACTTAAGTAAAAGAAAGAACTGATTTCTCTGTGCATGTATGCTTTGCAAGGTGTGGAAGAGAGAAAGTGAAAGAAAATGTATTTGTTGTTTTTGGTGTTTCTCTACTCCCTTCACCCCTCAGGATAACACTTTAAGGATTCAGTCTTTTTTCAGTCTTTTCATCTGGAGGCAGGTTGCTTATTTAGTATTCCAAAATTCACCAATTTGAATGAAAGGTGTCCTTTAGCGTTCAATGTCTGCACTTACTAGTAAATTGAAATGGGACAGGGAAGTACCCAGAACCAGAACAAAATCATCTCTACTGTAGATTGTAGAGGTCTAGATAGATAAATAGAGATGAGCCCTTGGTATAACACACACTCTACTGAATGACTTGGCTATAGACTATAATTTAGATGAAGCTAGTGACCATCCCCTACAGACATTTTAAACTTAGTTAAAGAGTAAAGGAGGTTAAAAGTATGAAGTGGAGGGTCCCATTCCAGCTGGTCTCAACAAGAGAATCACAGAATCACAGAATTGTAGGGGTTGGAAGATGATCTCTTCTCATCGGGTCCAACCCCCCTGCCAAAGTAGGTTCCCTAGAGCAGATTGCCCATGTAGACACCCAGACGGCCTTGAATATCTCCAGAGAAGAAAACCCCATAACATCCTTAGGCAGCCTGTTCCAGTGCTCCATCACCCTCACCATGAAGAAGTTTCTTTCACATGTTGGTGCAGAACTTTCTCTGCTCCATTTTGTGGCCATTGCCCCTTGTCCTGTCCCCACAAACCACTGAAAAGAGGTTGGCCAAATCCCACTGTCTCCCACACTTAAGATATTTGCAAACATTGATAAGATCCCCTCTCAGTCTTCTCTTCTCAAAGCTGAACAGAGCTATGTCTCTCATTCTTTCCTCACAGGGAAGATGCTCCAGGCCCCATATCATCCGTGCTGGAGATCCTTTTTTTTTTTTTTTTGTACTAGGGAACCCAGAACTGGACACAGGTGAGGCCTGACCAGGGCAGAGTAGAGGAGAAGGACCACCTCCGTTGACCTTGACCTTGGCCACACTCCTTTTTATGCATGCCAGGATCCCATTGGCCCTCTTGGCCATCAGGCCCAAGAACAGTCTTGGGATTGTTAACTTACCAGTACAGAGAAAGTGGCTTATGGGCCATCCCTCTTTCTTCAGCTTTAATATAAATGTTCATCTGTAAAGTAATGTCAATAGCTAAAGAAAAATATTATGTTCAGTATTTCTCCAGGCTGATGGAGGAGAATCAATGAAAGAGTACACTTTTCTTGTTATCCTGTGAAATTCCTGTAGCGATTAGCAAAAATCTGCTACTTTCACCTCTTCACTGTTATCTTCTCTTTCAGTGACTTGGGTGCAGCACATCCTTAGAAAATGTAAAAAATCATCATGAGCAAGAACTCTCCTGTCTTTTTGTGCATAAAATGGACAAGCTAAAGAAATGTAAGGTATTGTGGAGGAATGGTTAAGTGAAATAGGACATGTTGATGTTGGGCAGTTAGGAGGCAATGGGCTAGTGAAGTACCGTACTCAACTCACATGAGTCTGGCACTTACGCAGCTGGCTGAGAGCCAATCAGGATCAAGGACACGATGCCCTTGAGCGATTGGGAAAGTCCCTAAGGCGGGACGGTGGCTAAAAGAAGGAGGAACAAACTGAAAAGAGCGGGAAATGTTAGCCAATGCTGAGCTTAGTTTTTGCAATATGTATGAGTTGATTATGTTCGAACTAGATAAAAGGCGACTGAGCTATCCATTAAAGTTGAAGTTCATTGTTCACTCATATTGAGCGTCTGTGTCTTCCTTTCGTCGACAACAAGGTATCATGACCAGAATAGCATGACTAATCCATGTGAATATGGAGGCTGCAAATGATGTTTTTCAAAACTTACTATGACTCAGGGGAGGCTAACGAGATAAATGTTTTTTTATTTGTTTGTTTGTTTTTCCCTTCTTTCATTCTCAAAGGCTGACACAGTTTGAGTAGATGATAATGAAATGGTTCTAGATTAATTATTTTCATCGTTTTCATAGCAAGATGTCCTAGCAAAGATCAAGGTCCAACTGCATTCCATGCTGTATGAACACATAGTACAGGACAGACATAGCTATGGAGAATTTGTGTAGTAGTACAATGCCCACGTGAAAAAGAGAAATGCATTCTGGTATCTCCTTTTAAGTATGAGCTCTCAGATAGATAAATATTCATGTTATATTTCAGGACATTTGTTGAATTTGCACGCATCTTTATAAATACCAGCAGATTGTTTAAATATTTGAGGACAACCAATACCATAGTAATTTTAAACCATTATGAAATAAGCTCAGCACTTTGATTCATAAGAATATTCATTGCTGTCAGCTTGCTTCCTGGCTCTCCTTCGTCACTGTGGTGGCTCTTTACAATTTCCTTGTGCATCGCACTTCCTAGTGGTGTGCAAGAAGTGTGTCATTTGTCTATGAAATAGGGACATTTCAAGCAGAATTGTTTTTCTTCATCCCAAGCCTGTTATGACAGATTAACTAAGCAAGAGAGCTTAATTTATAGGAAGCAACTCATAACACATTCATCTCAGCTGGATGGCACAGCCTGTGCTGTTGCCAGACATGCAAAAGTTTCAGAATTTAACAAGCATTACATAAAAGCAAACAAACAAGCAAAAATCCAAAATAAAAAGAACTATACCACCTAAAATGAATGATTCATCTGAAATGAGTGAAGGAGCCTTGCATCACTTGTTTTTCGTATTATTTATTTGTCACCATCTCTTGGGTGTCTGTTTTCTGTTTTCTATGAATCTTGATAGCTGCTATCTACCCAAAGGCTTCTTTAAAATCTGAGAAATCCTCATGCTGTGGAGAACAGTGTTCCAGTATTTACACTGAAAACATCAAGGCCTCAAACAAGAAAATGAAATCCAACCAAACAAACAAAACCACTACAATCTAAAACTCATTTCAGAAGATATTTTATAAATGTCCATCTACATTATAAAGCATTTAGATTAAATTCTGTTTGGATATAGACACGGAGTAAACTAATCTGACTACTATCACTTTACAGGAGAGGAGTGTATCAGACATAAACCTTGCCGCAGGCTTTCAGTTGCAAGGGCAAATTTAAAAAGAAAGTAATTCTTATACTGTGCTATGGATAGATGCTTCTATAGATACTTTCTCTGCATCTTTACATCTGATGTGTGGTAGCTGTTGAATGAAATAGACTTTTAAATAATAGTAATACCAACCCCCCCCCCCCCCTTTTTTTTTTTTTCATGTGATTCTTTGCTTTTCAAATGTAGTAACTGTAAATCATAACTTGCTTATCCTTATACAGGAGAAAACACTTGCCAGGATCTTTAGTGGACAGTCATTCATTATCAGAACCTTGACTTCAAGAGTTAGATACCACTATGCACACGGCGGAAAGTTGACTGCTAGTGTTCAGTCTATTTTCTTCATATTTTTTTTTCTCAGTTTGTGCTTATAATTGACAGGAAAGATAAACATATATATATATATATTTATATATATATATATAGTTTGTTGGTTAGTTCTGAAATGGCATGGTCAACAGCTGAAGCTATGACTCAGTTCCCATTACTGCACTAGTTTAGCAATTTCATGTACTCATTTCTTAATTACCCTTGCAGAGGCATTCAATCTTACTTTTTACTTAGGGGAAAAAAAAAAAAAAAGAAAAAAAAGAAAAAAAAATCCAGTTAGTTAGAAAAGGTTTAATTTAGTGTATGCGGGTGCACACATGTATGAAAGAGAGCAGAGTTTGGTCCTTTCTGAAGTCTTGCTGTAATTGCAGTACTCTGCAGTTTTAAAGTACTGAGAACAAGAACAGGTTGTACTGTGTGGCCACCACAGCTCAGATAATAAAACCTGTCTCTATGGCAAAATTATTGTAGAGAACTGACTGATTGGCCTATATTTATTCAACTGCATGTTTTACAGATGAATTATATGCTAGTTTGCTAATTTAAAAATAACAGTGCCTAATTCAACATAACAAGTGTAGATCACCAGTATGAGAAAGACATAAAGATATTGTAAAGAGAATGTAAACATTATTAAAAGTTCACATTCACTTTTTCTTTTTTTTTTTTTTTTTTTTTTTTTTTTTTTTAAGGTTAATACGTAAGTCAAATGCTACACCTTCATTCTTTCATTTCAGAATGAAAAGAGATGTCAATGCAGTTCCAAACTGTGCTTGCAGGCTGGAGTTTGCAATCAACTTTCAAGCCTTCTCTAGCCTTGTCAGACACTTTCTGTAAACTGATCAGCCTTATTGGTTTTATGTGCCACAGTTTCTTGCTCAAAATGCATTGCTTGTTGCTTTGCATTGCCCCAAAACATGAATGTTTCCTCTGGGACTGACCATTATTTAAGTAATATATTTATTATATATATATATATGAAAATTTAAAACTACTATTGGAGTTTGCAAAATGCACAAAGAAAAAGAAGCAAATGAACAGCAGAAATCAGAAATTCCTACCGCCTATCTGGAAAAAAAAAAAAAAAAGTGTTTTAATTAGATGAAATACACAGCTACACATTTAGAAAAGAAAATTGTAAGCTAAGTTTACTGATTGGAAAACTTTCTCTATTAACTCTAAGGAACACTGGGGCATATATTGTCATCTGATAAGGAGCTCCAGAGTTTCTTTGGATTATAGAGTATTATGAAATAAAATTCAGGATAAAATCAAGAATATTCCATTCTGCCTGTGTTTAGTAGTGGTACTTGCTTGGCTGTGGAATATTCTGTCCAATTATATCATTCATTCACCAGCATCTGAGATACTTCTTCCATTGGCCTGTGCATGTCAAAGAGACTAAAAGAAGTGTTAAAGTGCATGGAAGAATATGATGAATTTGCTTTGGAAAAAAAAAATAAAATTGATGCTTTAAAGATGTCAGATGAAGACTGAATGTTTTATCATCATGAAACAGGAGACTGGCACTGCTTTCGTAATTGCTTTCGTCCTTTATGAGTTCAGTTAGCTGTAGCTCTGGCAGCATCCCTGGCTTTTCCTTACCTGTGGTGTTAGCTATCAAACTCCAGCTTAGACTGCTCAAGCCTTGAATACTTTCAGTATTATGCTAATATACTCTTTTCTATCTTTGCAGTGCTCCTTTTAGGGTTACTCCAGGGACCTTGTCCTTTTTCTATTTTATTTTATTTTTACTGAATAAAAGTTTCTATTAAGAGTAGGTGTTGGCAATAACTATTCTTGTTTGTTTGTGTTTTGTTTGTTTGTTTTAATTTCTCTTTAAAAGGAACACTGCTTTGAATATACACTCAATCTCTTTTAAATATTTCAGATGAAATCCTTCTCTCCTATCTTTTCCAAGCATCAAAGGCTTCACGCTTCCTGTGTCTGTGTGATCATTCTCTCTTTCCTGTCATATCCAGAATTCATTCACATCTTTATTTCTATTACTGAGAAGCAAGACAAACTTAGTTCTATGAAAGAGTTCTTTCTTATGAAATAAATTTCTTCAAAAGGGTTGAAGTTCCAAAATCTTATGTAACCCATCTATTTTCTGAACAAGCCTGTTCTAAAGATGTTCGACAGAGTAAGGAATTGACAGTGCAGGGAAATCCCTGCTAAAAGGAAGAAAGGGCAGAGCATTGTATCTTAGTTTACTTGAACCATCCTTGTATATTTTTTTTTTATAACCATTATATGTTGTTCAAGTAGTTCAGTGATAAATTCTGGGATAAATTCTGGCTTCTCAATAGCATTCAGGAATAGCTTTCTGAATAAAATAAAATATAAATACATTTTTTAAAATAAAATAAATAATAAAATAAAATAATCAATCAGATAACTAAGAATAGCATTTGGTGACTTTATGATCAGGCTATTCCCTGAGGTGTATCTTACAGTGATTGCTTCTTGGAGAAGGTAAGTCCCTTTAAGATGGACCAATGATTTTCTAAGAATGCTATACCTACCTAAAAGAAGGGGAAAAAATCTCTCTCTTTTTTTTTTTTTTTCTTGTTTCCTACCAAGTTCATTTTCAATGAAAGTAATCAATACACACAGAATGTGTACAAGAATGGACTTGTGCAGGCATGAAATGGGAAGGAACAACCTATTCTTGTGTTTATCCCCATTCATTTTCAACTTTTAGAAAAACTGCTGCAAAAGGAAAGATCAAGTTTAAATTCAGGTTGTTCAGTACAACCAGGAATTTCTTGATCAGCAAACCAAATGTGCAGAATATCTTGGAACAGCCTGATCACTGCCATCAGAAGAAATAAAATATGTTTCCTGCTTCAGCAATTCAGCAATATGCTCCCTCTTCAGCAATTACTGTATTGATGGAGATCCTGAGGTGATTATAGGAGATCTAGGAGATTTAGATTTGCAAATTCTGCCTCTGCTGTAATACCTGGGTTGAAACCTGAGCTGGGGAAACATCTCCCAGGTGCTTAAGGCTTGATGCAGCATTCCTAATTGTGGGAACCGTTAGTGGTGGCAAAGTAATTTCATCTGAACTTTTGGCTCAATTTCTACTTTTTCAATAGGAATACACAAATAAAATACATGTATATGTTGCATTCTTCATTTACCTCTCAACACATATGTATGCTAATTGTTAGGCCTGACAATGCAGCCAGATACAAAAATACAGAGATTTCTGGTTTTATTCTCATATACAAGTCCGCAAACTTGCTGCCCTGTGAGGTTGTAGTGAGTCTCACAGGAAGCCATTGCAGAAATAGCAGTCATGAAGCTGTAGAAAGCCTGAGGCTCCAGTTTCTCTTTAATGCCATTCTCATGACATGGTCACGAGCCCTGGAAGTGACCCCCCAATGGCCTGGGGTTCTTATCCAGACAAGTGAAGGATACCTGTACTCTGTTTTGGCTAGCCTTATTTCCTCAAGAATGATGGCGTGTCTGAAAGCTGAGAACAAATTATGTCTCATTTGTTCTGTAAGATCATGCTGGCAACCACCATTCACACCCACCTCTGCCTCTCTAAGCTATATATCAACTGAGATATATAGGCAATGAATAAATATAAAGATATACATTTATATGTACTCTGAGCAATGAACAAGCGCTCATACCTGTGCCTTATTGGACAGGCAGAGCCCTCAAGGAGATGAGTGCCTCTTATGAAAAGACTAATTTAACACTAATGAGAGATGAGGATATCAGGAAGTGTCTTGGCACAACCACTGCTGGAAACCATCTCTGTTCTCTTTTAAGCTTTTCTCATTGACAGGCTGCCGAGGTTTGGCTGTTGAGATTCAATGAGATAACTGATTGAATGGGTTCAGCTGCTGCTGATAAATCATATGTATCCTGAGCCCAGAAAATGGGTGTCTGAGCAACTCTCTTCAAGCTTTTGTTGGCACACAGGGGAGGCATTCAATATGTAGTTGTATGTGAACAGATTTACACAGGAACATCCTTAACGCCAGGCAGTACTGTCCAGTAATGGTTTGCAGGCAACATTTTATTATAAATGGCAAATCATTATTACCTCTTTTGGTATTCAATGTAATAACATTTATCAAGTTGAGTTATTTTGGTATTCATGGGGATGTCAGATGTAATTCCATAGGAATTACAGTAAGAATGAATGACCACTAAATTACAATGGAATTAATATGAAATTAGATATTATGGTAACATTATTATCAAAAGAGGTCATCAGGATTGATGCACTGTTCAAATAAGGATACCAAAAAGAATTAAAGTCAGACCTGATTAATCCAAATCAGTTTGCAGACTCCATTTTTATGCAGATTATAACACTTTTTCAAATTGATAAATCAGCCAAAGGTATTAGCAAGGAGATAAAGACCACCGTCAAGTTTTCCAATGAGCAGCATTTCTGTATGCTACAGAATAGGATAATTAAGAAACCAAGTTGCTCCTAACACTTAACTCAGTTAGAGGAAAAATATAATTATTTTTATCTTTGAATTGGATGACAGAAACTGTTTTGTGCCTTTTTGTTTCAAATTGGAGGAGAAAGCATTGATATTCTGCTGTCTCCTCTGGAATAAATCCAATTTGTCTAGTTTCCTATGAATATGGGATGGATTCAGTTATCCAGGAGGCCTCTTCCAGTCCTGCGTTACTAATTTCCCTGCAATGAAATTATACAAAATGCATGATCTTCTGTTCTGTTCTACAACAAGACTGGGGAAAAAGACTTGAGACCACTGGCAGGCAGCTGGGACAAGAATCACAGAATCACAGAATCACAGAATTTTCTAGGTTGGAAGAGACCTCAAGGTCATCGAGTCCAACCTCCAACCTAACGCTAACAGCCCTCCACTAAACCATATCCCTAAGCTCTACATCTAAACGTCTTTTGAAGACTTCCAAGGATGGTGACTCCACCACTTCCCTGGGCAGCCTGTTCCAGTGCCTCACAACCCTTTCAGTGAAGAAGTTCTTCCTAACATCTAGCCTAAAACTCCCCTGGCTCAACTTAAACCCATTCCCCCTCGTCCTGTCACCAGGCACGTGGGAGAACAGACCAACCCCCACCTCGCTACAGCCTCCCTTGAGGTACCTGTAGAGAGCGATAAGGTCGCCCCTGAGGCTCCTCTTCTCCAGGCTGAACAAGCCCAGCTCCCTCAGCCGCTCCTCGTAGGACTTGTTCTCCAGGCCCCTCACCAGCTTTGTCGCCCTTCTCTGCACCCGCTCAAGCACCTCGATGTCCTTCTTGTAGCGAGGGGCCCAAAACTGAACACAGTACTCGAGGTGCGGCCTCACCAGAGCTGAGTACAGGGGGACGATCACCTCCCTAGCCCTGCTGGTCACGCTGTTCCTAATACAAGCCAGGATGCCGTTGGCCTTCTTGGCCACCTGAGCACACTGCTGGCTCATATTCAGCCAACTGTCCACCATCACTCCCAGGTCCTTCTCTGCCTGGCAGCTTTCCAACCATTCCTCTCCCAGCCTGTAGCTCTGCTTGGGGTTATTGCGCCCCAGGTGCAGGACCCGGCACTTAGCCTTGTTAAACTTCATGCAGTTGACCTCAGCCCATCGGTGCAGCCTATCCAGATCCTCCTACAGAGCTTTCCTACCCTCAAGCAGATCGACACACACACCTAACTTGGTGTCATCTGCGAACTTAATGAGGGTGCACTCGATGCCCTCGTCCAGATCATCGATGAAGATATTAAAGAGGACCGGCCCCAGCACCGAGCCCTGGGGGACGCCACTAGTGACTGGCCTCCAACTGGACTTGACTCCATTCACCACGACTCTTTGGGCCCGGCTATCCAGCCAGTTTCTAACCCAACGAAGCGTGCGCCAGTCCAAGCCAAGAGCAGCCAGTTTCTTGAGGAGAATGCTGTGGGAGACGGTGTCAAAAGCCTTGCTGAAGTCAAGGTAGACCACATCCACAGCCTTTCCCTCATCCACCCAGCGCGTCACTCTGTCATAGAAGGAGATCAGGTTCGTCAGGCATGACCTGCCTTTCATAAAGCCATGCTGACTGGGCCTGATCGCCTGCTTCCCCTTCAAGTGCTGCATGATGACTCTCAGGAGGATCTGCTCCATGAGCTTTCCTGGCACTGAGGTCAAACTGACAGGCCTGTAGTTTCCTGGGTCTGCCCTCCGGCCCTTCTTGTAGATGGGCGTCACGTTTGCTAGCCGCCAGTCGATTGGGACCTCCCCCGATAGCCAGGACTGTTGATAAATGATGGACAGAAGGCTGGACAGAGATCTCCAAATTATTTATACTTTTAACACCTATTTCACTTTATTGAGAGCATGGTACCTAACTGTTTTAGACCTAACTGGGCATTTGGATTCAGCTCTTTGCTCCTCATATCACAGCTGGAAACGTGATATTTGTTTACCAAGTGCTACATTGCCACAATACCCTTTGACTGCATCCAGCTCCTGGATGAAAGAAATTCTTATTTTCATCTCCCAGTGATGCCAGCATTGTATGCTAATGTAAACGCCATACATGTAGCTAGCTACAATTGTTCTGTTGTTACCGTATGATGCTTTTCAGGAAATGCCAGATTAGAACCAGGGAAGCTAATAAAAAAGTTAGAATTATTGCTCTTCAGGTTGATATGAGAGCATTTCGCTTGACAGCTTAATAAAAACAAAGGATAGATTCATTTGAAAATTAACCTTTTAAATATTTGATGTGCACCATTCACCTCTCACTGGTTTCAGACGGGACTTTTTCTTTTTTGAAATTATTTAAAATCTTTGGGTGATTTCTTTGTCTAAACTTTCTTTTTATGGAAAGATAATAAGTACAATTACAGGAGAAAAAATACAGTATATATTACATCTCTGCCAGAAAACAAGTAAGAGCCTATATATATATATATATGCATATATATATACATATATATATACATATAAAAAAAAAAAGAGGGATTTAACCATTAACCACAGCTTTTCATGCAGACAAGTGACTCCTTTGAACAAGGATTTGTGGCATGGAGATGAAAGAAAATGCATATACTGCAAAATATACAGATGGTAGAAGACATTTTTAAGCTCCAATTACACCAGGTGTTTTATACTTTGATTATCTTTATCTGTCCAGCCACTGAATTAGGGGTTAATTACTGAGAGTAAATAGGCACTTTTAGACAAAGTATCCCATCTTTTCAGCTGATCAGCACTGCAGCAGAGAGAAAAACAAACTGGATCAGCTTGGAAAAGACTGCAATATTCCCTATTTTTTTGTTAGGGATTCAGCTGCCTCACAAAACCATTCTCTTTCCACATGGTAAAAGCCTATTTCCAGAGCAAATAACCAGCACAAAGGGCTGGGGCTGGTAATCCCTAAAAGGCAGAAGAAAACCTCAGAAATTTACAGTGCAAATGGCCTCAGATAGAAATTCTATTCATTACCTACTTCAGTATTTGATATAGTCCAGATAAAACTTCCTTCTGGGGTTTGCTGCATTTTAAAGCTTTTTTTTTTTTTTTTTTTATATATATATATATATATATATATTATTTTATTACTTATTTTATTACTTATTTTTATTTATTTTATATTTTATTTCTAAAGAAAGGTTTCTGCCTCCATTTTTCCTTGTTGATTCCATCATTTCGTTTTTTCTAATGAAGAGAAAAATCTCACTAGCAGATTCAAGCTAAAGCTCCTAGGATCTGGCCTTGAGGAAAACAGCAGTGTATCCCTTCATCCTTGTAAAAGTTGTTAAAAACTTATGTCCTGTCTCACTATAGAAAGGTGAATTATATTCCTGACCAATATATAACGGGGTTGTCTGTCCCCTGATCAGTGGAAATGTGGTGTGGGCATCAACTCAGCTCTTTGCTGACCTCTCAATACCATGGCACCACATAGCGATAACAGAGACCAGAAGCACATACAGTTATGCTGAACACATGCAGTGATCCCACATCTCCTTTCCTTTCTCTTGATTTATTTATTTTTTTTTTTTTTTGGGGGGGGGGAAGAATAAAACATTAAACATTGAAATCAAATATTTTGTATGTCCAGGGGAAAAAAATTAATCCATTTGTCAGAGTCTATATATATTAAACAATAATGCAAATTTTGCTCATTTCTGTAAGAAAAAATCTCAAATAATTTTCTACAGACAGGATCTTCTGTGGAGCTATTTTATTCACGATTGCAATGGTGGGTGTCCAGTCAATCAGGAGTGCATTTTAGTAAACAAATTACATATTTAGTAAACAAACCTTTTATTCCCTATTACCCTACGCCTGATCACCTCCCCTGTTTCCTCATGAGCTGAGTACTACATGTTCACAAGATCCTCTATACCATATATGTACAAGTGTTCTTTTCTTCAACCCTTTAATTTCTCCTTTCTTATGTTTTGAGAACTTGAGATCTTTATTTTACTGTTCTCACACTGCTCATCCTGTTTTTCTCAATCTTCTACCTTATTTTGGAACAGCAAGGCCTTCTACTGATCACTCCTCTACTTAGCATTTCTCCTTATTATGACTACACAACTACCTTGGAATATAGAAAATTAGTTCTCTACTGCAAAAACACAACTTTGTTTCTCACATTTCCAGTAGGTACATCGAAGGGACCTGCCTGAAGCTGGAAGACACTACACAGGACCTATGGATGGCTTGCTCTATTGTAAATCAGCTGCTGGGCCATGCATGTTTCTCTAGACAAATGGGAGAGTGCACACCTCAGGAAGTGCACTCTCAGGAAGTGCACTTGGGAAGACAATACATTAGGGTCACTAAGTTTTTGTTGTTTGTTTGTTTGTTTGTTTTTTACTACAAATAAATAAAACAATTAAAAAGTGTTTTTCATCTTTATCTCATCCTCTTTCCACTTTTTTTTTTGTTAAATATATTTTATGGTATACATAATATATTCGTACAGTAATTCATGTATATAGTTTATTAATAAATATAAATGTGTTGGGAACACGTGCTCAAAAATGGTTACTGATGGGGTACAAAAGCAAAAAAGTTTTGAGACTACTGTGCCATCTTGAATGGTTCTGCATGCCATGTTTGGGCAGTTTAATCATTCCACTGACTTATACTAGATCACACATAGACACATACACTGTGGGCATCTGAATTCAAGTGTTTGACTTTAGAGACGATTCCCATAATTTATTTTACTGTGGTTAACTGTAAGATGACTTCATCATTGAAAGTAATGTCAAAATACATGGTATCAATCCTGAGATATTCTCTAATGCAATGTCTTCAGTAGGACCACAATGTTTTGTGTAGTCACAAGTGTTTTGTGAGATGTTAATAATAGATATACTGCGTCCTTTCCTGCATAGATTTTTCTTTTTTTCTTTTTTTTTTTTTTTTTTGATTTATAATGTTTTAAATTTGTATTGAATATTTTTTTATATCTGTGTAAAATTGTCAATATTTAATATTTCACTATGAGACCTCTTCAGAAAAAGTTTAATGTAAATGAGAATAGGGCTCTTAAATTATATATGTAACTATGAAACCACAGAATGTAATAATGGAATTAAATTCCTATTGTATTTCTTTTAGTTAATTTAAAAACCTTTTAATAAGTTTATAGTTCACTACATGTCTATAATAATTTTTCACAGTGATTAATCCTTTTATTTTAAACAAAAACATTCCCTCAGATATTTTCCTCTATATTTTAAGGTATATTTTTTCAATAGGAAAAATAAAATTTCAAGTGAAGTACAAAAGAATGATACTCATTTTGTAAATCTATGTGAAGTGTACTCTAAATGAATAGAATGATTTGTTCAATACAGGGAAGTTTAATTTGCTACTAAATTCAATACATTATAAGTGGAATGTTTTTTCTTTTGCTCTTCTTTTTTTTTTTTTTGTGTTTTTATGTTTGTTTGTTTTGATCTGATTAGGAAATTCTGTTATATTTTTACAGAGAACTGTTAGTTTTGTCCCAATAAATTATGAAGCAATTTCAAGGAATGGTTTCTGAATGATTTTCTAATACATGTATATCAGGTTTACATGATTGAATGAGGCACAATTAAGAGTATAGCAAAGCTATACTCTTATATTCAATAATTTTGTGGTTTGATATATAACTCCGTATTTTAAATCCAGCAAATAAAATAAAGCTGTATATTCCTGCCTGAAGGAAAAAATAAATAAATAGTAATACCCCCACTCTATGAGACTATATAAGGGCAAGGATGCCTTATTTTTGAGCCATTTATCTTTCTGCTCTTTGATCACCTCTCTGAATCATAGCAAGGTTTGGGAGCTTACTTGCAGACATTTAGTTCATAGGAATAGCAAAAAGGAAAGCATTATTCTGTGCCCTCCGACTTATGCAAATTCCTGTCTCACAGCAGATGGGATGCATACCCCAAAGTTTGTAAATAAAATGAAAGGAGGGAGATAAAAATTCTTATAGGTCATGCTTTTGTATTTATCAGCAAAGCAGAGATTCATTCTTATTCACAATAAATCCTCTGCATAGGAAAGAAAAAAAAAATCTTCTGAACTTCTATGTCAATTCAAAAAGATCCATAATACATGTAGCAAACACAAACTGGATTATCGTTTCCCAGGTTACTTTTTACCATACAGGTCCATGAGGACTGAAAGAAAGAAATCTTTTTTTTTTTTCATTTTTTTTCTCACAAAAACAGCAACAACAAAATATTTCAATTTGCTTACAGATGTTTGTGTATATATATATATGAGAGCAAATTAATACACTTAAACTCTTTGATAATGACTGCTGCCTCAGATCTTGAACCCTATGTCCAGCACAGCAACAGAAGTCATTAATGTCCCAAAAGCAGGACCCTTTATAGTCATCAATGAAAGATACACGGAGAAAAAAAAATAATAAATAAAATAAAATATTTCAGTAGGGATGATATCACTACAGAAAAATAAATAGTAAAGGGATCTGTTCCTTTCTTCCAGGGATGTGACAAGCTGTGCTACCCACCTGAGCCTCAGGATTTTTTTTAATGCCACAGCAATTACTGTATTTTGGAGCTGTTGCGCAAAAGCGCCTGGAGATCAGCGGCAGGATACAAGTAGACCCAGAATCACAGATTGGTTTGGGTTAGAAAGGACCTTAAAGCCCACCCAGTTCCAACCACCCCTGATGGGCAGGAACACCTCCCATCAGATCAGGTTGCTCAAAGTCCCATCCAGCTTGGTCTTGAACACTTTCATTGATGGGGCATCCACAGCTTCTCTGGACAAGTAGCTCTAGGTCAGGGCTAGACACAGACACTTTTAATCCTTTATTCATATTTAGCTTTTTGAGAAATTCATAATCCACATCCAGGTAACTGATCTATATTTACTAAAGCCAGAAAGGATATTTTCAGTGTATTTTAATGTGTTCCCTACTTTTGTTTGTATAGGAAGCCTTACTTTTGTTCCTCAAATGCACCACAATGTGTTTAGCCTTAGACGAGACAAAAAAAAAAAAAAAAAAAAAAAAAGTTGTTGGTGTGTGTGTGTTTTAATTAAAATATATTTCAGTTAAGCCTGGAATCATCTTTAATAAAAAGATGACTTGCCTACTTCTAAAAGCAAAACAAAAAACTCTGGGTGCTGTTTCTGGAAGTGTTTACTCTAAATGTCATTCCTACCAGAGCTCTATTTTATTAAGTTTCCATAAAATTTTATTTAAATAATAATAATAATAATAATAATTTAAAAAGTTTGTGATCTTACTTGTTATTTACATGACAGATGATATCCCAGGTACTTGGATACTTACATTTTGAAGCAAGAGAAGTAAACTGAAATGCACAAATATCAGAATTTTTCATTTAAAATTATTATTTGGGGGGGCTTCATTTCTTGAGTTTAATCCACCTCTAATTAGCAAAGTGTTGCCATGTGCAGCATGGGCAGTGAACTGCAGGGACTTCATGGGTTATTTAGAAGAAACTTGAAAGTGATTGTCATGATAAACAGACGTTACCGCACATCAAAGGCTTATAGCAAAGCCAGTGATTTTCTATACCATTTCACCAGATCATAGGTTTGACTCAAAAAGCCTGCATGAAAATGGTTTCACTCCTACCTATCTGGAACCAGTTATTTGGATAAAAAGACCAGTTTTACCACTTAAGTATCCCTCTAGTGTTCTGGCATAGAGAAGAAAGCCCAGCACTCACTGGCTGCAAAAGAAAACCTTTTAGGACTGAAACAACCACTCTGAACGTGAACAGCTCAGAGGTGGCAATCCTGCCTCTAACACTTGTCTGATTAATATTTTTCTTTCTGAGAAGTTGGAAAAAGACAGCAACTCGCTATCCAGTGGTCTCTAAAGCAGGGTACAGACATGCCAGGCTCTGTGTAAAACTGGTTGAGGTGTCAAAAGAAAATATTAGAATGTCAGCAGTTATGTGTCTATAATTTACAAATACTGTAGTGGTTGTGCTCTTCTTAAATTTTCTTATTGATGGAACGCTTGATCTAAAATGTTTGGTGACCACTGTTTTATTGTATTGTACAGGCCTGTAAAGTAATTTCAAGTTAATTCATACATTTCCATGACACTTGAAGAACACAGTTCCTACTTTGGTATAAAATGTGACCTTGCTTTATGTCTATTTGTATATGTGAAATGTGCCATGTGTGCCAGTTATGCTAACTGATAGGAAGGAGTGGGCCATCTGCATACCAGCATAGTGCTGAGTAGTTGCTAAGGAGTTCACAATTTTTGTGAGGAACTGTAGTGAGAAAAATGCACCTCTATTTTGGTATTTGAAGTCCAGTTTCAGTTATCAGAGTGGAAAAGTACAAATACTCTATGACTGAGGTATTTAGCCTCTTCATCCCTCACAATGTTTCAGAAAGGAACATAGCTTTGAAAGATGCATTTAGTATTTGAACACTACATGTTATACATGTATAACCACATAAAGAACTTTTGTCATTATACTATTCATTTTACTTGTGAAATTTCTTCTTCATGTTAACTCCCAGGTTAAAACATCAATTAATTTAGATCTGTAATGTACTCAATGTTTTCTCTGCAAAAAGGCTGAAATACCACGAAAGATTTTTAGATGTCACAGGCTTTGACCAGGACCAACTGTTCTAGCACACACTCTAAGAAATGCATATTGAACAATACCCACCCCTCCACCCCTCTCTATAACCACTCATAACAAAAGAGGACAGACAGGACCATAGGTAAAGACAAACCTCTTTTAGCTGGACTAAGAAGTACACACATGCACAAAAAAAATAAAATATAAATAAATAAAAATAAAGTTACCAAAGGAATTAACTGCATGACTTAGAAAAAATTTCCATGTGGAAGTCAAAGGGCAGGTACTTTCAAACTCAGATACACAAATTTGAATATTGATTCAACTTAAATAAGAACAACAGCTGATTAAATTAATTTCAATTCTTGCTTTTTTTTTTTTTTTTTTTTTTTTTTGACTTTGCTACTACTGAAAAGGGATAGAAGTGCTGATGAGAGGTGTGTTGTGTGCTATTTATGTCCTTGCTAAAGATTTTGCAGGAATTTCTCTGCAGGTGACTTTGCTGATCTGAGTGTTTGGAGATGACTTCTGAAGGACTGTGTGTATCTTTTACCCATTGAATTCGACCAGTTCAATGAGGTCAAATTGCTGAACATATTGGATGTTTACCCATTATGAGCTTAATTGTCCCAAAAGCAGATTTTGAACTGATATATTGAACAGAAGGCAAGATAAGAAATCCCCAACTGTTTGAGTATTATAATTAATGGGGAGCAAATAAAGAATATCCATAATTCCTGTTGACTTGTTCAGCTTTCCTAAATCCACAGTTCTTTTGAGGAAAAGAACTGTTGTCTCTTAAGTGCATAAGAAAAAAAAAAAAAAAAAAAAAAAAAAGGACTTTTCTTTATTACAGTTCTTCTAGTACATGCAAATCTTTCTAACATTTATTGTGATTAAAACTGGTCAGAAAATTTTCTTCTTCTTATGGAAAATACTGTCTTTTGGCAGAGAAATTAAAAAAAATAAATTCACCATAAAAAAAAAAAATCATTCTTTTTTTGTAACATGGCTATTACACTATGTGCATGTGGATTATCTGATGTTTGATGCTGCTGTTCTCTTTCACTAGTAGGATTTCATATAATTTTCCCTCCACAAAGTAGGGAAGTGTTGTCGACGGAAGGAAGACACAGACGCTCAATATGAGTGAACAGTGAACTTCAACTTTAATGGATAGCTCAGTCGCCTTTTATCTAGTTCGAATATAATCAACTCATACATATTGCAAAAACTAAGCTCAGCATTGGCTAACATTTCCCGCTCTTTTCAGGTAGTTCCTCCTTCTTTTAGCCACCGTCCCGCCTTAGGGACTTTCCCCATCGCTCAAGGGCATCGTGTCCTTGAGCCTGATTGGCTCTCAGCCAGCTGCGTACGTGCCAGACTCATGTGAGTTGAGTACGGTACTTCACTAGCCCATTGCCTCTTAACTGCCCAACATCCACGTGTCTTATTTCACTTAACCATTCCTCCACAGGGAAGATACTGTATTTGATAGACATTTTTTTTTTTTAGACCATGTCCTTTGTTTAGAGGACATACCAATATTCCAATATTATAAATGAAGTCTCAAATTAATCTGAATTTAGTAATATTTAAAAGGAATATTTATAAAAGGTATAAAAGGTAAGTAAAAAGCACTGGGTGTGCGGGGAGTGACTCATCCAAACTGCACACACGAACATCGAACATTCTAAATATACAGAACATTGCTTTTACATACTAAATCTGAGTATGCCTATACATATGTACAATCAGAAAAGGAGACACACAATCCTTTAAGTTCCATGACTTAACAGTCTCCATTTTCCATTCCTGTCTCTCTCCAAGTTGTCAAGCAACTCGGTCTTCGGGCCTTATGTATCCTGTTTTTCCCGGATTGAATTAAAACATATCAGTCTCCTTTTCAAGGCCAATAGGTCCTGAATCAAAAGGCACATCCAGGTCACCAAGGGGCATAACAGCAAAAGCCTTCAATGGCTGTAGCAGCAGAGGGGCCCATGGCATAGCAGTAGTATCAGTGAACAAGGCCGCAGCTCCCTCACTGCCTGGCAAACCACACGTTTCTGACTGTGGTCCCACATGGCTCTTTAAGGCCTCAGAGACTGCTCTCCAGGTGCTGAGCAATCCCACCACAACCTTGTTACTTTTAGTTGCAGAGTCCCCCACCTTGACCTCAACTTGGTCCCATATTTCAGGATCATACACCATCTGATCGTAAATAAGGAGAATAAGCTGTAAGGTTACCAGGACAGTCTTTGTTTCTAAGGACATATGATTCCCCATAATGCGCAACTGCTTACCAGCAAGGGGCAGTTGTGTGCGCGGGTCCGCTTCTCTCAGCTTGAGCTTCTCCCCAGCTCCGGTGCGCCTATTTCCAGTGACTTTCTGTATGAGCTTCTTTGAGCGGTTTGATGAGTTTGGCCGAACCCATCTTCACGAGACGATCAATGTGCCCGTTCCTGACCTGCTCTCCGTTCTGCTAGCCTGTTCCTTTTCATTCCTTCTTTCTGCTTCTTTATTGATGACATAACTGGCATCACATTGTGTTGCCTTTTTTTTATCTTGAGGGCAGGATCCCCTCTTATACCCTTCTCTCCACAGCAGTTCTTTTCAAAACAACTTTTCATTGGTCAAACAACTTTGCATATAACAACAACAGCAAACACCCACAAACTTCCATTCCTTAATGGCTGGAGAACAAGCAACCTGAGACTGCATGCAGTCTCCTGAATCACCCTTCTTTTTCCCTTTAGACTCTTTTATATTCCTAATGGCCTCATTGTTAAAAGTCTGATGTTACCATTAGCTACGGGGCTTTCCAACCACCACGGCCACACTCCCACATCTCCCCCTTCTTTATCAACCATCTTCTCGACATGAATTACCACTCCATATATAACACCAAATATATTAGGTTCATGAGATTCCTGAATTTTTAACTTCATTTAGCTATAGAGCTTCTGAATCAGTTATTTCTCAGGGGTAGCCTAAGTATAGTCCCTTATGCCTTAGTACACTCTGGTTCCAATGTCTCTAGATATTTATATTTCTATGATTATTTTTCTGCAAGAGCAAAATATGTTAACCTTAGAAAAAAATACACTAATGCTCTAAAAAAAACAAATAAGAAAAAAAAAAAAAAGGAAAACACAGGAGGACTAGACATTTTATATCACAAAACAAAAAGAAACTATTTTCCAATGATAAATTTTCATTCAAAAATGAAATCATTGGTCTAGAACTAATCTAAGTGTCAGAAGATGGTGAAATCGACAGAGCAGATACAACTCAGAGAGGAGTGAAAAATCTACCAGATGACCATAAAAAGATCACACATTATATTTATGATCCCATCAACCAATGCTGTAGGTTGATGGGATCAGCTTTGATCCCATCAGCTTTTCAACCTTTTTGAAAGAGTGATTAGGAGATGAGAGTCCTGCAACTTACTTCAGATATGCTTTTGTGTTTTTTACAGTTTCCCTGACAGTCCTCAAATAATATACCAATAATAATTTTACCACTGTGAAATTGCATACATGTATATATACGCAATTGTACATGCACACATATTGAATATGTATTTATATATGTATGTATGTAATTGCATGTATATATATATATATATATATATATATACACACTTATAGATATATAGTTATAGTTATGTGACCTACTGTGAGACCACTAGAGAAACTAGAGGCTAGAGGTACCACAGAGGTCAGATTTATTTATTTATTTATTATTATTATTATTTTTTTCTGTATGGGTGATAGCTTTAATCCTTGTCTTCCACATTACTGTTATTCACCCTATTTCCCCAGACCCATTTAGTTAAATGACTATCAACAGAAGACAATTAATGTAAGGGGAAAAGGGGATGAGTCAAAACATAAATCAGACTATAATGCTGTCTTCAGCACAGAAGACAATATCGACCAGCATGACAGCTTCTGCAAACTAATTAGCAAAGCAACATTCCAATGTAATTGTGAAACAAGCAATATCTTTTTCCCCCTTTACTACTTTATTTACTGGCCATACATTAAAAGAACATGGAAAGGACAAAAATAATAATAGTAATAATCTCAAGCATGAAAGCAACCCCCCCCAAAAAAATCTATTGTATATTGAGCAAGCAGTGCAAGAACCTGGAATTACTTCTATGGCCTTTTACTCCTGTTACCTCTTACTTCTGTCCACATTCATCACCTTCCATATATGTAGAAGAGAGAATGGTTTGGGTTGTAAGGGACCTTAAAGATCTTTAATTCCAATCCCCCCTGAGCAGGGACACCTTCCATATATACACGTTCTTTTTGGGTCTAACTTCTAAGGTTTGGGTAATCACAAAACATTTATGTACCTTCATGTACAAAATTGTTAACATGCTGACTAATTACAACAACATATCCCAAGATAGGGAAAGGGGCACAAGGGGCCCAGGATTAGGTACGATTATATCTATTTTCAGAGAGGAAGTGGCCAGACAGAAAAGAGATCATGCTAGTACTCTCCAAGTTAGGAAATCTAGTAAATTTTAATTCTGATAGATAACAACAACAACAACAAATAAATTGAAACAAGTAATACAGTATGGGTTCATTAGTGCTGTCTTACTAGATTTTCCAAACAGTAACAGTGCTCCCCCAGTTCAGAGACAGTGGATCAATGTTAGCATTGATCTCATTATCAGGACTGAATGCTGTGTAATTCGTGAATGTAGATATAGCTACCCAGCACCAGCATAGGGTGTCCATTCGGCAGTAGAACCTAAGGATCCCGAGTTACCGTCCCTAGTCACATGTATGAGACCTTGCCAAATCTGAAACATGGCGTTAAGGTTGTGAGGAGAGCAGTTAATGTGGTGTACAACTGAACATTAATTCTTGATAATAATATTGCATATTCCAGACATTGTAGAAGACATGAATGTTATTTACTTCATATTTGTATAAGTAAAGCAATTATTTCTTGCGGACTTTAAACTTGGGAACTTGAAATGCTTAAACTTAAAACTGTGTAATTAGATATTTCTCTGTGTGTTTCTTGAAGTCTGATGGACATAGAGACTGAATTTTAAATGGAATTTCGAGTTCAGGAAAGACTTATTGTTATTAATGGGACTGTGAACCATATCTATGATCACTTTGGTTAGCAAGCTTTAGCAAGCAACAGATGAACATGAGTATTTTGCTGAGCACTGAGCTTCAGTTTAGACATGGAATTTTCTTGGGATCTATAATATTGAATGGAATTATCTACAAGGAATACCAAAGATATATTTAATGGCATTGGGACTTTGAGGAGCTTGAAATTCAAAACTACCTAATCCTGAAATCATTATTCATGTGAGTAGTTATTACTCTGAATAATATCAAATGGGAATACTTGTCTTTGCAGTGAATATTTCCACATTCTAAGCAAAATAATAATTAGGATTCATTCTGGTAAATATAGCTACTCTAGCAAGAATTTGTATAGCTTAAGTTAAACAACTTCAGTCCTCATGCGAGTATATAACAGAAGTTTCATAGTAATTGTCATTGGCATGAATCTGTCTTTAAGCAGATATTTTCATTTTTACAACATAAATTGTTGCAAGTAGTAGTTAGCACACAGAAGGAAAAGTCACTAGATTTGTTCTCAAAATTTGTGATGTTTCATATTCTCAAATCACAATTCTAATGTTCATAAATTGACAACTGCCACAGTCCAAAGATGTAACAAATAATGACTTGTAAGGTTGTAATATAACTGTCCTTTCCAATAGCTTCACAATGTGAGTGCTCATTTATCTTAATTATTTTTGATGAGGAATATTATTTTTATAAGATGGACAAAAGGGTTTCCTTTTGAAGAAGTTGAAAACCTCAGATAAAAAGATATTGACCAGCTTGTCAATTAGTATCAGCTGTGCAGATATTGACAGAACTTAGCCAGTTCATACTGGTAGAAAATCTTTTATTAAAAATTAAACAAAATAATTATTATGTAGAACAAAGAAAATGACTGCTTCTCCTTTTAAGTATGTTTATTATAGTTCTCTAATCACACACCAGATTTAACAGCAGTGCAGTCACAGCTGAATATATCAACTCCCAAATTACAAACTATAATGTTTGTAATAATAAAGATGTTTTTATTTCAGATTCTAAAAATTACATTACTTCAACATTAAAACAACAACAACAACAACAACAAAACTTCCCCTTAAATTAGTTAAATGAATTTTCCAGGCAATTCAGCTTGATAATGAGACAAAGATGGCTTCGTATCCTTTTGCATCAAATCAATGGATTAACACTCTTATCACCTCTTCCAAAGAAACATTTATCTGACACAAGAGCTACTCTTAGGCCTGGAAAACATAAATTGATACATGTTAGGAATAAGCAAAGCTATGTCATTGTCACCCTTTCCTCCTCTACTATTCTTTTTGGTATTGCCCCTTTTAAAGCTGTTTATAATCTTCCTGCTCTGTATTTTACCAGAACTTGAATTTCTATCCTGAAAGGCTCCTGGCCCTCAGCAAAATAAAATGCTGTTCCTTACTGATCCACTAAGCAGATGCAGCAGAGACAGCAAAAATGAAAACATTTATATTGCCCTTGTGCTGCTCTAAGCTTTTCACAAAAGCACCAGTGCTTGGGAGATTTTCTTTTGGGGAAGAATCTGGTTAATTTACACATGTCAAATAGCACTGTGCTTCAGCAGAGATACCAAAGACTTCATTAGGATGAGACCTGTCCTGCAGACATCACATCTGTCCCAGTGAGCAAAAATCTATTCTTCTACTTTTTTTTTTTTTTCTTTTTTTTCCCCTAGAATTATTTCCACATGGGTGTTAAACAAGTGAAGATTGAGCTAATTTAACCAGTTCATTTCTATTTTTACTAGCAGGAAAACACTAGCTAGAAAAAAAATAATAAAATAAATAAAATAAAATAAAATAAAATAAAATAAAATAAAATAAAATAAAATAAAATAAAATAAAAAAATAAAATAAAATAAAATAAAATAAAATAAAATAAAATAAAATAAAATAAAATAAAATAAAACAAAATATTCAGCTCTTATTACAATGGTTTCCCATTCAAACTTGTGACCAAAAAATTCCATATTGCTATACCCAACCCATGACATCCTCAGCTCTTCCCAGGAGTTGAACGGTTTTTATCTGATTTACCTGATAACATCTGACTCTGTATTTTCATGAACTTTTCATGAGCGAAACTTTATTGACAAGCACTTTCAAGATCAACATATTATTTCTTATGCAGGGTCATGTCACTTCTTGATATATGTTAACAATTATAAAACCTGGCTTCATACAAAAACCAAAGCAATATCAAATCCATCTTAACTAAACTGGAAGAAAATACTAATTAACTCACTTCACAAAGCAATCAAGTGAACAATCTTGTAAAGCATCCTAAGGGAAGAGGAAGGAATCTTTAGAGAGATACTGCAGAGACAAGGGGGAAAGTAAAGACTGAATAAAGGTCTGAGTCACCATCTCTAGAAGTCTTCTGTAAATGTGTAGATTTAGAACTTAACAGCATGGGCTAGTGGTGAACTTTAGTACTTGCAGTACTCTATCACCTTGCTAGGGACTGAGGTGAGATTGACCTGCCCCTTATTCCTGGAATTGTACTTCTAGAGGACAGGCTTGACATTTACTTACTTCTAGTCAACAAGATCCTTACCTGATCACCATGACATTTTGAAGATAATTCAGAGGGGCTTTATAAGGAATTCCAATCAGGCAGCCTGTGGCAGACACTCATAAAGTTCTCCCATGTCGAACTGCTCTCTACTCCTGACACATAAACTCACAGCTGGCTCATCATCTGCTCTTAGGCAGCACTCCAGATTTCCACTGTTCTCTCCTATCATAGGTAGCTCCCCCTTCTCGCAGTCTTTGCCTGTTCTTCGTAGAGAGCCTGTACCTATTCATGGCAGAACTCCAGGCATGTGAACTATCCCACCATAACTCATGACCCCAGTGAGACAGTAGTCCTACAACTGCAACTTCTTACTTCCTCCTACTTGTTTCCCATGCAGCATGCTGTATGGCACTTCAGAGATGCACCCTGTTATGCTGATCTCCTAGATCAGCATGTTAAGTTTGAAACAAAAGAAAAGAAAACAAAAGTATGCAAAGTGAGAGGATCTTCTGCTGTACTGCTGTCCTGCAGGCACTGTCTTACTGACATGGTTGAGTTGCATCTCTTAAATCCTGTTTTATTCATTAGGAGGTC
This sequence comes from Aythya ferina, assembly GCF_964211825.1. Classification (NCBI taxonomy): domain Eukaryota; kingdom Metazoa; phylum Chordata; class Aves; order Anseriformes; family Anatidae; genus Aythya; species Aythya ferina. The sequence goes on along the minus strand of NC_140299.1, from coordinate 5,167,093 downwards.
CTTAACCAACCTTCGCTTGCAAGGCTGGTCTGCCACTTCCTCACTTGAACCCCTCGGTTCATCATTGCCCATCCCTGTTGTTTTTTAGTTTAAAGTTCTCCTAACCAGCTTAACCAGCCTGTTGGCATAGATGTCTTCAATTATTTGTCTCTTTATAAAAGTCCTCAATCCTCACGGAGGGTCCCATGGTCATGAAAACCACAACCCTGTTGCCAACATCAGCTGCACAACCTGCCTGTGATGTTCAGGATCCTTCTGCTCTGCCTCATGCACTTCCCCCTCAGAATCAAGGAGAAAGCACATCTCACCAATACAGTAAAGGAGAAAAATACCTGGGTCCACAAGACCTTGATTATTGCCCCCAGAGTCCTGTGCCAGCTCAGATGCCTCGCATTGCAGAAATGTAACCTACACAAGCAGTGCTTCACCCTGAACTTTGGCTCTGCTATGCAAGACAATTACAGTTTTCAAAAGGGCTGAAAAAAGTTCCAGGGGGAGCTGAACTCTCTTAGAATTGCCTAAGAAATATCCAATTGTATTTATTCTGCTTCGGGTTCAATGTCAGAAATTGTATGTGACTCGCTTCTAAAAGTCAAGACATTAGTGAAAACTGAGCTCTCAATACTCACATATAAATCACAGATCTGCAAGTCTTCACATAGGGCAGCTATTCCACAGCAAAAATAATGAAAAAGAAAATTCCCTAGTTCTCAGATTTCTTCTGGAAAAATTTACACATTAAATCTATCAAAACTGATATGAACTGAGATCATTTTGAGACACTCTTGAAACATCCCTTTAATCTGAGCTATTTCAAACAGTGAAGGTAAATGGATTTTGAAGTTTCATATGGAAAATATTGTAAATTAGCCCTTTTTATTAAGAACCAGAGATGAAACATTAGTTATTACATAAGTATTAGGACTAAATTAAGACTGAACAGAAGGAAAGAGAAGGTCACAGAACACATGAGTAGTCCATGCATAGGGGATAGTGTTGACATTATTTCTGGTGAGGAGCTCTGGAGTGGTCTTGTCATTCATGAATAAATTAGGAAGTATATAACAACAAAAACGAAGTCCACGAATATCATTTGCTGTTGGGGAGGAAAACACTGTCCTAAGCAACTCAAATACAAATATGCATTCATACATGTATGCATGTACATGTATGCTTATGTTTAGGTATGCATGCATGTATATTCTGCTTAGTTGCATTTGTTGTGTTATCATTTAAATCCAGAAAGAAATCCAAACCAGTCTCCTAAGCTCTAAACAACTGGAGTCATATATGTATTTTAATTATAATTTATGTTTTTATATATATGCACTTTTATATGTGTATATGCATATATATGTATTTATAAAAGCAATTTTATAAGGGGGATCCTTCAGATAGTCCATGTGCCTGTATAGATTCACCACAACCCATGAAACCATCTCCATGTGTGTATCCATGTGTCACTAATTCTTGTCCAGACCTGCTCAAATTCTGGTTGATCTCTGCAAGCCTTGTGAGACAAATGTACAGCTTAAAGCCACAAGTACAACAACAACAACAAAAAAATCTCCTTAGTAATGACCCGTTCCTGCTCACATGGTGATGCAATTGATTATAGAGGGAGTTGGACTTGGTTCTCACATACACATTGATTAACAAAGAATATACTAGTTTCCCAGCCCTATTTATTAAAATAAAACCAATAGAATGAAACGTAATCTGCCTTGTGGAAAAAGTTAACCAAGAAAGAAGTTTAGTGACTACAAAATGAATATCAATTAAAAGAAAAAAAAAATAAATCTAAGAATATAATATAGTGCTGATTTTTTTTTTATTTTTTATTTTTTTTTCCTCTCCCTCTGTGTTTCTTTCTTAAATAGCACATCAGCTGTCATCTCTCCTCACTCGGAAACCCTAAACCCCAAGAGATCTTGCTTACTTGAGTAAATTAATTATTTAGTGAGTGATGGATTACATGACACAGAAGTAGCTAAAATGCCCCAAGGAGATGATGAAAGAGCAAAAACTGTGAAACCATCTTTGGATGAAGAGAGCAGAAAATAGGCCAGTTGTTTCTAAGCTTAGTCCCTAGAGAAGGCTAGAATAGTTCTGTTCCTTCTCAGGGCAGTCTATTGCATACAACAGTTTCCCTATTTTGATATTTTGCATTCAGATTTGGTTTCTTTTGCATGCTCCCTTCCCAGAGTGATATTAGTTTATACTGAATAGAGTTTTTCTTCTTGGGTGATAATGTCCAAAGCATGTTTGTGACTCATATTTCTCACACAGGGTTCCAATTTCTGCCCAATTTGAAGAATACACCCATCAATTTACTTGATAAAAAAATCAGTCAGCCATGAACATTTACATTACATGTGATTTATACTGTACACCCAAAAAGGATCATGAGAGTCAAGCTGATATTTGATTTTCTAGTTGCTTTTGCTGTTCAATAGGAATTATTTTGCTAGAAAGAATAAGACTTATTTTCCTAAAGTAGTTCTATGTTTTCTACAAAAACAAAACTAGCAAATAACACTAATAACACTGAACAGATGTTCATCTGACCATAATGTGCTATTCCAAATCACTTGAATGTCTCCAAGCTGCAAGAAAATTAAGCCCGTGACATACAAAACCAGAATTATTTCTGGTTAAGCTGACACATTAATCTTAGACTGGCAGCGTCATAATAAGGATAGAAAAATACAGTGAAACAGGTAGTTCTTCCTGAGCTTCTGCTGAGTTCAGGACTCCTGCATGCCCCTGAAGACAGTCATATGGTAGGCTGGTAGCTACCGCTTTGAAGAAGGGAGTAAGCACTAAGAAACATTGATTAATAACTACAGGTAATTACTCTGAAATCCCCACAGGATTTCACATATTTTACTTGTTGAGTGGGTAAAATACTTAAAAAAAAGTAACCACAACCTTCCTGAAAAGATCTACCTTAGTTAGATCTGATGTTGAGGGAGATGGAAGAACATGTCTGGATAAACTACTAAAAGTAGTTTAGGTGACTTGGTGACTTGGTGAGAAGTCTAGAAGCTACAAACCTGTGAAAGCAAAACCAAGAAGCTAGTGACCTGTATGACTAAATTAAAATGGAGTCTTAAAGGTGGGTGTATGAAAGATGTATCTTAATAAAATAGAAGAAAGAAAATGAGGGTAGATGGCTGCTGTAAATCACCACTGACCCACGATCACAAACCTTGGCTCAACCCCTTGAGGCATCAGAAATTCCCCTAGAGTCCCAGTGTGATCAGAGGTTTTGAATAAAGAATCCAAAATATGTAGACTGATACGTCCTACAACTGATCCCTGCTTCAGACATATCAACATTTTCTTTGACATTAATAATGCAGAATATTGTGGCCTGTGGGATGGATAGATTTCATAACGGATTCTGTAGCACAAAATACAGCTTAAATGCACTTCAGAGTAGAAGGAAAGAGGCTGAGAAAGAAATCTTCAGTTTTTGTGTAAGACTCCCATTCCATGAGAATGCCTACAGTTAAATACATACTTTCAGGTCTGTTTAACTGGAATTAGGAGTGAATGAATATTGTCCCTAGCTAAATTGATTCATCAATAAATTGTTTGCTGCTAGCAGAAAAAAAGTGAATCTTTACCAGGGTTCTACTCTCCAAAGAGTATTGTTATCCGTATAGGCATTTATGTATAGGCTTCATTGTTTCATCAATCCTTTCTATAGGAATTGGTTATGTGACAAATTTGTGTACTCCATAAACTCTCCATCACAATCAATGAATACTATGCAAGGCCAAATTAGGAAGTTGTAGTGGATAGTGGAACACATTATGGTAATGTGCATTATTTCTTGGCACACAAAGATAACTGTAGTGAGTTTTTTAGTTTTATTTTCAAATAAAGACCAGAATTGCAGTGGTATATTCATTTCTTTCCTCTTGTTTTGAGGGTTACCAGAAGGACAGCACTGGTGAGTAGGGTATGGTGGAAGAAAAGCCTGGATTTCTGCTGTCAGACTGCATTGATAACTTTGTGCAATCTTTTTTTTTTTTTTTTTTTTTTCCCTCTCTTTTAATGGCAACTTGTTCTAAGACCTTAATATAGACATATATTTTTCTCTAAAAACTAGTAGCTATTTCCCATTCTTTTATTTTATTCTTTTATTTTATTTTATTTTATTTTATTTTATTTTATTTTATTTTATTTTATTTTATTTTATTTTATTTTATTTTATTTTATTTTATTTTATTTTATATATATATAAGACATTAAAGCTAGTAAAATAAGAATAGCATTGTTTGTGAAATACTGCAACAAGATGAGATGATATCACCAGGTTAAACACTTTTACCTTGAATTGGGCATGAATAATTCAAGCCTTCAAATTATTGTTCAGCCACATAACCTTGTCTGTCAATCAGCAAAGGCCACTCTTTCTATCCCTTTCCAAATTTAATAGGTGTTGATACCCCTCCTTCCCACTCTACCTTTCCTGTCTGCGACTTAAATTTACATGGACATGCTGCTTAGCTGTAGCGACTTGTGTCTGTGTGGGTCTCCACCTGACAAACTTTGTCTCTTCCTATTTCATCAGTGACTATCAACAATCAAGATACATGAAAGCTTTGCTGATTGTGCATTATTCAAGTAATAAGGAAATGTCTTGCTTGAGTTTGCTTCTTTCACAAAATAAAAAATCCAACATAAAATTATTTGCAAACTGTAACATCACCAAATGATACCATGGTTGCAAAATTTACAAAGAAGACAACCAATCTCATAAAAAGTTGCAATTATTATTTCATTTGTTCTTTAAAAACACTGCTGGGATCCAAAGAATAGTAGTGAAAATCTGTCAACTTACAATTATTCCAGGTTTAGATTTTATATAAAGTATAACCAAGAAAAATAAATGAAATGAATAGACAAAAGAGAACCAACGTTTTCAGGATTTGCATTGTTTTACGTTGAAACAGAAAATCTGATCCTATTTATGTGCTTGTGAACATGAGCTGAAAAAAACAACAACATCATCATCATCAACAACAACAAAACACAAAAAAACACTAGTTTTTAGCTCAGATACAACCCACCAATCAATTAGCTTGTTTGATCTGAATATAAGATGACATAAAACTGTTTGTTGTTATGTTTGTACAGCAATTCTCATAACAGGGTCCTGGCCCACCACTGGGATTCCTGAGCACTATTGACAATGACACAATAAAGACCTTATCTCAAGTGATCTCTTGTATGTCAGAGCAAATTCACAAGAAATCAAAGGCAACAAATCAAATCTGAATTAGGATCTGCATCAAGACAAAAAGGAAAAACAAAGGAAAAAAAAAAAAAAGTATCCTATCTCAGTGCCTACAAACTGTGTTCAGTTCTCGACATTTCAGCTTTAAAATACCTTAACAATTTTTATTTATTTATTTATTTATTCTTCTCCTCTTGCATTTTGAGTGGCACAAAGGCAGGGAGGAATATGGCCAAATATGATTTCTGTGATTTATGCCTTTGTCTGGTTTAACAGTCTGAGGACTTCCAGTTTATCTCAACTAGGGTAGTAATATGACCAAGGATACCTTTAGTTCTGGTTATCCCCAGGATTAGAAAAGAAGAGAGAGATTTTTCACATGTTTTAGGCAATGACAAACCCCAGCTTGGTTAAACCCTGAAATATGTCTCAGTTGCTTTTTTTTTCCTGATCCATTTATACTGGCTGTGCACTTCCTCTGCCACTTCTGGCAAGTGCAATTCCTTTGGTGTTGTAACCAGAGAGTGGTTCTGGCTCTTTAGATTCAATGCAGTAGAGCAGCAAGGCTGTAGTGCAAGTTTTTGCAGCTTCCCTTCAGTGCTTTTACTGGCAAATAAAATAGGAGACAATCTGTATTACAAAATACTCCACTGCTTATTTAAAGACCCAACTAAATTATTAGGCTGTAAACACAGCTTAAACCCATATTACATGACTTATAATAACAGCTGTAAACCTATCAAACTGTGTGGAAGCAATTCAAGTCAGAGATGTGGATGTGAGCAATGTGGGAGAAAGAGTAAAACGGTGCAATGCTTGGCTTGAAGACAGAACTCCAAATTCTTTCAGAACAGCAGAAAAGAATAATAAAAGATTGTTGTTGTTACAAAGCCTTCTTACAGCCTATCCAATGAAGACAAAACATACAATCTAGTCTTGCATTTTTTGTTTCAGACCACCTATTAGGGAAAGTATTAAGTTCATCAACTCTTGATGTCTTCAGTTTCAGGCTGGATGATTTTTATTTATTTCAGTTTGGTGTGTGTATGTGTGTGTGTGTTTAATCTATACTACAAGCAAATTTAGGTACATAACAAAAGGGAAATGGGATAAGATTATTTTAATTGTCAACCCAGTCAAGATTCAAACTTTTGGAGTTCTGACCTTACAGCTGCCTTACAGGTCAATTGAAAGCAATTAAGCCAAGGTAAAATGGTGTCATCAAAATTTTTTAAATTAATATTTAGGCTGTTAAACACCCTGGCTGAAAAATGAAGACCAAAAAGCTCTATCAGACCTCAGAGACCCCACCCTACTCTTCAAGCATCCTCTCATTCAGATGTTAAACTGCAGTGTTTGAAGCCAACCACCCTTACATTATTGATAACAAATTCAGCACTTTAGTATAAACATTTGAATTTAGGTGCTTTTCTCAAAGGAAAATAAAATTGCACATGATGATATTGGAACTGATATTGTGTTTCTAAATAAAAAGAAAATGCTCAGCGTGTGACTTCATAGACAAAACAGTGAAGATGATTGCCATGGTTAAATAATAATGAGAAAGCTTCATTTTTGGTTTCTGTATGTCATGTTAGACCTATAGTTTAACTTGAGATGCAAGAGTGAATTTTCTCTAGAGAAACCAAGCTTTCTTTATAGTTTATCATAATGCTTAAGGTGTAAGTAAAAGTAGACAGCATTGTCAAACATCTGTCAAGATGCTGGAAGCAATAGTAATTAGAAATATAGAAGATGAGCTAGGAAAACAGATACAAAAAGTGACCTACCTTACTAAATGCAAAACAAACAAACAAACAAACAAAAAAATATATATATATATTATTCAAGGATTAGACAAAGGTTTAGAGGAAAAAAAATTTATTTGCAACTAAAACTGAAAGAGTAGGAAAAAGAGAGAGAATATAAAGTTAAAAAAATGGAGAAAAAAAAAAAAAAGAAGTAAAATACAAAAGTGAAAAAAAAATAGAAACAGGAAAAAAAATAAAAATCTGAAATCATAAGTAGGGAGTTGAAAAAGGGGACAGAAGAAATATATTTGTCATCTGTATGACCCAAGCCTATGACTCAACCAAATGCCACATAGATTGCATGAAAGACAGAATTACAAAAAGAGGAAAAGTAATGGAAGTAAGGAAACATGATAGTTTTCTCCGTAAGGTAGTCTAGGACAGAAGTACACCATGAAGCATGGAAATCTTTCAGACTCCACAGCTTCCAAAGCCTCTTCTATTTAAAGATAAAGTAGAGAGGAATCAGTGAACCAAAACAAGGAAAAGATTACAAAATCTCAGCTTCTGAGGAATCATCACCTTTGAATTAAAAATAAAACCCCAGACTTAAGGTATATCCCTTGAACTGGAAACATAAGCACTGAGATGTCAAACTTCAAAGTCACCCATTCACTGTTATTTTTTCTTCTTATTGTTATATTGTTTTATCAGATACACCTTAATGTTCTAGTCTTGAGTTATTTTTCCCCATAAGTATTGATTATTTCTGCAGTTTGATGGGGAATGGCATACATCAAACCTTAACTTTTCAATAACATTTTATTCTCCCCTGTACATTCTCCCCTAGCCCTGTGCAGGCCTAGGGCTTATTTCCATCACACCATCCAAAACATCAATTTGTCAACAGTTTGTGGACTTTTCCATGATTCTCACCTCTGTATTGTCCAATTGTCTAGCACACATACACAAATTCACCTCTTTGGAAGGCAGGGCAGAATTTTCTATTCTCTTTGAATCTGATATTGAGATAAGCCACTGGATGTTATTGATCTGCAATGCTATTAAAGAGTCTGTTTCAGGACAAAAAAAAAAATAAAAATAAAAAATCAAAGGAGTTTCTCTGTTAACTTAATTGGACTTTGAATCACCCTGTGTATCAAGAAATTGCCATCATTTGATTTACAGATTTACATCCATAGAATTTTTTGGTTTACACCAGCTCAGAATACTTGTGGGATGGACAGTGGAATACTAATGTTGTTATTTTATGCTGTGCAATACTTAAGGGAATGCTGAAAGTTATTTCTGTAATAATAAAATATAACTAGTATTCTAAAAAATAACTTTACCTGAAAAATGTGTTTGTGCAGTAAGACTGGCCAGGAGGAGTTTGCATGCAGTCTCCCTGTTGTGAAGATAAATTGTTGACCTTTCAGTTTGTTTGCTCCAGCAAGAAAATTGTTGAGTTCACCCTTACAGACACTAACTAAAGAGACTAAATTCAGGACAGCCTTGTCTAACCCCATCACTCTGAATTGTTTGAAAGAAATGAATGCTCACAAAGTGATGCACCTGGCCAAACATGACAAGATTAACTCTTCACATATCACATAGCAGCTAGAAATCATCTTACCTAACACACATCTAGAAACTGGTTGTTTAAGCTAAACCAGGTGTCTGTGCTCTCTCTGTGGTCACATGAAAGACAGACATCAGAAAAGAGTGACTTATCTGAAGTGAGGTGCCTTGCTCCAACACAACTTCTGTTGCATGTATTATGAGATACTGGTTCATTATAAATAGTACAAATACATTACTCCAGAGCACAGTTTTGTCATTCTCTGTTTTGATTAGGGCTTGCTTTCAAATACTGATTTGACCATTGCTGCTGATAAAAATTCAGTGGAGTCTGTTGTCTTTAAGGAACCTTGAATTTAGCATGGGGATGGCTTGCACTTCTAATTAGGGGAACTCTGGCATCTGGTCAGAGTTTAATTTGCATATCTTAAAATAGTTAATATATAGTGGCATTCAAGCTGGGGCTAATCATCATGGTCTGCCCATACAAATGATATGAGTGAAAAACGTGTCACTTAATGAGCCAGAATCAAACCTCAGTTAAATCAATGTATAACATATGCAAACAACCGTCCCTGACTTTAATAGGGTTACTCTGGATCTGCCAGTGGTGCAACAGATTGAGATACGTCCCATTATATTGCATTAATTATATATTGTCTTTACAATCTAATTATATTTCTGACTGTCTTCTGACTATCACAAAGGTATCTGTACTCCCAAGCCCAATCCTCCTCATCATCCACACTCATTAATATTAGGTAATAACAGAACTGGTGTCTGTTGAAAATCATTTTTTGTTCTTATTAAGCCTAGCATTTTTTAGCTAGTTGCTGAACCAAAGGATTTGTTATTCCCACAACTTTCTAAATAAATGGAACCTACAAAGCATTAGTGTCCCACATAGAGAGGCATTTGTTTCTGGTAGAGAGCAGGTAGGGGAGTGCTTGAGGGTAATGGTTAAATAAGCTTATCCTGTAACAGTGTAACACTGTAGGGATATATGTGAAGGTGAAAAAGTCAGACAGAAAACCAAATTTTTCAGCATTTGTGTAATTCTCCTTCAGCGCCTACAGCTGATACTGCCCAGCTCTTCAGCAGTTTCTCCATCACTGGAGGATGATCCCAGGGTAGTATGAAAGCATACAGGAAGAAAATATTTGGAGAAAAACAGTGTAAATGATGAAAAAGAAAAAGGTGTGTAAGGGGTCACAAGAACAAAAAGAGCAGTGTTATTTTTTGCCTAAGCAAACCCATTAGCAAGGAGACGTGAGCAAACCCAGCAATGGCAATGCTTGACATAAAAGGGGACCAGGTCTGAAACCAATGTAAAAGTTGTCTTGTCCTGCCCCACTTTCTTTCCTCCTAGAAAAGAAAAAAAAAAAAAGAAAAAAAAGTGTGTTGGGGGGAGGGAGATAAGGGAGTGAATCTCTGTATAGTTTTATATATACATAAATATATATATTTATTTATTTTTATATATTATATATATAAATGTTATAACCTATTAAAGATAAAATAAAAGTATTATAAATAATACGAAGCTTCTGATGCATGCCACAAAGTAACTGCTGAAATCAGAGGAACTGTTTTGATATAAAGCTGTGTTATCAGAGTGGTGAATGGGACTTACGTTTATGCAGTGATGGGCTTTTAAGCTCACAGAAGCAGGCAAATCAGAGCTGAGCAAGCTTAACAAAGTATTTCTGTAAATGTGTTTTGAAATTCAGGAGCTGGTCTTATAACTAGAAAAGCTGCCTTAATGAAAACAGGAAAGGGAAGATCACAGAAATATTTATTTCCTATATATTTACTGTATTTTTCAGTTATATATATTTAATTTCATAACCCCAAGAGTAATAGCAGGAGCAAATATTTTGCTAGGCTAATGTATTATTAATCGGAGAATAAAGTCAGGGAACCAGACAACTTTGGCACCTTATTCTCAGACCACATGAAAAACACTGCACATAAATGACAGGCAAAATAAGAAACCTGGCATCTTACTGAGCATAGAACATGATGTGTTGCAAAACCAGGAAGCAGCCCTGATTTATCCAGTGGAACATGACATTTCCTATAGGCCAGCATTGGCTTATCGTTAATTAAAGCTTCATATGAAAGTGTTATCTTTTTTTTCCCCCTATTCTCATGGTTTGTAACTTATTTTTCTGGAAAGCTGCAGTCTGCATAAACCTGAATGACAGACCCAATTTGGCTACAAATGTCAGAAAGTGTGTCTGCTCTTAGTACTCAAAACAGAGACTTTTCCTTTGTTAATAATTGTATGCAATTTCATTGAAAAACATGTTAAATGTGTGGCCTTCAGAAAGTCACTAGGAGGTTGAGAGAATGGTGGATTTTAAAAAACAAAATAAAGATGAGAAAAAAAATGTAGCCTTTTTTTTTTTTTTTTTTTTTTCCTCTGACAATTCCTTTCCTGTCCATGAATAGGCAAAAAGGAAATATGTCTCTTTCTTTTAAATATCAGTTGACAATATTATGACAACATTTTGCCTGGATCTTTGAAATTCAAAATACAAAATTGGTCTACTCGAATGACACACTTGCACTGCATTGCCACTGCTTCCTGCCTGAATAATTAGTGCTCTTTGTATTCATGTACCAAGGGTTAAATGATAATTTCATTCTCTATGCTCATTCAGCAGTTAACACAGTGAAGAAAAATCCTTAAAAAACAAAACAAAAAAAACAAACAAGCAAACAAAAAACCCTACTTGTGACTAACATTTCTGTTGTCTAATTCTAGCCAATTTTAACTATGTATTTCTATGCATAGGCTACTATTTGAACTGTCTCCACAGTCAGAGAGAGCAACATACCACCAGAAAGAAATTCATCCCATCCTCAAACAGATATTTAAGACATGTGAGATGAATCACTCTCTGAAGAAATCTTGTTCTTTCCTTTATTTAGAGGGGAAATTTAGGTGACTACCTTATTTAAGTGACTAATTTTATATAGCTTAGGTCAGATGAATCCCAGATGAAAGGAGGACTGTTACAATGTTGATTACCTCTTTTATTTATTTACTTATCTATTTATTTATTTGTTTATTTATTTAAATATATATTTTTTAAACCTGGGCCAAAAAATCCATGCCTGGGTTCCATGTGTAATTCTGCTGTTTGTGAATAAGGATGCAAGGCAAGCATGATACAAGTTCTGAAAAAGAAAGAGAGCCATGTAAAAAAAAAAAAAAAAGTGATTTCCATGGACTTAATAACAACCTGGGACAAGTACAGTAAAAGTTGGACTGTACTACAAAATCTATACCATACTTATATCATTCAGGAACTGTTTTGGATTTCTAAGTAGAATGTATTTTGGTGGGAGTGCCAGTCAATAAAAGCATAAGTTTTGCCAATATGTATTTCACCTTCTTCTCAAGACTTTGTGGAAGTTGTCTGGAATATATTCACAAAATCTAAATTCCAGTCAAGTCCATGTGCTAGTGAAAGAGAAATCTTAGAGCTCCAAATATCTAATTCAGAGAGCTTGTAGAAGGTGTTGGTGGGACGGTGTACAGAGCAATTTAAATCCACAGAACATAGCCTTTATACCCTTCATGACCCAATATCCCGATCTGTAAGATAAACACTGTGATACTTATTTCCCCTGCAAGGGTGTTAAAAGCTTATACTCTAACTCCTGACATTTGTGCTTTATATTACTTGTACAAAAACAGTTTCAAAAATAAAATATATTATAAATTATTAATGCAATTATATTTCTGGAGGGTGCCTTTTAGAACAGCATGAACTAGTAAAGAATAAATATAAATTAGTATATTGAAAAGGCACAGTGTATTACAAAAATACCATTTTCATTTATCATTATAATTATCTATAAGCTATCTTTTGAATAGTTCACCAGCTCTGTGAATAATGACATAAATTCCTTTCTGATAGACATAGACTGGGGAAATGAAAGAATTTCGGTTTTCAGCATTAATTCTTCCATATTATTCATACAATATTTATGTGAGGTTGTGAGAAATTAGCAAACATTACTCTAGAAAGCTTTCATGGTCAGTGAAGGACTGGAAGGAAGTAGGGAAAAGGAAAGAGTTATTTTCTCCCATATTTATTATGAGAAAATAGAACTGGTATAAATAAAATCATAGAATGACCAAAGTTAGAAAAGACCTCTAAGATCATCTAGTCCAACTGTCCCCCAGCCACCAACATTACATATTAAACCATGTCCGTAATTACGTACTAAACCAGTACCATAATACTTACAAGGAAAACATTTTATTCTAAGACAAAGAAAATTCATCTTCTTGCAGTGACTGAGTGAATTCTGGAGTCAACCTCAGTTCTAGTTACTATCTATGTGTATTTGAATAAATTAAATCTTTCCCCAGTGGTCACATTTTTCTGTGTAGAGACAGACACCCCTAGATGATCTGGATGATCTGTCAACTGAGCTGCAGTATGCATATTGAGGTAAATATTAGGTTACAGATTGTAATGTTTGTTTAAAGGTTTTCTTGTTTGTTTTTTGTTGTTGTTGTTGTTGTTGTTGTTGTTTTTTGTTATATGGGGTATGGAAGACGGTAATTCGGAGATTTTTTTTTTTTTTAAGAAAAAAATATCAACAAGGATGACAGAAAATTTTATTCCTGTCCCCTTACTCTTTTTTTTTTTTTTTAATTGTTTTCTGAAGCCAGTATGCTCCCTAAGAATTAAATGTTTCAAAGGTGAAAGTAAAAGAGTATTCTTCAGATTGTTTGACATTGTTATGGCATAGTTTTATATTTATAGAAAGCAAGTTACACAGACAGTGTACCCAGAGTCCACCACAATGATTTCTCCTTCTTTAGGAAGTTTTACCAGCAAATAATGCAATATCTACCTTTGTGTGGTGGAGGTGGAACAGGTATTTCAACTGAATATGTCAAAAAGATATAATAATGCATACCCAAGCATTTTAAATCTTCCAGTCTATCTCATTGAGCTATCTCAGCTTCCAGAGAAAAGCTACAGTTTTGGAAGCAATTATTTAAGCAAGTCTGAAAGTACAAGTCTGACATTTGACTGATTTTGTTTCTTGGTAGACCTTGTGTTCAGCTACAAGGTCTAATGTGCCCTCATTTACATCTCTGTTCTCAAGACTTATACTCGTTTCCCAGGCTTGTCATATCCCTTTAGTCTTACTTATTCTCACTGTTAATTTGCCCCATGCATATCTTCTTCCCCATCATAACACCTAGAACAATCTCTGGGGCAATTCCACTGTCTGGCTACATGCCCCTAGTTATTATTTAGAGGAAGGAAAGACATTTTGGAGGAAGATATTTAAGGGTCTCCAAGAATATAAAAACATAAGGTTGGCTAAAATATGTAAAAAGATCCTTGTAGTGTCTCCAATGGAAGTCAAAAGTGAATGAAAAAGTACAGTGTCAGAGCAAGCATTTATATCTCCACCTCTAACCTCTCTCTCACTCCCTTAAAAAACCTGAGCATAATAGTATTTTTTTTTTTTTTTTTGAGCCAGAAGTGTTTTCCATTCATTTACCACGTGGAATTCAAGGATTCACTTCTTGCAAAAATTCTTTTTCTTCATGTGGCACAAGCAGTTGAAGCAGGGGAAGAGAGCAAAGATGAAGGAGCAGGTGATGATGAAGTGTTAATTAGTTAGTGGGAGACAACAATCCCCATTCCCCATTCTCCTGCACAGCCTGGAGGGAGGAGGTAGGCAAAGATGGATGGTCCAGACTGCTTTTGATCCCTGTCAGCTTCTATTATCTGAAATATTCCAGGCAAAGGAGTCACCTGGCTTAATTCCTCTGTTTATATTTAGAAAAGCCCATGAGGAAATAGGTACTAAGAGTACAGTGATGTTGCCACATATGAACAATAATTATTCTTCTAAATAAGACAAATCTGGAACAAATGGTATCATGACTTGGCAGTAGAGAAGACCTCTCCAGTAAACCTGTGCTTGTTCCCTGAGTGAGATCTGAATTTTCTTGCCATGTAGCTGAAAATGCGTGTGAAGCTGCATGCTGATCCACACTTTGGAGCAGCCTTGGCAACACACATTGCTGTCTGACCAGCAGACTGTTTCTCAAAACCTGTATCTTTCACTTTTTTTTTTTTTTTTTGAAGACAAATCTTTTTTTCCTTTCCTCTACTCTTTCCTTCATGTGTAAATGTATATGAAAAAGGCAAGAATAAATTAGTCCATCCATTTTATAACACATAATTTATATTGTAGTAATTTGAGGAAAGGAAGTGACTCCACTCTGTAGTGTTACCTGTAAACTGGAACCTTTTTACTAATAGCTAAAAAGATTCAACCTCTAAAGAGATTATGTTCCTCATTCTTTCTTTTTGGATGTGCAAAATGTTGAATCAACCTTTTTGCTTTAGAGAAGAGGCATGATCTTTAAATTACAGACATCAGCAGGATTATCCTCAAAACAGAAGAAATAAAAAACCAAACCAAAACAAACAAACAAAAAAAAAAACAACCACCAGGCTAATAAGGAGTCTGTGTAATAGATTAAAAAAAAAAAAAAAAGTCTGCAAAATAACCTTGTGATTTTTTTAGTCAAAGGATCAGACTCACTTGGAATTATCCCATTAATGCATATTTACAGGGCAAGAGGCCTACAAATATATATACCAAAGGAAATTTAGAGCTACAAAAATACTTAATGTACAGTGTAGAATGAGTTGGGGAGGGAGATATATATCTCCCTCTGATGAGGGAGATAGAGCAGGAAAGAAAACAAAAAGTATTGGTTTTACAGTGATGCTTCCTGTCACCCTTTTCCCTCCCTCCCTTGACTGAATGTAACCATTAATTGTGTGAATTGAACAGTTGCTATGGCTAAATTGGACAGGAACCTCAGGAGGTCAAAGCATTCCTGCTTGTTAAAGCTACTGACTCGTTTTATGGTTTTACAAAATGTCAGCGTCCATCACACTGTAACCCGGCTGTTGAGGATCCTGTCTCTCGTAAAACAGTCATAGATAGCTGCCTTATGAAACTTTCTGGTATAACCTCGAATCTACAACTGAGTTAAAAATTCCCCCTCCTTTTCTCACTCCCTGTTACATTTTTGCTTATGAGCTTGTCAGAAACCTGTGGAAGTTTCTTTTCCTTTTTATTACATCAATTTTTACTTTCAGTCAGAGCTGTAGGTTCAGAGATCTTGAGCGATGGCAACCTCTTTTGCTTTCCTACCACTGCAACATCTCAAATTGGTGGAAAGGGGCAATTAAAGTAACCACTAGGGTTTAACAATTGGCATTTAGCATCTGCTGCATGTCTGTGGACATGCACAGCTGTCTTCTTTCCAAGGGAAATGCAGAATTGTGAAGTAGCTGGAATCCCAATGAGATGAGGCCTCTCTGAAACATGCTGTGATGACAACTTCACTTCGTTCTGCATTTTGCAGCTCCAATACAATAAAGCTGCAAAGGGGATTCATACAACAGAAAAAACAGAGTGGTATTTTAAGCACAGCCCTAAATGATAATCTCTCCAGTCAAAAACATAAAACAACTGGTTCTAGATTAGAAAATCTTGATTTTATTTTATTATTTTTTTTTGTGTGCGTGTGTGTTAGATAACAGCAGTTTCAATATTTCGTCACATAAAAACTCTGTGTTTGTCTGTAAACACACTTAATACATCATTTCAGTTATAGTAAACTATACCAAAGTTTAGAAGGCCCTACCAAGGATGGTAGGTTCCATGCTTCAAGGTGTTATTCTTACATGTGGACAAAGCAAGAAGGACCTTTCCTTTTCTAATTGTACATATACTAACAAACAATGATATCTTTGGCATATTGTAGACCTGCAGAATGAAGATTTCTAATCACTTTTATATTGCCCCCAATATATATATTTATATATTTATATTTCAAATTCAATTAATATGATTTCTATTTTATTTTATTTTATTTTATTTTGTTTTGTTTTGTTTTGTTTTGTTTTGTTTTGTTTTGTTTTGTTTCAATAAGCCTGGAAGTTGACATATTTAACTTTTCTTTCCCTTTCTTTTTCATGATCATTCGAGGTATTTATTTATTTATTTATTTATTTATTTTTCCTGGAGTGTGAGCCAGCACCCCTTTAATACGTGTCAGAGTAATATGTCATCAAAAAATCTATTCACTACCATTCCACAACTTCAAGGCACTAAACAGACAAGGCACTAAACAGACAAGGCACTAAAAGGGTTCTATAGGTAATACCTCTATACTGTGACTATCAGGAAGATATTATCCTCTCCATTATAATAATGAAAAAATAAAGAAAGCGAAATGGCTTGTTGCACTCCCAAATCAAGCCTGGTGTAGAGGATATGTCCATCAGCTAAGTCCATGTCCCAGGAGCTACATATACAACAGAAATCTAAGGAAGACCACAGTATGCTTCTGAACATTGTGCCATGTTCAGTTGTATTTAATGAAGTCATAGTAGTTAATTGCTAACAGTAGTTAATTCCCAGATGGAGCTAGGTAAAGGAAGTAAGCCTAAAAGCAGGATTACTACCCTGAACTTTCGAAGATCCAACTTCGACCTCTTCCGGGACCTGCTTGGGAGTATCTCATAGGATAGGTTGCTAGAAGGCAAGGGTGCTTGTGAGAGCTGGGCTACATTTAAGCAGCACTTCTTCCATGCTCAGGATCAGTGCATCCCGAAGAATAGGAAATCAGGGAAGGGGGGCAGGAAACCCACGTGGATGAGCAAGGAGCTCATCAATAAGATCAAAAGGAAGAGGAAGGTCTATGAAATGTGGAAAAAGGGCCTGTCCTCTTGGGAGGAATATACATGTAGATGTGTTGTCAGGGCCTGCAGGGACACGATGAGGAGGGCTAAAGCCCGCCTAGAGATGAAGCTTGCAAAAGAGATAAAGGATAATAAGTTTTTTTTCAAGTATGTAAACAGCAAGAGGAAGACTAGGGATAATGTGGGTCCCTTGCTGAATGACAGGGGTGTCCTGGTCATGGGAGATGCAGAGAAGGCAGAGATACTGAATGCTTTCTCTGCTTCAGTCTTTGTTTCAAGGACACTCCCCCGGGACTCCTCACCCCTGACAATAGGACAAAGGGTCTGGGAAATGGAGGGCTCCCCCCTGGTGGACATGGGAGTGGTTCGGGAGCGTCTGAGTGGGCTCAGTGCACACAAATCCATGGGTCCCGATGGGATGCATCTGCGTATGCTAAGGGAGCCAGCAGATGTGATCGCTGAACCGCTCTCTATCATCTTTGAAAGGTCCTGGAGAACGGGTGAGGTGCCTGAAGACTGGAGAACAGCCAGTGTCACTCCAGTCTTCAAGAAGGGCAGGAAGGAGGATCCGGGAAACTACAGGCCAGTCAGTCTCACCTCTGTCCCTGGAAAGGTATTGCAGCAGCTTGTTCTGGATGCCATCTCCAAGCAAGGAGTCCTGCACCTGGGAAGGAACAACCCGAAGTATCAGTACAGGCTGACGGATGACCTGCTGGTGAGGAGCTCTGACAAAAAGGACCTGGGGTCTTGGTGGACAACAGGTTGACCATGAGCCAGCACTTGTGGCCAAGAGGGCTAATGGGATCCTGGTGTGCATTAAAAGGAGCGTGGCCAGCAGGTCAAGGGAGGTGATCCTCCCCCTCTACTGTGCTCTGGTCAGGCCTCACCTGGAGTACCGTGTCCAGTTCTGGGCTCCCTGGTACAAGAAAGACAGGGAACTCCTGGACAGAGTCCAGCAGAGGGCCACAAGTATGATATGGGGCCTGGAGCATCTTCCCTATGAAGAAAGGCTGAGAGACCTGGGGCTGTTCAGCCTGGAGAAGAGAAGACTGAGAGGGGATCTCCTCAGTGTATATAAATATCTGAGGGGTGGGGGACAGAAGGATGTAGCCAACCTCTTCTCAGTGGTTTGTAGGGATAGGACAAGGGGCAATGGTTGCAAGTTAGAGCACAGGAAGTTCCGCACTGACATGTGAAAGAACTTCTTCATGGTGAGGGTGACGGAACATTGGAACAGGCTGCCTAGGGAGGTTGTGGAGTCTCCTTCTCTGGAGATATTCAAGGCCCATCTGGATACCTACCTGGGCAGCCTGCTCTGAGGAACCTGCTTTGGCAGGGGGGTTGGACCCGATGATCTTTCGAGGTCCCTTCCAACCCCTACAGTTCTGTGATTCTGTGATTCTTCCTGGTGTGGCTTTAGCCCATGACAATTTATCCCAGTATGCTAGATATTTAGACATAGATGTAGCATGACAAAGTTATGTCCCCAGTAGACAACAAGAACCTGGCCACATGGATGTAAGAGGAAAGCTGGTTTAGCCACAAAGGTGCAAGTTGACACAAGAGTAGGTGACTTGAGTGTGAGATCCTTTATGGAGTAGCACAGATGTATCCCAGTATCCAAGCAAGCTCCAAGTTAATAAAATTAAAGGATATCTTTTCACATCACATCTAGGCATAATTAGTAGTGAAAAGATCATTATTTCCCTACAAAAAAAAAAAATCTCCTTAAAATGGCAACCGTTGAGAAGCTCCTGTGAACAGTAGCAGCGGAAGAGCTATGGAATGAATCATCTGACAATCTTTTTCCAAACATGTTTTTGTATATTTGCTGAGTCAGAGTGTATGGGACACTAAATGGAATATATACCATTTTCATTATTACTATTATTTTTAAGCTCAGCATGTATATATGCGCATGGCAGGTCTGTTTGTAGAAAGAAAAAAAAAAAAACAAAACAAAACAACAAAACAAAACAAAGAAAAAGCAATGAAACATTAGCAGGCATTATAGAACATGCAGAAATGTCTGCAGAAGAGTGAGTCTTTGTGTGCATGTGTTGTAATCATAATCAGTCACACTATATTTCTGCCTTGGGGTACACAAGCTGAAAGAAAGGTTGAGAACCACTGTTATAGATAATCCTCTGTAATGATTTTCCTTTCTTCAGGACAATCTTGACAACAGCACCTTGCCCTAGGAAAGTTTTCTTTGATCCATTTTGTGACTGAAATACAAATTCCCTATTTTTGGTATGCCTCTCTTCAAACTAATGATAATAAGGATGTCCTGCCCAGGAGGACATCTCCAAACAGATTAAAAGAAATAACATTAAAAATTAGGATCAGGAACTGAGTATGAAAGGTGGGAGGGTACTTGGTCTTTATTTGCTTTTCTTTCTGCCTTTTTGAAGATGCTGTCATGTCCTGTTACACACGTCATCTATTTGATAGTATTTCACTTATCAAGGACATAGGCAAATGAGCACTGTTAGCAGCAGGCAAGATCTGAGGATTTTTAAGGCACAATGCTTCATTACAGAGGCAATTTTCATGAAAATATTATGCAAAGTAGTGTATAATTTTTAATGTACATACATACATAAAACAAGCTGTTATCAGGCCACAGAAATGAGCTAAAGTTCTCTAGAGTTTGGAGATATATATATATATATATATATATATACATATATAGATATATATATGTCTTTTTTTTTTTTTTTTTTGTGAATGTGTTAAAGAATCTGATAAACTTGTCCACTGCTGATATAGCTACACAAAAGGCAGTATGGTTGCAAGTGCTAGATAACTGAATCCCAATATGGTATCCTAAATGAGCACCTTGGACCATTTGAGATGCCATATAATACTCAAGACAATTGCACACATATGACAGATTTAACAAAGAATCACAAGACACCACGCGCTTCTTTAGGGTGGCAGCAGAAGGCCAAATTAAATATTTTACTTTATCAGAATGGCAGTATACACTTCCATCTCGGCAACCAACCCCCTCCATTTATAGCCTTGTTGTACTTTTCCATAATGATACATTTCTACAATCTTTTGTCTTAACAATACAAATACAAAATACTAAAACAAACTGGCTGTCCTACCCACAGGAACTTTCTAACTTTGAGCTGTGTTTTCCTGTATTTTTTTCTCCTTTTCCTCAGAAAGGTGCACGTGATCAAAACTACAGGATTGTCAGTGTGAAGACTATAAGAATGCCTTACTGTTTTCCCTCCAATCCCCTCAAAATGCTTAGTGTAATTAGAAACAAGGACAAACATTACTTGATTTCCAGGTTTGTATTTCTTCACCAACAATTTTCTTCCTTTCCATAATGGCAAAAACAATAGGGCAGAACATCTGGAGGTGCAGGTCTGAATTCATGCAATAGCTGAGGCTGGAAGAACCTCTGGAAACTACTTAGTAAAATCAAAAAGTCTTACGTACAGCAGGCAGCTCCGGGCCATGTCCAGTCAGGTTTTGCACAGTTCCAGAAAACTCCCCAACCTTGCAGGGCAATCTATGCCAATGCTGAACACCCTCAGAATAAAAATGTGCTTTCATCTATTTAAATACCTTTTCCTGTTTTTCATCCAATTGACTCTTGTCACAGGGCACCACTGAGAAGAGCCCAGCTCTATTTTCTATACTGTTCCTTCATCAGTTGTTTATACACACTGATGAGACTCCCCCTGGGTCTTCTCTTCTTCAGGCAGATCAGTCCCAGCTCTTGCAGACTTCCCTCATACATCATATGCTCCAGACCCCTCATCATCTTTGTGGCCTTTCCCTGGACTCATGTGTCTGTATCTCTTGATGGAGAGCCCAGCATCCAAGACAATGTCCCAAATGTGTCTCATCAGTGCTGAGTAGAGCAGAAGTTTCACCTCCCTTGACTTGCTTGGCAATGCTGTATTTCCTGTAGCCCAGAAGGCTGTTTGCTTTCTTTTCCTTGAGAACACACTGCTAGACGATGGTCACTTTGATGTCCACCAGGACCCTCAGGGTCTTCTTTTCCAGACAGCTGTCTGCCAGACTGTACAAGTGTCGTGATTTATTCCTCCTTGGGTGCTGGACTTGGCACTTTCTTTTGCTGAACTTGAGGATATTCCCATAGGCCAAATCCTCCAGCCTGCTGAGGTCCTTTTGAAAGACAGGAACACCCTGATGAAGTACTGCGCTTTATGATCAATTTGAAATAACATTTGGGAATAAAATACATTTAAATTGAATCATAGAATCATAGAATATCCCGAGTTGGAAGGGACCCATAAAGATCAAGTCCAACTTTTGTTTCTGCTGTTAATTGCTGTTATTACTGTTACTAGTTGTTTTTTGTTTGTTTGTTTGTTTGTTTGTTTGTTTGTTTTTCTTATACCCACAGTAAATCAGAAATAACTCAATGCACATCATCAGTTGACAGCCAAGTGCAACAGTAAAAGCAGATAAAGTAATGGTGTTTTGGAATAGAGTTGCAAACCTGGCCTGTACAGTACAAAGAGAAATAGAAGTGAAGATTTTCAACCCCTTCCAAGTAATGGATGCTCTTCTGTTACTACATTTTTTTTCACCAACCACTTGACCTTTCTTTCTGAGTGCTACACAAAGTTTCTTAATCAGTGTTTATATATGTAAAGTTTATATGCATATATATCTGCACACGTATACACACACAATTACTCCTTTAGTATATGGTTGTGATGGATAATACCAGTGGATTTATCTCCTTGTCTTAATGCCAATCTTACAGAAACTAAACTTAAAGACACTCAGCACCTTCCTTAACACTGGAGTGGCAAGTGCGTAAAGAAGTAAAACCACCATTTGCACATGAACTGCTGTGATTTTTTTCTCCAACTGTCAAACATTACTACCAGGTTGCATTATTAATAATTATTAATAAGCTGTTAATATTTCAATTTTTTAAATTGTGATTTCCTCCTAACATCAGACACAAATCAATATGGTAGATGCTGTCTTTGGCTTCAGTGAAGCATGTCAACCTTTAACTAGAAGATGGTTTATTGAAAAGCTTGTTCACTTTCCATGCTCAATTAATCTTAAACCTCTCTTTGGAGTATGTGATATCAAATGTGTCAAACATGCAATGGCTTTCTGATGTGGTTTCCAACATGTTCAACATTTAACTGGGGTAACTGAACTTATTTTATTGATATTTTAAGTAGTTATTGCTATCTAATCATTGCTGTTTTCCTGACTTTGTATGCACTAAATTCAAACTGCTCTCAATGGAAGAAAACGAATAACTAATGTGGTAAATGCGATATTGCTGTTATACTACAGACCTGGAGGAAATGAAAGTTCCATAAAGTTTCCAGTTTATTGCTATGGAAAGAAAATCAGCAGTGCAATTAACTCTCTCCCTTCCCTTTCCCTTTCCCTTTCCCTTTCCCTTTCCCTTTCCCTTTCCCTTTCCCTTTCCCTTTCCCTTTCCCTTTCCCTTTCCCTTTCCCTTTCCCTTTCCCTTTCCCTTTCCCTTTCCCTTTCCCTTTCCCTTTCCCTTTCCCTTTCCCTTTCCCTTTCCCTTTCCCTTTCCCTTTCCCTTTCCCTTTCCCTTTCCCTTTCCCTTTCCCTTTCCCTTTCCCTTTCCCTTTCCCTTTCCCTTTCCCTTTCCCTTTCCCTTTTTTTCTTCTTTCAGTGCCTGGCTTTGCAAATTAAAATAAGCTTGTTTCAGTATTACATTTTGGAATGTCTATGGCCTTAAATCAGTGTCCTGGTTTCAGTTAGAACAGAATTAATTTTCTTCCTAGTAGCTGGTGGAATGCTGTGTTTTGGCTTGGGATGAGAAGAGTGCTGATAATACCCCGATGTTGCAGAGCACTGCTTATACCAAGCCAAGGACATCTCAGTCTTTTGCTCTGTCCTGCCAACAGGCAGGCTGGGGGTGCAGTAAGAGCTGGGAGGGGACAGACCCAGGACAGCTGACCCAAAATAGCCAAAGGGGTATTCCATACCATCTGACGTCATGCTAAACAATATGGAGGGGTGGCTAGCCAGGGGAGGGGGCCGGACTGCTCAGGGTTAGGCTGGGCATCGGTCAGTGGGTGGTGAGCAATTTCATTGTACATCACTTGTTTGTACATATTACTAGTAGTAGTACTATTATCACCATTGTATTATTATTATTATCATTATCATTATTATTATTATTATTGTTGTTGTTGTTGTTGTTGTTGTTGTTATTATTATTTTCCTGTCTTATTAAACTGTCTTTATCTCAACTGATGGGCTTCACGTTCCATTTCTCTCCCCCGTCCCAGAGAGAGAGGGGGAGGGTGAGTGAACGGCTGCGTGGTGTTTAGCTGCCGGCCGGGTTAAACCACGACAATCAGAAAAAAAAAAAAAAGACAGAAAACAAGGCAATTTAATACAGTAAACAAGTTAAATGACTATTGCCTGAGGCTATCAAACAAGTATGTGGAGCCACAGTGACGACTTGCTTTATTTGTAATATTTTGCTTAGAAAAAAAGAACATTATGTTGATATGTAAATAACAAACAATTAAATCATCATGAGGACTGTGTCGCAGATTTCTTATTTTCTTATTCTTCCAAAACAACAGGCACAGACTCATCTCAGGGAAGACTTATCTTTAGGGAGTAAACCTGAAAACATTAGAGAGCTAGTGTCCTCAAAAAGGAGATGAACCACATTTATATCCCAGGAGCCATTCAAGCTTAAATTACTGCTGACACAGTCATTATTGAATTACTTATTAATGTGATGATAGCAAATTAGAGGCAGGATTCACAGGGTGCCATCCATAGATAAAACACATGTCTACATGTGGATTTTTGCTCTGTCTTTGGGGCATTTCAGCAGAGCTGTGGGGACAGGTAACATCCAGCCAAACAGAACTGTTTTCTATTTATCTGAAGACAGCAAATGGACAGGACATATGAGCAAGCATTACGGTCAGAAGACTGTTAAATGATAGAGCATACTTTAGCAAAGCAAAGCTTTGTGCGCATCTGAAGAGATCAAGACTTTATGATCCTTATGTGCCTTACTCCCAGTGTGTAAGGCAGTCTTTCATTAAAAATATTAGCTGGTTTACTTTTTCTTCTAGTCTCCAAAGCATTATAGGAAAACAACTAGGAAAAAAAACAAAATAGATAGATAGATAGATAGATAGATAGATAGATAGATAGATAGATAGATGGAGAATTATATTTATATTTTTTTTCTGTACTTTTATCATGAAGGTGAAACAGATTAGAGTAGATTTTGGAAAAGGACTGATTAGTTTTCAAGAAGAATTTGTACAGATGAAGTTGTAATTTATATAGTACACAAAGAGAAGTCAGGTGAAAAGCCAAAGGCAACTGAAATAGGGAGTTATGTGCATGTACACAAGAAAACTGAAATTTCTCAGATTAAGTCAAGTATTTCAAGGAAGATGAGGTTAACAGCTCCAGGACCGTTATGTTGTGTGCCTTTTGTTGCCACAACAGTCTCAAGAACAGACAGTCAGGGATTGAACTCTTTGTTTATGAATCGTGCAAACCTCTTTTTCAGTAATCCTTTCTCTATCACAGGCAGTTTGACTTTGAATAGACTGACAGCGCAAGAGAGTGCCTGGAAGTATCTAGGCTGAAAGATAAGACTTTTCTTACAGAAAGAAGAAAATTTATTATTATTATTATTATTATTATTATTATTATTATTATTATTATAAACAATAAATGTTTGTTAATTGTCTTTTGTATTATAAGGACAAGGAGTCCTGCTTGAAGAAGTGGGGGTAGTAAAGGTCTCCTGCTGAGATAAGAAACTGTAAAATACCTGAAATTCCTTTACTTAATGTAACGAGAGAGGGCCCTTGAACCGGCAAGGGGGAGGGAGTTTCCTCCCCTTCTCCCCCCTTGCATCCTAGTTCCATCTTTCGTTTAAAGTCACTGTTGCAAAGCTCCTGTAACCATTCCTGATAAGCTGCTGAACTAGCATGATAATGTTCTGCCTTCCTGCTTCATGCTGGGTCAACATGACCTAGTGAGGAAAGGGAGTCGAGCCACAATGCAGAGGAAGACTATGGCCTTCATCTTCACGACACCAGAGAGATTGGGACGACCCCCTAGCAACAGTGCACGCAGCTGCAGAACATACCTGGATGTGCTACGTAATCCCGGAATTACCAAGATATAAAAAGGGACCCTGGCGGGGCTGAGGTGTGCGCCGTTGGCGGAGCAGAGACTCCCTGGCCGCCCAGCACTGTTTTGCTTGCTGTTTGTTTACTCAATAAATTCTATTACATGATTAATACAATGACCTCTGAAAATTAATTAAGGGAACAACTTATAACAATTATTATTATTATTATTATTTAAGTCCCTGGGCATAATTGAATACTTGAGCTCAAATTAAGAAGTAAATAAAGGTACCTGCCTGGGATACTATAGAAATATATTTTATCTCTAGGCACAAAAGCAATACTGGGGCAATAAATTCTATTCCTTTCCTTAGTTTCAGTTCTTGCTCCCCTACCACAGCCCTGGCTACTCAAATGTCTTCTCTTCTGATACTCTAAGCCATAGGTTTCAGCTCTGTATCACAACCAGGAATGTATATACAGCACATCCTGCTGCATGCCATATCACTAGAAGCTACCAAGGGATGTGGAAGTTACTATCACAAAATGCTGTGTGAGTGTCTTGCTTCATTATGGGACCAAGTGTGAGGAAATGCCTATGTCTGTGGGACTAGATAGTTCAATGCCTGGCCCTCTAAGGTGGTTTCTCGTGAAGAAGGCACTGCATACATATGGACACGGTTTTGATACTGACTGGCTGATTTTTGGACTTCAGGAAAAAGACAGAATCTCTGTACCTCCCAAACAAGGAACAGCCAGAGGTCCTCATTGAGGATGTTATAAATGAAGTCTCAACTCAATCTGAATCTAGTAATATTTATACTTATAAAAAGTTATATACAATATATATAATATATATATATTTATATATATATTAAAAAAAGTTATTTATACTTATAAAAGGTATAAAAGGTATAAAAACTATAAAACATATAAAAGGCAAGTAAACAGCACTGGGTGTGCAGGGAGTCTACACTCCACCGACATGCACACATGAACATCAAACATTCTAAATATACAGAACATTGCTCCTTCGTACTAAACCCAAGTATGCCTATATATATGTACAATCAGAAAAGGTAACAATCCTTTAAGTTCCCTGACTTAACACTCTCCATTTTCCATTCCTTTTCTTGATTACAAAAAAGTCTCCATTTTCCATTCCTTTTGAAAAATATGTCTCTCTCCAAGTTGTTAAGCAACTCGGCCTTCAGGCCTTATGTATCCTGTTCTTCCCGGATCGAAGAAAAGCATATCCATCTCCTTTCCAAGGCCAATAAGCCTGGGTCAAAAGGCACGTTCAGGTCACCAGGGGGCGTAACAGGAAAAGCCTTCGGTGGCTGTAGCAGCAGAGGGGCCCATAGCATAGCAGTAGGATCAGTGAACAAGGGCGCAGCTCCCTCACTGCCTGGCAAACCACACGTTTCTGACTGTGGTCCCACACGGCTCTTTAAGGCCTCAGAGACTGCTCTCCAGGTGCCAAACAATCCCACCACAACCTTGTTGCTTTTAGTTGCAGAGTCCCCCACCTTGACCTCAATTTGGTCCCATATTTCAGGATCATAAACTGTCCGATTGTTAAGGAGAATAACCTGTAAGGTTACCAGGACAGTCTTTGTTTCTAAAGACATATGATTCCCCATAATGCGCAACTGCTTACCAGCAAGGGGCAGTTGTGTGCGCGGGTCTGCTTCTCTCAGCTTGAGCTTCTCCCCAGCTCCGGTGCGCCTATTTCCAGTGACTTTCTGTATGAGCTTCTTTGAGCGGTTTGATGAGTTTGGCCGAACCCATCTTCATGAGGCGATCAATGTGCCCGTTCCTGACCTGCTCTCCGTTCTGCTAGCCTGTTCCTTTTCATTCCTTCTTTCTGCTTCTTTATTGATGACATAACTTCATCACATCGTGTTGCCTTTTTTTTTATTATTATTATTTTTTTTAATCTTGAGGGCAGGATCCCCTCTTATACCCTTCTCTCCACAGCAGTTCTTTTCAAAACAACTTTTCATTGGTCAAACAACTTTGAATATAACAGCAACAGCAAACACCCACAAACTTCCATGCCTTAATGGCTGGAGAACAAGCAACCTGAGACTGCATGCAGTCTCCTGAATCACCCTTCTTTGTTCCCTCTAAACTCTTTTATATTCCTGATGGCCTCATCGTTAGAGTCCAATGTTATCATTAACCATGGGGCTTTCCAATCCCCATGGCCATACTCCCAAATCTCCCCCTTCTTTATGAATATCAACGATTTTCTCGACATGAATTACCACTCCATATATAACACATAGAAATCCAAATCTTCTCATCTCAAAGCCAGGCCTAAACTTAACAGAAATATTGTTGCTATGTCCTCCCAACCCGCCCCCCCCTCCACCCACCCCAAATAAATAAATAAATAAATAAATAAATAAATAAATAAATAAATAAATAAAGTTTAGTATTTAGCACTCAGTAATTATGAAATTATTGTGTTTGGTATTGTTTGTTGCTAAACTGTTGCTTAAATTCAATTCATCCTAGAAACCATTGAAGATCTTAGTAGCTGGAGCATGTTATTAGCTTACTAGCATCTCTTTTCAGAATTTAAAGGAAAATATTTAAGGGAAAAAAATTAATGTCCTCAGCTCTCATACAAATTACGTACTTCATATATTTTTAAATATAAGTTGTCAAAAGATGTGAGTGAACAAGTTAAAATGCAATTTCCTACTTAAATAGTAAAAAAGTTTAAGTAGTAATAAAAGTTGACCATGAGGAAGTGACTTTGAATTCACTTCATTTGAGGTTCTCCAGGTTTTAGTTTCAGATAATACTTATGTATGCCTGAAACTTCATCACAGTATGTACCTGAGCAGGTAGGGCTGAGTAATCATGGCACAAATATGCCCTTTGGAGTTGTCAGCTGGGAGAAGAAGGGAATGGTGGCCATAAACTCAAGTTAAGCATTTTCTTAAGGTATTTTAAATTTTCAGATGAATTAATGGAAAAATGCTTTAAGGCATACAATTGGGAAGAGTAAATTGACATGCATTCTGTGTTGTTAGAAGGCAAGAGATTGAGGATGTTTATATAAAAACATGTAAGCAATCTTTATCACAGATCATTCTGTTATGATAAACTGGCCTGATACATGTCTAGAAATCCAGACAGCTGCTTGGCTCCAAAATGTTCGAATTTTTTACATGAAAAAAATTAGATATTGTCTGAGATGCATAAAACTGAAATAAATTCCTCTTAAATTTATTTATTTATTTATTTATTTATTTAACAAAACTTGTTATTATAAAAATTGGTGGGGTTGGTGGTGTGATTTTTTTTTTTTTTTTGAGCAGAAATTAAGCTGTTGGAGTATGTAATTATTTACAATTATTTGGGATATTAAGAAAAGAGATTACAAATTTGGTTACATTTCCATGTCATTGTGTCTCAGGACTTCCTTTTGAAAAACAATTTATCTGTCCCAGTTATTTTCTCTTATTTGTTATACTTCAGATTCTCAAGAAGAAGGTGGTCATTTGCTTTTTCTTTATAAAATTGTTACTGTAATTCTGTTATGATGTAAAACCTCATATGGTGTAGTAGTCATCACCAAATAATGATACTTCTAGAAAATATGATCTGAATTTTTTTATATCGATCTCATTTTCCTTTGTTTCTTGTAACTAAAACTATGCTTTTATGTGTGATAATTTAGTCATAGTTGGTGAATTTTCAGTTCATTTTGTGACGTACTTTTTTTTTATTTTTATTTTTTTTCACCTGATAAGTATGACAAAGTAGTGCATAGAAGTCCTAAAGGGTCTGGTATGATGGAAGGGAAGCATTTCTGAATCCTAGATAGGAAGGAAGTGTTAGTGATAAACTGCCAGTTTTGTGCTTTCTCTGGCAACCTACGTTACCTTTTCCCCTTAATACTACAACACTCTTGAGTAGGTCTCTGACACAATGACTGCATTATCCATTGATGGAATAAGCAGCTATTATTGGACCATGTTGTTGTATTTGACAAGGGGCAGCAATAATTTTACTGTGCATGTGTTTCACCTGCAGCTTTTCTGAAAGTGCTCATCTGTATGCAGTAAGACTGAGCACCAGGCAGGCACAAGTTCTGCCCCTGTCCACAGCATGTCACAATGGCAGCACCTAGGAAATGCATTAATATTTATGGCAGAGGAACAAAGAAATGAAGGCATCTCTGTCTGCCTCTCTCAACTTATTCCTCTTTAAAAAAAAAAAAAATAATAATTCTAGAACAACTTTTGGAGGGATAAACACTGCAATACTTACAGCAAGACAGGAATGCACATGTACGGTGTTCGATTGTAACTGAGAAACTTCATGCTGATTTTTGTTCAGTGATATTGTGATTCCTTCCACCTCTTTTAAACACTTTTTAATCTGTCTACCACTGAAAAGGCATTCAATAAGAACTTTCTCCTTGTTATATATGGAGTGGTAATTCATGTCGAGAAAATCGTTGATATTCATAAAGAAGGGGGAGATTTGGGAGTGTGGCCATGGGGATTGGAAAGCCCCATGGTTAATGATAACATTGGACTCTAACGATGAGGCCATCAGGAATATAAAAGAGTTTAGAGGGAACAAAGAAGGGTGATTCAGGAGACTGCATGCAGTCTCAGGTTGCTTGTTCTCCAGCCATTAAGGCATGGAAGTTTGTGGGTGTTTGCTGTTGCTGTTATATTCAAAGTTGTTTGACCAATGAAAAGTTGTTTTGAAAAGAACTGCTGTGGAGAGAAGGGTATAAGAGGGGATCCTGCCCTCAAGATTAAAAAAAATAATAATAATAATAAAAAAAAAAGGCAACACGATGTGATGAAGTTATGTCATCAATAAAGAAACAGAAAGAAGGAATGAAAAGGAACAGGCTAGCGGAACGGAGAGCAGGTCAGGAACGGGCACATTGATCGCCTCATGAAGATGGGTTCGGCCAAACTCATCAAACCGCTCAAAGAAGCTCATACAGAAAGTCACTGGAAATAGGCGCACCGGAGCTGGGGAGAAGCTCAAGCTGAGAGAAGCAGACCCGCGCACACAACTGCCCCTTGCTGGTAGGCAGTTGCGCATTATGGGGAATCATATGTCTTTAGAAACAAAGACTGTCCTGGTAACTTTATTCTTATTTTCTTTATTAACAATCAGACAGTTTATGATCCTGAAATATGGGACCAAATTGAGGTCAAGGTGTGGGACTCTTACTAAAAATGACAAGGTTGTGGTGGGATTGTTTGGCACCTGGAGAGCAGTCTCTGAGGCCTTAAAAAGCCGCGTGGGACCACAATCTACTCCATTGGCCCCTCTGCTTTTGCAGCCATCGAAGGCTTTTGCTATTCGGCCCCCTGGTGACCTGGACGTGCCTTTTGACCCAGGCTTATTGGCCTTGGAAAGGAGATGGATATGCCTTTCTAAGATTCGGTAAGAACAGGATACATAAGGCCTGAAGACCGAATTGCTTGACAACTTAAAGCAAGACATATTGTTCAAAAGGAATGGAAAATGGAGACTGTTAAGTCATGGAACTTAAAGGATTGTTTGTTACCTTTTCTGATTGTATAGGCATACTCGGGTTTAGTATGAAGGAGCAATGTTCTGTATATTTAGAATGTTTGATGTTCATGTGTGAATGTTGGTGGAGCTTAGACTTCCCGCACACCCAGTGCTGTATACTTGCCTTTTATACTTTTTATGAATATTCCTTTTTTGACTATTACTAAATTCAGATTGAGTAGATACTTCATTTATAACATATGCAAAAAAGAAAGAAAAAATTATATATATGAGCATGTTTCCATGTATAACTGCTGTCCTGGTTTCAGTTAAGGACAGAGTCAATTTTCCTCCTATTAGCTGGTGGGGTGCTATGTTTTGGATTAGCATGAGAAGAGTGCTGATAACATGCTGATGCTTTAATTGTTGCAGAGCAGTGCTTACACCAAGCCCAGGACATTTTACCTTCTCACTCTGTCCTGCCAGCGGGCAGCCTAGGGGTGCAGCAAGAGCTGGGAGGGGACAGATCCAGGACAGCTGACCCAAACTGGCCAAAGGTGTATTCCATACCATCTGATGTCATGCTAAACAATATATAGGGTGGGCTAGCCGGGGTTGGGGGCCGGCTGCTTGGGGTTAGGCTGGGCATTGGTCAGAGGGTGGTGAGCAATTGCATTGTGCATCACTTGTTTTGTACACATTATTTTTAGTATTACTATTATCATCGTTATTGTTACTATTATTATTGTTATTATTATTTTCCTGTCTTAATAAACTGTCTTTATCTCAACTCAGAGGCTTCACTTTCCCATTTCTCTCCCCCATCCCAGAGAAGGAGGGGGGAGGGTAAGTGAACAGCTTGTGGTGTTTAGCTGCCAGCTGGGTTAAACCACAACAACTATTCAGGGGGAAAAAAAAAAAAAAAATCCTTCAGATCTTTCATATCTCTCAGATGCATTCGAGAATGTTAAGATATGAACAAATGATTATGAATAAATCAGATGAAAGAACATAAAAATGAGAATTCCTCAGACAAGCTAAAGTGTATCTAGCCTACACAAGCTGCTTTGAAAAAAGACAGTGGGGCTTTACTTCTCCAGGACCTCCCATATGGTCAGCAACTAAGAAAACATGCTTGGCCAAGATCTTGTAACCCAGAGCAGCTTGCTTTGTAGTCTCACTGGAATTCACTTTATTTGATCTATCTGACCTCAAAATACAAGTGTTTTGGTTGATGTTTTCTGCCGTCTTTTCACTCCTTCCTGTTTAAGTTCTAAGATATTTAATAACTTCTATTAAAGAATTAGACAGCACTCTTTTTCTTTACTGTCTTCTTCCTCATATTTGTTTAACACTTTTAAGTATAGAGAACTTTAAATTTTGCAGAACATTGAGAAGTTATCTTAGTCATATTAATTTTTAAGGCTTTTTTTTTTTTTTCCCCTTTAGTTATGAAGCCCATCCCTTATTAAATTCAGTAAGGGTTAGAAATGACCAACTAAGAGCAAAACTGAAACTCTTTTGAATAGTTTATGATTAATAAATTTTGTCTGAGTAAACAGCTCACCCAGCTGCATATCAGAAAACGTCAGATGGGAGCCATCTGTGATGTTATCGAAATTAAGTAATAACAGAATTAGTAATGATCATGAGAATGAGCTAATAAAGCTTGATCTTACAGTTTTGGAACTAATAAGCACTTAATGTTTCTGGTACCTTCCTCTTTGCTATTAATGTTCATCAATACCAAGCTACCGATTTTTCATTTCTGCAGGCACATATATCATTCTACCAAATTACAAGTGAAAATCCTTCTCATTTGTAGTGTTTGGGAGCTATCAGCAGAATGACTGGTAAGTCACAAAGTACATCACAGAATTAATTTCTTACATGCCTGGAAAAATTGTAAGCTTCAACTAACAGTTACATAAGGTCTGGGAAGATCTGTCCTGCACGATAATAACACTGAAATTATAAAATTAATTTCAAAGAATAAGACAATGCCCAGCACTGAATAACCCCTCAAAGCATACAAAAAATGCAAACAAAGCAGAAGGAAAATTATTATTATTTTTGTTTGTTTGTTTTTTCAGGGAATGGAAAGAATCTCCCTGATCCATTAATTATGCATGACAACCGTCCATCTATTTGATTTCTGAAGTTATATAACGTTTTATAACCTACATCAATAACAGGATGAAGCTTCAGTATTATCTTTCCTCATCTTGCTGTTATAATCTGTAAATACCTTTAATTTTTTGACTTGTTTAATATCAAGCAGTCACCTCCTCTGGAAAGTCCCCATTTCATAAACAGAAATATTCATATAAGCTCAGAAAAGATGCAACATGGAAAAATAGACTCCCAAAAAACCAACAAAAAACTTAAAAGATAAGAATAAAATATGACCAGAAGCAGAAAAATTAGAAGACACAAATAATTTTTGTTATTATTGGATGAGTAAAGATAATTTTAAAAGTAATTTTTCCTCCTATGCATTGTCCTGTGCCACATGTGCTATTTGATTTTTAATAAAAAAATTTTGTTTCTCAGCTTCATCAAGTTATTTGCTGTTTGATAATTCACACTGGACATGTTCTTCCTTTGCCCCTCAAGATGTACAAGTTTTCATCTCCATTTATGTATTCAGTATTCCCCAGCCAATATTATGTATCAGTTGGATTCATGTACAATGAGAAAATGAAAAGTTTCTCAGTGATTCTTTTCTTTCTTGTAGACGAATAATAGAGACGAAATTTGGAAACAGTGTTTCTGTATGGCTTTTAGAGATTACAGATATAGAGGCTATTCTAAAGCCCAAGAAGTCAATTAAAAGATTCATTGACTTCAACAGGCTTTGGAGCAACACATAATGAATGTAGGTTTATCTCACTATCTGATAGAGAGCCTCAGTTCAATCAACAGTGCAGCTGCTCAAGAGGAGAAAACTATTTGTAAATAAATGATTCACTGATTAGTTATGATACTCTCCCTAAAGCATTTAACTACTCAATTGACAGTCTAAGAACTGATTATAAAGTGGTAGACTTTACTGGTGAGTAATTCAGGGAAAGAAGCTCTGACAAATGTGTTCTAGAAAGCTGATTCCGTAGTCCTGATAATATATCCTGCTTGATTTTTTTTTTTTTCTTGTAACGTTTTATTTGGCCTTTCTCATTATAACATCTGAATGTTTTACAAGTCTTAATAAATTTATCCTCACGATGTCCCTGAGGCAACAGCTATATGAACAAAGTGGCCTGAGACAAGGAACCTCTAGGCAGAACCTGGAGGGAAATGCTGCAGGCTATCACATGCAAAAGAACAGCAGTCTAGAAAAGAAAATATTCTGCCCCAGGAAGAATTGACCATGGGACAGAACTGGGGTAATGTCCAGGTAATGATCAGGTCAGATTTACTTAAGCTTAGGCGTTAAGGTTATGTGTCTACATCTTCTCCTTGCCACCTTCTGACAGGTGGGGTTTTCCCAACATTTCACATGCCCATTTCAGAAATGATTAAAAAATATAAAATTGTGTACTGCAGATTTTAATGCTGTCTTCCCAAAGGCTAGATCTGATGAAGTTCTGTTATGAATATTTGTTTGTAGCCCTGTGGTGCAAACAGTATTGCTATTGCTACTAAGAAACTTTGCACAGAGTTTGCAAGGTCTCAAAAGCATGTCTTGTCAGGCTCATTTTGTTTGAACTTGTGTTGACTTGCCTGGGGAATTGTGTTAGCTTCTTTAGCAGAAACAGCGTCATTATTATTATTATTAATTATTATTATTATTATTTCTAGCATTAGAGCCTTACAGATAATTTATTTTCACTTTGTTTATATTTACATGGTACAGTAAAAATAGATAGATGTGAAAGGTAGCTACTCTGTATATAACAATATATTTATGACTAATGTTGTGATTGAACAGTAGAAATAGAGATGTGAGGTGACAGCAGAGGTTGTCATGGAATGTGGACACATCAAGAGATGTGGTGGGATACTGATACCATCATGGGATGAACAGAGAAGGGGCACAGGCTGGCACTGCTGACCCTCTGCAATAAACAGCTCAGCAATGGTCAGAGAAATTCAGCCCTGCAGAAGTGTAAAACCAAATTTTAAGAAGAAAAAGAGAAAAGTAATAATGTCTAACTTACATGCATACCACCACAAATAGTAGTTTTGGATGTAATGTGTCAATATTGTTTTCCAGAGTGAAGGGCTAGGGATGCTGTGAGTCACCATAGCCACCCCCTAAACCATAATCACACCATAGTCACCCCCAAACCGACATTATCAATGTTAGGAAGGACGCCAAGGATCAGTGGAAGCGTGAGCATAACCAAAAAAAAAAGAAAAAAGTATATCCTGGAAGAATGTGGATGTTGATAAAATAGTTCACAATGAGCATTTCTGCAGTATTATTCCTCTCTTTCTGTAATAATCTACCAGGCCTTGCAGTAGACTGTTAGTATTTCAACTATACCAACATTAAGTTGTTGTTTTATATGCAAGGTATGCTTTTTTTCCCCCCCCAAAAAAAATTTGCATAACTAGTTCCAGTTTCCATACAACGCAAAACAAACAACATAGCAGTTGTCTTGAGCCTTTTGCTGATATAGCCTTCCGGTCTACATGTATACAGCTCATCACAGTCATATTCTCTGCCCCAAAGTTTACAAGACCAAGTGTAAGAGAGTACTGTAGTCAACTGGATAAGTAAAAAAGGGAGGAGGCACAGTAACGGAAAGGTAGTGAATGAGACTAATTTATTTGTGGATAAATACTCTTGCTGTGCATCTAGTGACCTTTGTGCAGCTGACGTGGAAAGAGCAATTTTTGTTTTTATTTTTTAAACCTGCACTTGCTTAGGTTTATGAGTAGGGAAATCATTAATCAGCCTGAAATGCTATGTATTGAGGTGGATTTGTCAGCTGATTATATGTCTCTCTCTCTCTCTCTCTCTCTTTTTTTTTTTTTTTTTTTTTTTACCCTCCTCAATGCCCCCTGAATGAGCTTTAAAGACACTTATATCTGCTTTGAATTAAGTCCTTGTCTCCTGCTCACACTGGTAATCTAGAAATCCTCCATTTCCTTAAAAAGGGACACTGTCTTTTCAGAACTGGTAATTCTTTGTAGGCAAAGGATTTAAGGATGATCTTTAAATATTCTGCTAATCTAGTTTTCCTCCTTTTCCAGAACACATTGCTTTATGGACTTAGAGGAACTAAGTATCTTCCATTCTTACAGAATTCTTACATGGATTTGTAAATAATGCAAGACAGTGCTGCAGGATCAACACAACTCTACGTTACCTTTCAATAGACTCTGCGATTTATCTTTCTCTTGCCTTATTATCTTACTCATTGCATATCAGCTGTCACATGTAGCGATCTTCCACTGTCAGCTCATACATATTCCAGCAACTCCCCAGAAACTACAGCTTGAGTAGTTTTTCTCCTTTTGCAGTCATTTATTTGTAGATTAGCCTCTCCAAAGAAACATAAAGACCATCCTGTAGTCCTAATTTAAATGGACTCTCAATACAATCTGATTGTATTTTCCTCTAATTTGTAGGAATATCTTTAGTAGTATTGCTCTGTTATGTTGTCCTATTGCTCTGTAAAGTGCATGAATGCCGTATGGGAATTTCATTTAAATGATTTGTTAATACCGCAAGTACAGAAGAAAATGAAAGCAAAAAGCCTTTGCCAGACTCAGTAAGCTATAAATCCTGCACTGTTCAAAAAGATAAAGTGATGCTGTGCCAAGAATTTTAAAGGGAATAGAAACCTTTCTGCTGTAAATATATTAAGTATATCCACAAGTTAAAAACAAAGACAAAGATCAAAGATGCTGACAAATGTCAACAACACAATCTTCTAACACTGCACCAGAGATGCATTAAACACTGCGTTTCTCTAAGGCTGTTTCAGTTCCAATTATCTAGGGAATGTAACAAGATTAACTGAGTAGAACCTTATCAACAGAGAAATCCTTAAAAGGTTAAGAAGGAATTGATATCAAACTTCACAAATAAAAAAGGTGATTGCTGCAAAATACATAGTTATATGTAAATATATATTTACATATATATATAATATATATATATATATATAAATATATAATATATATAAATATATATTATATATATTATATATATATATATATTATATATTATATATATATATTTATATATATATAAATATATATAATATATATAAATATATATATAAATATATATAATATATATATAAATATATATATATATTATATATATATATAATATTATATATTATTATATATATAATATTAATTATATTATATTATACATATATATTATATATATATTATATATATAATTATTATATTATATATATAATATTAATTATATATATTATATTATATATTATATACTATTATATATATATTATTATATATATATAATATATATATATATTATATATATAATATAATATATATATATAATATATATATTATATATTATAATATAATATATTATATATCAGTAATATATATATATATGTAAATAATAGAGTTTAGAGTTGTAAAAATATTTATTAAATAATCTGCAGGCCAGTAAGTTGGAAGAGCTGTTTGTGTTTTTGTTAACTATAATGTTTCTAAAATTCTCAATACAACATGAGAAACTTTTAAGTGGAAGTCTGTGGAAGCCCTCCCTCTCCAGGATATTCTAAGTTTGCAAGGGAAGCCAGTAAAGCTTACCACTAATACCATCATAAGCTTTCTTGTTAAGGATTCTCCATAGCATACTTTAAAATTCCTATTCTGAAGTGATTTAAAAGTATTATAATACAAATTTAGTGTCAAAATTATATAAATGTTCTGTTAAAACTTTTTTTTTTCACTGCTACTGAATATCAATATGCCTGACTTTAATATAACCCCAGAAATTTGTTTGTGCTTTTATAATTGTAGCCAGAATGTGTGATCCAGACAGAGAAATAATCTCCTGTGTGTATTTAGAGCAACTGTTACATGTGGATTTGACTCACTTCCTTGCCTGATGCAAAAAAAAAATATATTAAAATAATTAGCATGGCAAAACTTTCACTAAAATCCCTAAGCCCAGTTAACTGGTTCTAAGCTTTCAGAGTTATCCAACAATTGTTTATGAAATTCATATGGGCTTAGCTAACCTTACTATAAGCTACTAACTTGGTTATCGATAGCAATGAGAGACATACCAACAGAGCTCATTTGACACTAAAGCACATAATTTATAAGTCATGAGAATTTCTGACAGGTGACCTGGTTATATGCTAGCCTGTCTGCTATGTTACCTTTCCTCAGGCTCTTTTAAATTTATGTGTTCTGTCCTTATAAACTGAATTACTACAATAGTTCCAGAAGAGCTCAAAATGCAAAAACAAATGTATTTCCCCCAACCCACCTCCCCTTCTTTCCCCCCGCCCCCCCAAGACAGAAGTACTGGGGATATTGTTATAGTGACCTAGGAGAAATTAAACATGTATTAGAACTGATGAAGGTAAAATAATATTCAAAAGTAGCATATGTACATAGTGCTTTTAAAGATCTGTTTTCCCAGAGCAGAGAAAAATTATAAGCTATACTGATTGGAGGAAAAATAAATAACAAGTCTGAATGAAATTTAAGACTTCTTTCAGGATAAGTTAGTTGTGTATCATTGCAAAAAAATTGAGTGGGACAACTATGGCTGCAAGCTCAGTGGCAGAAAAAGGATGTTTAAAAGTAAGAGCTATAAATAGCAGAGAAGCATCTTGATCTTGGAAAGCAATATGAACAAGATAGTAATTTGGACTAGTAGACATCATCCAGATTTACACAATGCTTTCATGTAGAGACATTTTTTTCCATTACTGAAGCAAAATATAGCCCCATTAGACTTACACTCAATCAACCTCAGATTTCATTAACCAAAAAAGACATTAATAAAATGGAAGGATGACAGCTGACTTCAGGTAAACCACAAAGTTTGTCATTTGTTACAGGGATTTGCCAGATGCCAAACTTAAAGAATTTACCATAAAAAAAAAAAAAAAAAAAAAAATCCTAGATCACCAGTAGCCACTTTTAACCTGCTTGTTTTCTTACAGTAGGCACAAACAGCTGTGTTATTAATAGATGATTCTGTCCTTGATGGTAATATTTAAGACACATGAGTGGGGTATGCTTAATGGCCACTAATAAGGCATTTGAAATCACATGGAAGTGCCACCCAACACAAGGATTTTTTTATTGTTATTATTTTTACTTCCACTTTTACCCATTACCTATTCAGACCTGTTACTGCATTCTTCATCTAGCTGAATGAAATCATGCATGAAATAGTATTCTATTTAGTTTAATGGTTAACAGAATTTGAATGGCTACATGCAGTGCATTGGCTTACTTCTGAAAGACTCAGTAATTTTTAATACAGTGCAGAACTGTTCAATGTATAACCTCAGTGAATAGGCCAGCCTTATTTCCATTATCAGCAAATATATTCCAGAATGCCATTCCATAATATTCATTCTTATATTATTTCATCTTCTACAAAAAGAACTCTAAAATCAAATCCCCAAACCTCCATGTTTTTTGCTGTTTATTATTAAATGTTACCTTTGTTAGCAAGACAAATCTTAGTATTATTTCATTCTTTATTATCCCTTTCTTTGAAAAAATAGCAGCCTTTATTACCATTTTCCCAGCTATCTCATAAGCAAATTTGCCTTTTTCTGAGGCCTCTTTTGATAGAACACCTTCCTTAAGTAATGCACTTTCCTTAAATACACTGCTTTAAAGACACTTTCTTTAAAGATACTAAAGAAAATTCATCCATACACTTTATCATCCTTCTCACATTTCAAATGAAAGTAAAAGAAAACAACATTAATGTTAACGGGAAAACTATATAAATATACTTTTATTTATCATTTTATTACAATCCAAGTAGAAAAAATAATAAATGTTGAAGCTGAATATCAGTGTACAGGGTGCTGTAGAAGCATCTTAGTAAGGAGATTTCTCCCTAGTGAGCCTGTATAATAGCAGATATACAGGTAAGAATCACAATCTATGAGCTGTTTGTTGAAACTGATGAGGAAGCAATAGAATTCCAGAAAATCGGCCTTATCAAGGTCAAAATATTCCTAAAATATTTCTGAATTTGAAACGACTAGCGTTTAAGAACTGGGACAAATTCAACTCTGCAGGATTTCATGTCGTAAAACATAATTAAGATATACATAGATACCTTTTTCAAAACACTTCTTGCTTTTCTTAATCCAAATATATATATAGAGAGAATAGATATCTGTATATATATATATAAATATAAATATGTATATATATATATTTATATATATACCTATGAAACCTCACTCAACATAGTTAGCCTTGCTAGCCTTGCTAGCTCTGTCTCCATCACCAGTGCAGAACCCCCCAAAGGAATGCTGACAAGTTATTCTCAAGTAAGATTTATTTGCTGCAAGCCAATTATCCTTCTGATGTTACATTGATGTGGCTATACTACTTTTGGGATTGGATCGTAAGGTGTCCATGTGTTTTCTGTTTTTCCATGTGTTTGGCCATCTCTGAAAGCAAGGAGAATTTTTCTGATTTTGGATTTCTTTCAGTTGCCCCCACTTAGGGGGGTTAGCTGCATTCAAGATATCCTACAACATCCAAAAACCCCACATAGCACTAACAGATCTCACATTGGGACCTGTAGGACACTGTGTATATCTGGAGCTAGAGCTGCAGAACAAATAGCATTGCATTGCCTGGGCTACGTCAAATCAGAGAAGACAGCTAGACAAGCACTACTGCCAAAAAAAAAAAAAAAAGTCATTAACATTTACACTTCAGCAGCACAAATTTTCTGTTATGGGCATAGACACATATACCAGAAAACAGTAGCAAGTGGACCAATACTATTTCGGTGTTTCTCTAGGTTTTCTTGTTCTTCCCTGTTAACCAGTAGTGGTAAGACTTCAACCTTTAAATCTTGTGAAAGTCTGATGAAAGGAGCTCTGCTTTTTCTCTCATCTATCGCTGACAGTCTCTTTATCCTTCTCTTCAATCCTTCCCTCTGAAATAGACATTCAGTGCCTTTTGAAACAAATGGACTTAGCTGTAAGGTTGATATCTGACCTCTTCAAAATTATCTAAGATGCCCCAGGGCTTACTTGTTCATTTCTTGACTTTCAGCTCCAGACAACCAGAAGATGACCTATGTAACTGTACTTTCTCTATTTTTTCTTACCTCTCTCTCTTCAGAATTTTA
This sequence comes from Aythya ferina, assembly GCF_964211825.1. Taxonomy (NCBI): domain Eukaryota; kingdom Metazoa; phylum Chordata; class Aves; order Anseriformes; family Anatidae; genus Aythya; species Aythya ferina. The sequence goes on along the minus strand of NC_140299.1, from coordinate 5,125,805 downwards.
TTGCTGCATGGTATAAAGCCTTTAAAGCCTTCTAAAACAAAGCACTTAAGCCTAACTTCATCCACTTCAGCTTGATTCATCCCACTTAAGATTCAAAACATTTGTGGATGGGTCTACTCATCTCCACTTGGCAACTAGACCTCTGGCAATTAGACCTCTATCTCAACTAGATTCCCAAAGGAGCTGAATTCAGGACCAAGCACCAGATTCCAGCAAGCATTTGGTAAGAACAAGATAATTGGCTTTTAATATATTACAAAACACATCAGTGAAAAGGAAAACAATATGTGATTTACCTCCAAGTTAGAATAGCCAAGAAATAACAGGTTTCAACTGCAGAGAGGTGATGGATGTAAGGAAATTATTTTTTAACAGCAAATGAATCACTGGAGCTCCACAAAGGTTAATGAATAGATTCCAGAGCTGGATGTCTTTAAGTTTATCAAGCTTCCCTATTAAAGCAGAAAGGTGGACTAGATGTCTTTTTGCAATCTGTTGGCCTTTTGATTTAACGTTGAATTATATTTTAGTTCATGAACTATCTCTCTGGGATCTATTGGTCTCTACTTAGAGTGAGGTATCTTGGCATCTAAATGAACTTTCAGAGTTTGGCTCTATGAATTCTTTTCAGAAGTTGAAGAAACTTTGAGATCTAGATATTATGATCTCAGCAAATCTAATACTTTTTAAACAGATAAGAACAATGCTAATACCTGACTCTTAACAGAAATTCAGGGATATTTCTTAAAACACAATAATAATAAATAAATAAATAAAATCACACTCAATACTACGTAAACAAAACCCTTCCGTTTCCTTCTTCTTATCTGCATTTGACCTTGAATGTCTCTTATACCTGACAAGGAATGAAAATATTTCATCTATCTTAACTCTCATTTCTCATGATTGGAAGGGGGAAGATATAATAAACACAAATGTTTAATCAATAGCCTTGTATGAGCAGAACAGTAAAGCAGGACTGAATAATGAAGAATAGAATTCTTACCACTGTTGCATCTCTAATTAAAGCTTTGCACAAGATGTAAATTACCCCAGTCCTGTGATATCACCTGAGATGTTTAAATGTTCTACAAAAGTATTGATTTTGTTTTGAATGTCAGATCTTGCACTTAGAAGCTTTTTCCATGAAATGAGTGGATTACACTTGGAATTCTAATTAAGTCTCGTTTCTCAATGAGAACCAGACAAACAGCAGTATAAGTATACAATTATTGGACTACAGTTACCGGCATTCATAGGGGTAAAATGACCACAATTTTGAGTGGTACTGAATAGTACATCATTTGCTTTGAGTGAAAGCTTTTACAAAGAGAAATATTTGTCTTCTTAATATACATCTTGAAAGAGATTGGTTAACTAGTTTAATTGGAACATGAAAGCATGTTTTGCTGTTGTTGCTGTTTTGTTTTTACACTTCTTTGGTGACTTAATAATGTGAAGTATTAACCTTCCCCAAAAAATCAATTCTCTTCTCATCTCCTTTGGTTAAGAAAAACACACATATGCAAGAAAAACTTCACAGAAACCTGATAGAATTAGTCAGCAATAACTGCAAACTTAACTCTAAACTGCACTTTCAGCATGTGTGTGAGATCATTGCAAAAGATAAGCTATGGGCAAGGAGAGTTTACAGGCTGGAACTGAGTAAGAAAAGAATCTGTCACTGTGAAGAGCTGAAGGGAAAGACCTCAGCTGTTTTTGCCAGGATCAAAGAAAAGCTAGTAGTCAGCAGTTTTTTTACACAGTATTTTTAGCTATTAACTATATTTTTATTAGCTATATCTTTTATATTAGCTATATTTAGCTTTTTTTGTTTGTTTATTTTGTTTTTGTTGTTGGCTTTGGAGAACTTCTGAGACTATATAAGACGTAGTTGTAAGGTAATTTTATCTCACATTCACGGATTAGAGATATATCATTCTAGCTTAATTTTCTGTTTGATTATTTTCTTTTAAAGACATAATCTCAGGCCCTCAGCACAAGAAAAATTTGCACCTGTTAGAGAGGGACCAGAGGTGGGCTGTAAGGCAGATCAGAGGGGTGGATCACTTCTCCTGCAAAGACAGACTGAGGGAGTTGTGTTTTTTTCAACCTGGAGAAGAGAAGGTTCCAGGGAGACTTAATTGTGGCCTTTCAGTACTTAAAGGGGACTTATAAAAAAGAGGGAGAAGGACTTTTTACATAAGCAAATAGTGATAGGACAAGATGGGTGTGTGTGTGTGTGTGTGGAAGGTAGTGTTAAACTAAAAGAAGGGAGATCTAAAAAGGAAGAAAATTCTTCACTCAGGGGGTGGTGAGGCACTGGAACAGGTTGCCAAGTGAAGACGTGGATGCCCCAACCCTGGAGGTTTTCAAGGCCAGGCTGGATGAGGTCCTGGGCAACCTGATCTAGTGGGTGGCAACCCTATCCACGTCAGGGGTTGGATCTAGGTGAACTTTAAGGTCCCTTCCAACCTAAGCCATTTTATGATTATATGTCTATTGTTATTAGTTTTGTTTTCTTATAGGTGTGACTCAGATTATTTCCCCCCCCCAAACATGCACCGAAACTCCCATCATCCATTCATTGGTCTTAACAGCGTTATCATACAAACAAAGTAAGGAAAACTAGTCTTTACCAAGACATGGCTAATTCAAAATTGCTTCTTACAAAAAAATTGACAAGAAAGAAACAATCAAATAGCCTGGCACACACTCAAATGTTTATGGTTTTCCAAATTTAATAAATTTCTGAAGAGTTGACATGGTTCCAAATGTTGGAAATAAACTCACCAGTATATACAAAGAAAGCTGTATACACACAGATAAATATATACACATGAAGATAAAAAAGAATCTCTGTATTTGCAGTATCTGTCACATAAGGAATTCAATCACAAAACAAAACAACAACAACAACAACAACAAAACTTTGGCCTCTTAGTGAGCCATTTCAGATATTCAGCCAAATATTTCCTCTTGTGAGTTCATTACATTCCCTGTAGTTACTGTTACTTAAAGTCCTTTGAAGCACCAGTGTCCTGACCTGGTCATTACAGTCACCACACAATAAAGGATAGTGCATTGTAAATGTTTGAGGTGAAAAATAAGATATTTCAGGCAAAGTAGAATAACTCCTGCCATTATATGTAACAGAAATCATTTTAAGAATGAGAAACACGGAGTTTCAGTTTTCAAGAAAGGTTACAGGCTTTACTACTACATGGATGTTGTAAAAATAAAAATCCTATGTAACCAGGAATTTTTATTCAACGCACATTTTTGGGGGTTGCAGAATTAATTAACAATAAGCTCAATATTCCTTGCAAAACATTAATGTTCCTCAGACATTAATATCTTTAAGGTTGGTTTTTATTTGGTAGGTTTGTTTTTAAAGCCATTTTTATGCTAAATTCATTAGCTTTTTCAAAAACAGTCTCTTAATTTAGTGCTAACATTTCACAATAAGACTAGTAGAACAGATAGCCAGACAAATAGGACATCAGTTTCAATTATTTTCCTTCCCCAGATCCCTCTTATTTCTGTAAACATTCTTCTCTCTTGTCATCCTGAATCACACTGACTGTTATAGAGCTCAAAGGGACTGCAGTGAACACCAGGCCCATGGAGAGCAGCAGAAGCCATGCAGCAAACCAAGAGAGTACAGGAAGTGCTACAGAAACCTCGGAGTAGACAACTAGTACTCCTTCCACTATATTGATCCCACTTTTATCTTGGACCATATCCCAAAGAAAAACTTGTAAATTGGAAAAGAATTATTCTCTGTTTGTGAATAACCTATTGTTCTGAACTTTTTGCTTTGAAGTCAGTACTTGCTCTGGGGTGATTCAACACTGCGCTTTGGCTTTGATGTACAATCTTAAAAGCACCATTACAGGCATTTACTGGAAGGGAAGACCTTGTTGCCATGGATACTAGTGCATCACTTGAAATTGTGATATAGCTGGATTTCATCACCATGACACTAATTTTCTCCAGTACAGCAACAGAGGGACTAGATCATAACTGTATTAGATGTAGTAGTGTTGCATTTCCATCTTTTCACTTCTTAAAGTTTGTACAGGTGAAACCCTGTACACAAACCTGTAAACCAAAGAAAACCATGCCAACTATTGTTTAAGGGAGAAAAACAGTATTATTGTCTTTGTTTTTTACTAGGAAAGATGAAAAGCAGAATCCTGTATGAAACCAGCTGTCAGGCTTACCATATCTATTTTGCTATGAGACAATGACAGTCAAATTAAGTGCCACTCCTTACAACGTTGGCCCTAATCCAATGTTCACTTTCTCATCTTAATGCAAGATGGTGAGGTGTGGGGTAAGGAAGATTTTTAAAACTTTTGGGGTATGCCTTTATTTTAGACAGAACAAGGCAGAGAAGACCACACCAGAGAGGAGGAAGCACTCATACAATTTTTTATCCCCAGAGATTCACCTACAGCCAACTCACAGCAGAAAGTGTGATAAAATTGCCATTATGTTTGGAAATAACCTTTTATTTCAGGTTTGTCATGACTTTGTTCAGTTCATTTTTCCCTATACCTGTCACACAGATATGTACTGAGACAGCTATTTTGTCCCAGGCAGCATAACACAAAACAAAACAAAACCAAAAAAAAATATGGAGAAATATCACAGAATCACAGAATTGTCTAGGTTGGAAGAGACCTCCAGATCATCGAGTCCAACCTCTGACCTAACACTAACAAGTCCTCCACAAAACCATATCACTAAGTTCTACACCTAAATGTCTTTTAAAGACCTCCAGGGATGGTGACTCAACCAGTTCCCTGGGCAGCCCATTCCAATGCCTCATAACCCTCTTGGTAAAGAAGTTCTTCCCAATATCCAATCAAAAACACCCCTTGCGCAACTTTAGCCCGTTCCCCCATGGTCTGTGACCAGGCACATGGGAGAATAGACCAACCAACCTCCACCTCGCTACAGCCTCCTTTAATGTACTTATAAAGAGCGATAAGGTCACCCCTGAGCCTCCTTTTCTCCAGGCTGAACAATCCCAGCTCCCTCAGCCGCTCCTCATAGGACTTGTTCTCCAGACCCCTCACCAGCTTCGTCGCCCTTCTCTGGACTCGCTCGAGCACCTCCATGTCCTTCTTGTAGCGAGGGGCCCAAAACTGAACACAGTACTCAAGGTGCGGCCTCACCAGAGCCAAGTACAGGGGGACGATCACCTCCCTAGCCCTGCTGGCCACACTGTTTCTTATGCAAGCCAGGATGCTGTTGGCCTTCTTGGCCACGTGAGCACACTGCTGGCTCATATTCAGCCGACTATCCACCTATACTTCCAGTTCCTTCTCCGCCTGGCAGCTTTCCAACCACTCATCTCCCAGCCTGTAGCTCTGCTTGGGGTTATTGTGCCCCAGGTGCAGGACCCGGCACTTGGCCTTGTTGAACTTCATGCAGTTGACCTCAGCCCATCGCTCCAGTCTACCCAGATCCTCCTGCAGAGCCTTCCTACGCTCGAGCAGATAGGCACATGCACCTAACTTGGTGTCATCTGCAAACTTACTGAGGGTGCACTCAATCCTCTCACCCAGATCATCGATAAAGATATTACAGAGAACCAGCCCCAGTACTGAGCCCTGGGGAACACCACTAGTGACCGGCCTCCAACTGGATTTGACTCCATTCACCACAACTCTTTGGGCCCGGCTATCCAGCCAGTTTTTAACCCAACGAAGCGTATGCCAGTCCAAGCCATGAGCAGCCAGTTTCTTGAGGAGAATATTGTGGGGAATGGTGTCAAAATCCTTGCTGAAGTCAAGGTAGACCACATCCACAGCCTTTCCCTCATCCATCCAGCATGTCACTTTGTCATAGAAGGAGGTCAGGTTCGTCAAGCAGGACCTGCCTTTCATAAACCCATGCTGACTGGGCCTGATTACCTGGTTGTCCTGTAAGTACTGCGTGATGACACTCAAGATAATCTGCTCCATGAGCTTCCCTGGTACTGAGGTCAAACTGACAGGCCTATAGTTCCCTGGGTCTATCCTCCGGCCCTTCTTGTAGATGGGCGTCACATTTGCTAGCTGCCAGTCGACTGGGACCTCCCCCGATAGCCAGGACTGTTGATAAATGATGGTAAGCAGCTTGGCCAGCTCCTTTGCCAGTTCTCTCAGTATCCAGGGGTGGATCCCATCTGGCCCCATTGACTTCCATACATCTAAGTGCCATAGCAGGTCACCAACCATTTCCTCATGGATAGTGAGGGGCAGAGTCTGCTCCCCATCCCCTTCCACCACCTCAGGGTACTGAGTATCCAGAGAACAACCGGTATTGCCGCTAAAGACTGAGGCAAAGAAGGCATTAAGCACCTCCGCCTTTTCCTCATCTTTTGTAACCAAGTTCCCCCACACATTCAATAAAGGATGGAGATTCTCCTTAGTCCTCTGTTTTGTGTTGATGTATTTGTAAAAACAATTTTTATTTTCTTTAATGGCAATAGCCAGATTAAGCTCCAGTTGTGCTTTGGCCTTTCTAATTTTGTCCCTTCACTGCCTCCCAACAATCTTATAGTCCTCCGGAGTGGCCCGCTCTCTTTTCCAAATATTATAAACCTTTTTTCTCCTAAGCTCAAGCTACAATTCTCTGTTCAGCCAGCCCGGTCTTCTTCCGTGCCAGCTTGTCTTTGGGCACTTGGGCACTTTGGGCACTTTGGGCACTTGACTGCTCCTGCACCATTAAGATTTCCTTCTTGAAGAGTGCCCAGCCTTCCTGGACTCCTCTGCCCTTCAGAACCACCTCTTAAGGGACTCTGCCAACCAGTGTTCTGAAAAGTCAGCCCTCCAGAAGTCCAAGACAGAGGTTTTACTGGTCACCTTCCTGGCTTCTCCAAGAATGGAGAACTCTACTATTTCATGGTCATTCTGCCCAAGACAGTTTCCAACCACCACATCTCCCACCAGTCCTTCTCTGTTTGTGAAGAGAAGGTGTTGTGGGGCACCTCCCCTGGTAGGCTCACTAACCAGCTGCATCAGGATGCTATCTTCCACGCTCTCCAGAAACCTCTTAGACTGCTTTTTCTGGGCTGTGTTGTGCTTCCAGGATTTATCTGGGAAGTTGAAGTCCCCCACAAGAACAAGCGCTGATGATTTCGCAACTTCTGTCAGCTGCCTGTAAACTCCTCATCAGTCTCCTCATCCTGGTTCGGCGGTCTATAACAGACCCTGACCACGATGCTTGCTTTGTTGGCCTTCCCACTGATCCTAACCCATAGGGACTCAACCTTATCATTCCCAGCCTCAAGTTGCATGATATCAAAACTCTTTTTGATATAGAAAGCCACATCACCACCCCTTCTGTGCTGCCTGTCCCTTCTGAAGAGCCTATAGCCAGACGTTGCAGCACTCCATTCAAGAGAGTGGTCCAACCACGTTTCCATGATGGCAACCAAGTCATAGCCTGCCTGCCACACGATGGCTTCCAGCTCCTCTTGTTTGTTACCCATGCTGCATGCATTAGTGTAGATGCACTTCAGCTGGGCCATTGCCTTTCCTCTGGCCTAGCCATTATTCCCCCTAGCACAGCTCTAACAAGCCTTGTTTCAGCCCCGTCCCCCTCCTTAAAGCCCTCTCAATGAGCCCTGCCAGCTCCTGGCCTAGGATCTGTTTTCCCCTTAGAGATAGGGTCCCATCTGCGGCTATCAGGCCAGGTGCCGAATAAAACGCCCCATTGTCAAAAAAACCCACAAAATTTCTGTGTTGACACCAGCCAACATATACAACAAATGAATGTGAAACCATTTTTTAGATCGGCTGAATAGAAAGGAAGTTTTATACCAGTGCCTCATACCTCACCAGACTTCAGGCTAAGCCATTAGAAGTTAACTGAGAAGGAAGCTCTTTCTACAGACTTCTAGTTGAGGGAACTAGGAAAACAAAACAAAACAAAACAAACAACAACAACAACAACAACAAAAACAGAAAAAAACAACTCATTTAATCTGGGATGATTAAGGGAACCTTGCACTCATGCTGTCATTCTCAAACACTCAGAACACCTGAAGGATCCCAACTCATATCTTTCTAAGATCCCAACTCATATCTTTCTAACGTCTAAGTAAGAGCTATCTCACCTAAAGTGTAAAGGAGGGAGAGGTATGCAGCTGTAGATTCAAACATCTACTTCCAGATGTTTACAATGGAGATATCTTCATCTGAATCCAACTGTAAGAACAGGACTCATATTGTCTCAGACAGAAATCCAGAGTCATTAGAAAAAGCTTCAGATATAACTACAAGATACAACAGAGGTCTTTATGATTTTAAAACACTTCATCAAGGAACTGAACACCTAGCAGATTGAAGAGTTGATAGACACATTAGTCATATTTAAGGAGAGATTTTCTAAGGTCATTGTATAAGTTCACCATGGCCTCAAGTGAGAGAAAACACCTTCAAGGTGTTATTAGCGGCCTTGGACATCTTTATCAGGACAGGATAACAAGTGGACATTTATTTGGGGACATTTATTTTTCATCATTGACTACTGAATGAAGTTTACAGAACTACTTAGATTGGATGCCTTCCATTTAGTCAGGTAGAGATAATCAAGATGATCTTGACCTCAGTGCTTTGATTTCATACTTTATTTATTTATTTTTTCCTCCAAGTTGATGCATTTCTGTGAAATAATCAACTTCAAAAAAAAAAAGAGTAAAATGAAAAAAAAAAAAAAAAAAAAAGGATCATCTTAATCTTTTTCACTTTTAGCATCATTATAACCTCTGGGTAATCACAGCTATTCCCAATTCACTCAATTTTGATGGAATGCATGAGTGGCAAAGTCCCCAGCAAACTCCCAGCATATTTCCTAATCTTTAGCTTTCAGCTACCAGATGTTGTAACAAAGATAATTGTATCTGAGAAGTTGCTAAGTATGTATTTACATTTTTTTTTGCTATTAGGAAAGTTTGGTCCACTGCATTCACAGTGAATAAATTTCAGAATGACTGATGTGTGAATGGCTTTTTGTCTGTAGGTTGGTACAAATCCATTTCCAATTAGAAGAGTCAGATTTTGAATCTATCATTTTAATCAGTTTCTTTCTACTTTCAGCACATATATTCCCTATTTTGGGAAGTAAAGAACTGGAAACTTGCTCTTTTTCCTCCTCACATTTTCTTCTTCAGTGTTTTGAAGATCCTATAGCTCAAAGTGACTCTAGGAAGACACTTGAAGTTGTGCTTGACATACCTCAGATGTTTGAAGTGATAGATATTTCTATCACTTCACCATCTTGCCCTGCCACCCCCCCCCCCAAACTGAAACTAATGATCTTTGTTTGACATATGGTTTCATGTACATCTTCCAGCCAATTTTGAACTCTTAAAAGTTAAGTTCAGTTTTAATAAAAATAGCTTGTAAAATTGTTGAAGTGTTAAAAGTCTAAAGAGAAATTCTTACAATAAGGTCTCTCTTTAAGGCAGACTGACTTTCTTCTTTTCTCCCTATATTTAGATTTACCAACAATACTTAACATCTCAAAGAAACTCTGTCTCTAAACATAATATTTTTATCAGTCTCTTTTCCCAAGTACCAAATGATAAAACGAGGGGAAATGGCCTCAGGTTACACCAGAGGAGGTTTAGGTTGGATATTAGGAGAAATTTATTTATTAAAAGGGTAGTATGACATTGGAATAGGCTACCCAGGGAAGTGGTTGAGTCGCCATCCCTGGAGGTATTCAAGAAACATAGATTTAGAACTTAGTAGTATAGTTTGTTTAGTGGTGGATTTTAGTACTAGGTTAAAGGTTGGACTAGAGGATCTTAGAGGTCTTTTCCAACCTGAATGGTTCTATGGTTCTATATTTATATGCTTTCAATTAAACTACAGCATATATTTTTATATTTCCTGCAAAAAGAAAACAAAAATGATTCTTGGTCTTTAACTTCAATTAACCTATGACATACAGCTACCATTAAATACAGAGAATGAAGAGTTTGAATAGCTGTTATATAGATTTCTATTTGTTCCACAACAGTCCCTCACAAAATTTTAAAATTAAATTCCTCTATTTCCCCAAACATTAGCTGTTGGGATTTCTCTGTTTTTTTCCCCATCTCCCCTGCAGCAGGTCTTCCACATGTAAGCAGCAGCTTTTAAACACATTTCTTCCACAAAGTTTAAGAGTCACATCAGTGACTCTTAGTGCAGCTTTTTGTATAACTTTTTTTTGCTAATAAAGGTAGCTATATATAAATCTATAAATATGTTTTGAAAAAATGCTAACAATATTTTATTAGTCTTTATTTTGTAGTAAAAATGCTGCACTTGTCTAAGCAAATGATATTTAAGTACTAGGTACTGTTCATTATGCCCTAAATTTATATACATATATATGCAGTGACAATGATTATAAAAGTATTTGCTTTATTATCTGACCAATTTTGATTGTTAAGTCACTGTTCTAATGAGTATATATATATATATATATATTCAGATCTTTCTAAAATATCAAAAAGGACTTTCAATTTATTGAAAGTAAGGTAATTTAGTAAATAATTTTTATAATCTAACAAGATCCTTTTATTTATTTGCAATAGCCTAGAAGACTACAATGAGATGTTATTTCAATGAGTTTAGTCTTCTAAGTAAGTTCCCGTAATACTTTAGCCATTCTCTTGCTCTCTCTTAAATTTGTCAGATCAGAATACAAGGATGAATAAACACCAGTGGAAGAGATGTTGATTCCTGGAAATCATCCAAACCTCAAAAGAGGACCCAACTTCAGAGCACCCATTTCTTTAAATAAAAATTTAGTCAATCAGTTTGTGTCCCTTGGTCACCCTAAAGTGCCAAACCTTGTCAGAGAGGATTCTTCTCTGTATTTATGACCGCTTAATAGAAATGTGAATCTGGTACTGTGTGAATGTTAATGTTCCAACCCGTAACAAATGGTGCAGATGCTTAAAATAGATCCCAGTGCCTTCTCATAGTCTCTATTTTCCACTCTTCTACACAATAGTCCAGGAAATACAATCAAGCAGTGAAAAATAAGGTTTCATTCAGGTTCATCTGGGGAGCAGAGAATGCTTTTAATTTTACAGAAAAAGAAGCAAAAACCCAGTCTGTCCATTCCTTAGAAAGTGGCGATATAGAGCCAAGCTCTATGGGGTTACTGACTGGATTTATTGTATGTCACACAGATCAAAAGTAATTGTAGGCAGCTAAAGAGTCTTGATACCCAGCTGGGTATGATGGTCTGTGAGCATAACAGACACTGACTGTGCCACAGCATAATACTTTTGCTTGCCAAGTTAATTAAGTAAGGATTGAATACCCATGGATAGGAGATAATATCAGCCACATACAAAGGATATGTGATATTGTAGATTACGTTTATAAAAACTGCTTTGTCTCTCTGGCAGAGAGAAAAAATTGTGCTGCCATTAAAGAGATGGGATTCCTGCCGTATTCAAGAACATGCTTTAGTTTGTATTTTTTTTTTTCCTTTATCATTTCTATTTTCCATTTAATAAAAATCTGAGCCTTTGAGCTATATGCAAGGGAAATAGCAGAAAAGATGACAAACCCATGAAACTGCCAGAGGTGAACTTTTCAACTTAGAGCAACATCTCAAGGCAGGCTGTAAATAGGATTACTTTTATTAGGCTACTGCCTGCTTCGGCTGTTCTCGTTAAGGGCCTGTCACTCTGCATGCAGTGGAGTGACAGGCAGCCCAAGCCTTGGGGACCCAGCACAGGGCCCCCACTGCTGCACATCACTCAGGTGGAACCACCCTCTTGAGTCAATAACAGTGTCTGTCCAAAGCTTAAAATAGGATTTCGAAGTGCCTTACAGAAGATGGGAAGGTGCTAGGATTACCCTTTCAACAGAAATATGGGTTGTCAAAAGAGGACCAGGGGAATCATCAAGACCCCCTTAAGTCATCAGCAGGTCACCATATTGACATCAGAGATGGCCATGTTTACATCAGAGAGGACCATCCATTTTATGGAATTCTTCGCAATGCTTATTCCCCAACCAATCCCTCCCTCCTAGTCCAGTGTCTGAATCACAAGAAGCTTGAGTTAGGCAGTGCTCAGTCTGGTTTGAGTCTTAAAAAGAAATAATCAATGCTTCAGGTAAGTCCCCAAGAACTTCTGAGGTCTGGCCCACTGTGATGCAAGGTGAGGTGTAAAGATCCATCCCTTCTGGGGGAAGTGCAAGAATTATGGTGATGTCTGCACACCAGACTTATGGGGATGAAGAAGAACAAATCCAAGAAATGCAAATAATGGTATAGCAGTGTGGTGGGATTGCTGGTGAGATCAAGAGATGTGGAAAAATTTGTAGCACTTGTTACTGTGGCTTGTACTTATTAGAGGTAATTTTACATTTGCAAATCAGCCTGACTTCCCAGGAAAAGGCAAAGCTCCTGTGAAGTTATCACTTCTCCCCATTGGGGTCTGAAATATATATATTTGCATACACACACACATACACATGTTTAACTGTAAATAATTTTTAATAAACTTACAGCTCCAGTTTCTAATTTCTGAAAAGAAATCAGCCTCTAATTTCTGAAAATAAAAAAATAAATTTAAATAAAATAAAATGAGAATGGTAAGAAGGTACCACACTGCAGGAGGCTGGAAATCTAACTCAGGTACTCATTTCATGCATTTTACTCCATCTCTGCAATCCTTTGTTGCATGAATGACTTGAATGCTAAAGTTTTGCTCAAGACAAACATTTCTATAGACATTCAAAATGCATCAACTGAAACATCTTCAGAATATGAGCTAATCTGAATTCCTGACCCAATGTAGTGACAGAGGGGAGCTGGAAAGCTGTGGTCAAGACTTCAGTCATATTTAACTCCTGTACTTGGCCCTGACTCTGCAAAGGCAAATAAGTATTGTGTCAGGGACTAGCACAACTTTAAACACTGTTTTTAAAGATCATATGCATTTCTGCATTGCCATTCTAATACTTTTCATTAATAGTAATGAATTATTACTAAATCAGATTAGTTTATAAAAATGTTTGGGTATATCTTGCAGGAAGAACTTGTAGGAATACATTTAAAATATCTTTATTATTTCCTTCCTCAGAGAGCTTTGTAGGAAAGCCTCACAAAACATACAAAAAGACACTAAGAAGATATCATATTTTGTGATCTGATTATACTTACATGTATTTTGTTACAGGACAAGCACACTATTTGGAAAATTATAGTCTTTGTCCAGTCACCTTCTTGAGAAAATTCCTATTTATATTCCTAACTAGCATAACCTATTTCTCCAAGTGATTTTGCTCTGTTTGCATGGTACAAATTATCATCTACATAGAGGAAGACCAGGTCCAAATTAATTCCTGATTTATCTCTACCAATGAACTAAAGGGTAAATAAAATCCATTAAAAACAAGGTTAAAAACAAAAACAACCAAACCAAACCAAAACAAACAAAAAAAAAAACACAGCATGATCAGAATGGAAGATAAATGCCAAAGACCTGATTTTCATTTACATTACAGCAGAATAAAGGAGCTGTGAACACAAGGGGCAGGCTGTGCTGTCATTTATTTCCAGCTAAAAACACATTCTTGGATTTTTAGAGTGGGATTTCATTTGTTTGTGAGAAAGTCTTTCCTGCATTAACAGGGTCTGGTTTGTGAAGGACTACAGGAAAAGTTCAGTGATGAACTGATTTTACAAATCCTCTGGCCCTCCAGGATTCACTTATCCCTCTCTGAATCTGTCTATCTCTTCATCACAGGCCTTGAAATCAGTTGGCTATTACGTAAGGGTCAAGCTCATGCTGAAAATGGAGAATATACTAAATTAAGATGTATAAGAGATTAACCAGCTCAGGTTAATTGTGTTTTCATTTTCTTAAGAGTTTATCAATGCTGTAAAATAAATCTCATTACGCTTTGCTGTTATTAAAAGGAAGTGGGACACTGCATAATAGCGATAGTCATTATCATTAGATCTGAAAACAAGCACAGAAGAGCAATTCTTTTTAGTTGCAAGCATAACCAACTGGCTACTTTTAACACTGTTTCTGTAAACTTCCTGATATCTCTTCATCTTCTTTTTCAGTCCCTATTCAGGGAGAGATCTTGTCACCATTGCTTGCAATGTCATCAAGAAGGCATCTCTGTGTCTGTTTAACTACAGTTCCTGGGAGCTTTCTTCTTCGGGTCTTGCAACATCTTTTTGTATCTGGGGGTTACAGACGAGCCCACTTTCTTATGTTAAATAGTCTTTGAGCTTCAACTTAACTGAATACATAGAGAAAGTTAGACACCGGAAAAGTTAAGCTGAGGGTGGTGGAAATAAAATAGCAAAAATAAAATCTATCTCTTCATTAACCACAAGGAAGGAGATACTTTGGATCAAGATCTTCCTCAGGTAGGATTCTGCCCACATGCAAATACGCTCTTTGAATGAGAGCGCCTATGCTATACAGACAGATTGTTGAACACCACAGGTATTCAGACAGTGGTCACAGGGATTCCCCTCAAGTTGAGCTTTAAGAGGCGAATTGTACAGATGTGCTTAAATACTAGTAGTCTGTCTTACTAGAGAGCTAGGTGCATGGGCTTTTGTAAATGAGCCTGATTTTTACATATATATATATAAGATAAAAAATATAAGATATAAATATATATATACACTCACACTTTTTTTTTTTTTTTTTTTTTTTTTTTCCTACTTGTGCAGCAACAAAAAGCACAAAATTGTTTCCTCTCAAAACTCTGGTTACCCCTGTGACACTGCTATATGCCTTCTCCACGTACTCAGCCAAGCTCAAAGAGGGCACCTGATCTCACTTCATAAAGTGAAGCACCGCACACTCACTTGCATTATGCTAACTACCATAAAGCACATATTTAGTGCTATTTAAACTGCTGTAGAAAATGCTAGGGAGGAGGCTGTGTAACCCTCATTATGGTGACTGAACATTTACAACAGCAACCCTTTTAGCAATAATGAATTTACTAAAGTGAATGAAGGCTCCCCAGGGTAAAGGGAGCATGCAACAATCAAGAACCTTGAATTTCCTTTGTGCTTATTAAAATGAAACAAAAGCATGTATGGGGAAAAACCAAACAAACTCAGCATCAATCTAAACACCACAAACCAGACTCTAAACTCCAAAAGCTGTGCAAGTAGTCTGTGCTTCCTGTTTTGCAGCAGACAAAACAGGAACCAATTTAGAATCAATATTATCTCAATCTTAATTGATCCTCCTTAACTTTAATCTTTCCACTTCAGTTACCAAAAGGACTCTCTACAATTAATATCTGAGAAAGATGTTTCCATATTTTTAGCCAACTGAACCATTTTCACACCAAGCCCAAATACGTTGCTACGGCAGTCTGGAGTGATTAGTTTCATCATTTGCTCAACTCGCATGTTTTCTCTAAAGTGATTGACAGTATTACATAGCTAGAAGAACATAACTCAAATGTTTTTGTATCCATAAGTGATCCTCTGTGAAAACATATGTTACTTTTCCTTTCATCTTGAAGTGAATGGAATGATATACCAGAGTGAGAAAATGAAGAACCGTACATAACCCTAACTAAAGAGGATTTTTCTTAATTGTAGTAAAACAGGAGGTTCTGAGCAAGATAATTTGCAAGGCAAACATTAATATGGGACTACAAGATGTCAGGAACAAGAACTGATGAACAAGGAAATCTTTGCCTTGGTGGTGTTTTCCACTTTGATTCGGAGTTTAAGTTAGCATTTTAAATCATCTCCAAGGTCTCACCACTTCATAGAAGTAGTTTTGATGTTAGACACTGAAAAACTTTGAAATAAACATTGTTTCAAAATACAGAAAAAAAGTAAAGCTTCAGTTGCTGAAATAACTAGATAATCTAATTCAGATTTTTGTCCTGGATAAGGTGAGCCACTGTATGATCTGAGTTTTCTTTTTTTTCTTTTTTTTTTTTTTCCTTTGGTGAAAAAAACATCCTTTGTGTTTTTGAAAGTAGAAACTATTAAATAAAAGGTACTAGGAAACCAAACTAAGTATATATATATTATGTATATATTAAATTATATATATATAATTATATATATTATAAATATATATAATAAATTATATTATATATAATTTAGCAAATAGTGTTTAATTAGCTCTACCAAGAAAACCTGAGCTTGGTTCCTCACTTTTCCTATTTCCTCATCATTTGTGTCTATTATGGTGTTTATGCCTCACTCTGAGACAATTCCTTATCCATTAAATGGGATTAATAATGCTTTCCCAGCACTCCACACTCCAGAACAAGTGTTCCAGGAACCAAGAAGCTTAAATGTTGTTTCAGTGTGACTGGACATCAAACCCCAACATTTCTGTGGACTTTTAACAACAACAACAACAAAAAAAACCAACAACAACAAAAAACAAACAAACAAAAAAAAAACCACGAAATTTTTAGTATTATAATAGTTCAGTCCAGTTCTAGCAATGTAGTATTATTGCTACCTCTCTCTAATGACATCTGCATATATTTTATTTAGATGTTATGCCGTTTTTTATTTTTATTTTTATTTTTATTTTTATTTTTATTTTTATTTTTATTTTATATTTTTTTTCAGTTAACAGCTTATGTGGTTTTATCAACAGTTTCCCAGATAGATACAGAAAATGCATCTAAATGGCAAAGACTTATTTTTTACCCCAAGATGATTTGTGGGTTTGTGTCTTCCGGTACAGCAACTGCTTTCTTCTAATTTTTCATTTTGAAGTGGCACCTTCTTGGAAAAACAACATTTATTTGGGTGGAAATCTAAAGTGTACAAATTACATCTGACCTCCTGCCCCAGTGATAGCAAGGGGGTTGGATTTTATTCCCCACCACTACCCCATAAGGAAAAAAGAAATATCTTAAAGTATTACTCATTTTTATAGCCTGAAAGAGCATTTCCTATAACTAGGATAAAGCTATTCAGTTGCTAAAAATGACACTGAACACAACTGCAAAATAAATTCTCTTAGGAAAGGAAAAAGAGAAGAGATTCAAAAAGTAAAATTTGAAAGTGTATTGAAATTTTCATGTCATGTATGTCTGTTCCTTGATGTCCTGAAGCTACAAAGCAAAGTCTGCATTTCAACAGAGAGTATGGGAAGGACTACTTAAGCTATATAACAGTTTTTACTTGCTTTAGGGGACAGAAGTTATAGTTGCCCATAAATGTTTTGTAATAGGTAAGGTCATAAACCTGGGTGACAACCTTCCAGTTTTAGCAGCAGTAGAAACAGGTCACTATTGGGCTGTGACTTAAAGCACTTTACTTAAGTAATTGGCATGGGAGGATTTGGAGGTTTAGGTCTTTTCCTGTGGATCCTTAATGGAAACTTTTTTGTCTGTTTTTTTTTTTTTTTTTTTTTGTCAGATTTCACAAAACAATTTTGAAAGCATTTGTATGTGTATGTATATCATAAACCTTTCCTAAAGCTATTTATACACAAAATGTCAAAGTTTTTGCATTTCAAGTCACACACATAGGCCTATGCTCATGCATCTTCATCAAGCAATCTGAATTTCAGAGGACCTTCCAATATAATAGAATTATTTCAAAGACATCTCCAATATGAATACTGGGGCAAAAACTCATTTATCTACAAGATGAGGTGCTGGATGGTACACATCAAACTATTCACTCTCTGAAGTGTTATCAGGTCTCTTGGCCTCAACAATTAGTAGGTAGACTTTCTGCACTATGTCCTGCTGGCCTTTTCCTGAATTATCATAGCCATTACCATGGATATGGCCCCTGATAACTGATACTCTAAGCCTACTTCTTTATCTGCATTTTAAAACAATTTTCCTCCCCTCTTTCAGGCAAAATTCATTTCTAGATTAGGGTAATACTAATGTAGTCATTACCTAGTTGGCCTAGGTAAAAGTGGTGGGGGAGAGGCTGAGTTTAAATGAACTCAGATGAAATCAGATTCCCTCATTAGATTTTCTATAAGGTTGCCACATTTTTGTCACAGTGACTGAGTGTCTGTTGTTACCATAGCAATTCTGCCTTTATTTACAAAGGGTAAGAAGCAATTACTTAATTTTTTTTTTCTCAATTATTGAGGAAAAAATTGAGTCAATTATTGATTTAAATATCCAGATGTACAAAGGCAAGGAAAGAAGTAATAGTACGGCAAATTTCTGAAAACTCAGATTTTTCTGGGGGGAAAAAAAAAAAAAGAAAAAAAAAGAAAAAAAATCACCTTTCTGGCAAGGAAATAAACTAGCATCCTACTGGTACCATGCTTGGGTGTTACAAGATTATTAATAAGTGTCCTGGCAGATAGGTCCTTTACTGGTGCTAATGGCCTTAATCAGCTAAAAGTGGTCTGTGAAAATATCAATGGTTGATCCACCCATCTAGCATATACAAAAATTGTACCAGTTCTCTCAATTTATCAATGTGTATGTTGGCTGCAGCACTGTTCAATAGTGTTCCTTCTGAATTCTGATCTTAACCTTATTTTTGTTAGGTAGGGTTCTTTACTGTATGTTTGCTTTTGTTCAGGTTTTGATTCATATTATCTTTCTTTTTGTTTTAGGTTGCTCTTTTGTATAAGCCCCTTTCTTCTATTTGTCCTTTATGCATTTTATCCCCTGCTTCCTTGAGTGTGTACATATGTTACCAACCATTATACCTTTATTTCTTCCTGAAAATTGCTGTGTCTTAATACATAATGTCGTACTGGGTGATACAGCTTAGTACTGAATTCAGGCATACAAGAAACTAAAATCTAATTCTTTCACTCATCAGCTGAATGGTGGAAGCCCAGCAGTCACCAAGAAGGAAGGCTTTGCAATAACTCTTGCAGCCACTTCAGAGGTGACATTGAATGGTCTAAAATATTTGGTGATGCTGATCTATCAGAATTACATTTTGGTAGAAGAGGGAGGAAGCCGTAAAAATGACAAAAAGTGCTTACAGCAAATAAGTTTGCTGAAGGATAGAGGGTAAATGGAGGAAAGAATAGAGACTAAAGAGTACAAACTTTACTACCTGAAGTACTGAAAGAAAAAAGAGTATATCTATAATTTGCTTAACTGGCATTATTCATGTAGAAACTTTTTCCAAGAATCTGGAGACAGTAGATTAACTGTACCCTTTCAATGTATGTAAATATTTAAAGTATATCTATATAGAGAGGGAAGATATGTTTGCTGACAAGATATGTTTGCTGACAAGATATGTTTGCTGACATGCCTGAGAATCACTGTTATATACTTTCTTCTTCATGAAAGCAAGTTATGTTATCCATCATTCATCCAAGACACATCCTGAACATCTGATTACTGGTTCTAACTGCAGTTTGTTTCTGTAGGTATCTATATGTGCAATACTTTGTGGGTCAGATACTTCTGTAGTCTTCAAAGTCTGCCAACTATTCATATTTCTATAACGTACTTGAGAAATGCAAGCATTTAGGCCATTTAGGCCTGATTTTTATCTCAACATGCAAAACTGAATTTACACTTACTCTGAAGTGCAACTTTTCACTTTTCCTCTTCAGGCATCTTTCAGTTCTTAAAGCTACTAATTTTTCATACCTCCAACTTTAGCGGTTTAGCCAAAAAGTAGTTCACACTAGAAATCATCTAAGATCTACTTTTGCTCCCATAACATTTTCTCTGCTGTGCCCTGTGTTGAGCAATACCTTTCCTGCCATCCAGGAAAGAAATACTCATTTTCTAAATGTCATTTATGTTTATGTTTCTATTTAGGCGCATTCCACACAGTCTTATTAATTTACACATGGCATATAATTTGAGCCCTAACAACAATGGTAATGGTAAAGTAATAATGTAAACAACTGTCAAAAACAAGTAAGATTCATATAAATGAGGTAGGAACAAACCTGTGCTTTTGCACAGGATTTAATTGTTAAAATAATAATAATAAATAAATGCAAAGAAAAAACGAAAAGAATGAGAGGACATGAACCTTTCCTGCTTAAAGAGAGAGAGAGAGAGAGAGAGAGAGAGAGAGAACGAGGGACAGAAATATTGTTTAATTTATCATCATTGTCTTTTGTGTCTTTCAGGATTCAGCATAATTTTTTTACAGAAACAGACTACAGATGAAGAGACTGGAATATGACTGTGATAAACAAAAACATCAGACAGTAAATAGGGAAATGAGAAATAGATTTACAGGTGTAAAGTAATCATTATTGTGGCACTGCATTTTAACTGCTAACCATTTTATTCCTGCATATTCTATCAAAGAGATCAGCATTTAGCTTGCAGAGCCACTGATGTTTTCAAGGTCTTTGCATTCATTAGAATTTAGTACTGTAAGATTTTGCTTTGCTTTTTTTTTTTTTTTTTTTTTTTTTTTTTTTTTTTAACCTCTTTTATTCCACTCAACACATTTTGGAGAATATGTTTGTATTGAAACCACACCTAGGAAAGTAAAACAAATGGGAATAGGATAAATTTTATTAATCACTTCTACTTTTTACTTCTGAATTAATACTTCTCTGTCTTTAGAGCATCTCATAAATTTTAATATGTGAACAATGTGTGGAAATTTTAAATTCTGAAAAAAAAAAAAAAAGCCTTAGTTATAAATAAGCACTAGAATTTGAAATATAGTGACTTTATCTCAGACAGAAACTAGAATTTAAAATAGAGCAAAGTTCTATCAGGAGAAACGACAACAATGTCATTTTGAATAAAGCATAAAACTGTAGTGACACCATGGTCACAGGTCGCACCTTAGACTTTATTAGATACCTTAATATGAGGATTAGCTACAAGGCAGTACAGAATAAACTTTATATCTAGAGACATAGAAAAGTCTTAATTTAAAGAACAATTCACACCATTATGGGATAAACATCTCCAGAGACTCATACCTCTGACCTGTTTGTCTCCATTGACAAAAAAGAGTCTAAGGTGGTGTCCTGGTTTCAGTTAGGACAGAACTGATTTTCTTCCTAGTAGCTGGTAGGTTGCTATGTTTTGGCTTAGGATGAGAAGAGTGCAGATAACATGCTGATGTTTTAATTGTTGTAGAGCAGTGCTTACACCAAGCTAAGGATGTTTTAGCCTCTCACTCTGTCCTGCCAGCGGGCAGGCTGGAGGTGCAGCAAGAGCTGGGAGGGCAGCTGACCCAAACAAAAATTCCATACCATCTGATGTCATGTTAAACAATATATAGGGGTGGCTAGCTGGGGGGAGGAGGGCCGGACTGCTTGGGGTTAGGCTAGGCATTTGTCAGAAGGTGGTGAGCAATTGCACTGTGAATCATTTGTTTTGTACACATTATTAGTAGTAGTACTATTGTCATTATTATTATTATTATTATTATTATTATTATTATTATTATTATTATTCTCCTGTCTTAATAAACTGTCTTTATCTCAACTCACAGGCTTCACTTTCCCATTTCGCTCCCCCATACCAGAGAGGGAGGGGGTAGGGTGAGCGAACGGCTTTGTGGTGTTTAGCTGCCAGCCGGGTTAAACCACAACAGGTGGTCAGCTCACATTTAGATACCTAACCTTTAGATATTTTGAGTGAGATAAGACAAATCCCATCCATACGGTTCCTCTGCTCTTAATGGTGATGTGCTGAGAGGGATGTGCTGAGCAGAGGACCAGTTTGCAAGAGCTGGTAAGGTGGATGGACAAGGTTTGAGGCCCACAGACTCTTCCCATATTGTGTTTGGAGATCAAGCAGGAGGATTTCACTGGTCTTTCACATACTCTAGGGAAAGCTGCAGCAAGCCAGCTTTTACCTCCTTTAATGAATATTTAAGCTGTGGATAATCATTTCCAAGTATACTCTTTAGCGCAGGGAATCTTGGTGAGAGCAAATCTGGCCAGCTGAGACCTGCAAACCTGCCTGATTTCACTGTAGGTTACTAAATTTAGCTCTACGAGTGCATTTCCAAAAACACAGTAAATGCCAATAGTGCCCATCATGAGTGTCTCAGTGAAGAGACATTTTTCTTCACCACAAGAACTGCGCCAGCTGTTTGTGGCCAGCTTTGTATATGTGAACATGAGAAGCAGGGGCTCCGTGGTGCTGACGAGATCTCTGTTCAGCTGCTTTTTTTTTTTTTTTTTTTTTTAAATCTGCACAACAATAACTCCCTCCCCACCTTTATTTATTTATTTTTTAGTATTATTTCTGAATAATAATATTGAATTATGATTTTTTTTCATTATTATTACATTATTATTATCTTATTATTTTTATTTTCAGGCAAGATCTGCTACTCTGTGATTCTGTGATGTGGGGTTTTGATGGCATTTGTATTCTTTGTTCTGAATGGGCTGGAAGTGACACACTGCAAGACTGACCAAGGTGTTGTAGCAGATACGTAAACTTGTGAGCAAGAATACATTTCCTGTTCATGGTGGGAATGCGATGCTCCTTAACTCCTGAGGAAATACACTTAACAATCATGTCCTCAGCTTCATGGAGCTGTGCCAGAGGCATTCTAGCCAGGAAAAAAAATGCGATGATTAATAGCTTTACTTTTCTAATGGGGCAACTAATTATTTTACAAGTGTAGCTGCACTTATTAATACAGAGTTCTGTAAAGTTATAGTGTTTGCCTTCAATATAATTTAGTCCTGCAAGTAAAGAGAAGTTTTGACTTCTAAAGAATATTATCCTTTATAGAAAATGACATTATTAGCAAAAGCTCAGGACTAATATCAGTGCATACAAAACTTATACTTCTCTTTTCCTTGAATCGGCATATAAAACAGGATCTCCCTGGACACGCATCTGCATTTGTCCTTTCCAGAGAGTTTATTTATCCCCTATTAAAAATAAATAAATAATAATGATAAAAATAAATAAAGGTGGGGAGGGAGTTATTGCCATGCAGATTTCACTAATATTCTTTTCACAGTCCCATTTAGACATCAGTCACCTTCTAAACAAACACTTTTCTCTCGTAAAGTCTCTAGGAGCCAGACATTTCTTTTGGTTTCATTCATAGCCATATCTATTTAAGCACTTTACCCTTTAAACTGCTTTGCAGTTTTGTATGAAGTAGGATACCTCTTCATCTCTGCTGACAATTCCGGTTAAAAAAGCACATGTACAGAGATTTTCTGGTAGACTGGTATGGCCTCTTGATGCAAACTTAGAATCACTTTCAACATTAGTCTGTTATTGGAAAAGAGTTGTTTTAATTTAACATTTGTGTTTTCGTGAGTTGCAGCTCCAAAGTCCTTGGCTGTAATGTCAAGTGAAGTACAGAAAGTACTGAGCTAAGATTAAAACCTTAAAACCTTTGTTCTTTTGCTCTAGCTTTTTTTTTTTTTTTTTTTTTTTTCTTCTTCTTTTTTTGTATTTTCCAATCTATCTAAGTATATTGCTGTTAATATTTGCTTTTTGACAATCTGTTAAAGTTGTCAAGTTGTTCAAGGGTCTCTTAAGCCAGTGACCAGGATGCTGGTAGACAGGATCAGTTACTCCACTTGAGTTCTTATACTTCCCCTCTTGGTGTTGGCTGATGAGATCATAAGGAAAGATATGATTTTGGATATTATACATCAATTCTTTTTTTTTTTATATATATTTTTATTTTTTTTTAAGGCTGTTAATTCTCTTTCCTCAGCTTCAAAGGCAATTTTGTCCAAATAAAAATGATAGAACAAGGCTCCTATTTTGTGTATTCTTGAGACACATACTTCAGTAAGTCTGAAATTAAAGTTTAAAAGGTGTGTTTTACCTCAGTCAGACTTTCAAAGTTGACTCAGTGTCTTTTATTTGGTTTTTAGACTAATGATGCTGGATATTTTTTCCTTTTTTTTTTTTTTTTTTTTTTTTTTTTAACATGGGATTTATTTTTTATTTTTTAGTTTTTTATTTTTTAGTTTTTAGTTTTTAGTTTTTTTTTTTTTTTTGCTGATGTAATGGCATTGAAGAAGGAATTATTTTTCTACAATAACAATATGAGAAACAGGAGGAAAATATGGGTTTCTAATTAAATAAATGTTAGCTTCATATTTCTATGTGAAGTCACATCAAATATGTTGTAACTTGCTTATGCTTGATGACATTTCTTTGTGTGAGTTCAAGCTTTTCCTAAGAGTCAAAATAGTAGTCAAAAAATGTTGAACACTGGAATTGTAAGCCAGGTAAAAATTACAGATGGAGTTTCAGTTTCCTTTTCAGGTTTTAGTGCCATTCAAAAGCATATTTCCAAAAGAAATATGTTCAGACAACTGTGAATCAAAATCAAAGAAAAGGTTCATCTAAAACTTTGCAGTATTGAAGCTCTGACAGCAGATGATACAGTGTTAGATAATCTATTAAGATCAAAACCAAAGATACATTACAGGGAAAATAATAGAGTCCTTGACTTCCACTACATGTTGTAAAACCTGTAAAAACAGACAGAGACCATGTACTCTTTGCTTTATGCCCACTTTTATGTCAGAAAATATTTGCATTTTCAAGCCTATTTCAATATTATGATTTAAACTATAGTACTTAATCTTTTTATGCTCCTGGTATACTTGACAAGAAGACGGTGATTTTTCTTTCTTACCTGACTATATATATGGTAAAGTGACAGGGGGTAATACATAAGCCCTTAGTGTTTAGGCCAAATTTCTGGTAACTTAGTGAGAGTAAGACCTAGGTGTGAGAAGAGGAGAAGAGGATTTTGAATACTTTGTACCTATTTCAGAATAATCTTTATTTATTTATTTATTTATTTTCCCCTCACTTTTTATTCTGATATCTTATTCTGATGTCTTATCAGCATCTAAAATCTTCATATTCCATAAGTCTTATATTCGTACTGTTTCTGATGAAACTAAAATGGCTTTGTCCTGCCCTTACGAAGCAGAATTCCTCAAAACTGATAATTAACCTGGTATATTATCCTGACATGATCATATTATTCCATATATATTTTCCTTCTTCTAACACTGAAGCACACAAAACACTACTGTGGAAAAGATACAGACTCTGTACTTCATAGAGAACGTACATTAAATCCAGTTTGTAAAGCAATTAATTAAGAAGCAAAACATGTGACAACACAGAAGCTTCTGAAGCAAAACTTGTGACCTTTAATGAGTGAATAGTCACATGCTTAAGAATCTTTAGATAAATTCTTTTGTTAGCATTAGGCATTTTCGACAATATTAATGTTGCAAATGTTGCAAACATCATAACTATTTACCAGAAGTGTTAATTATATTTTCCTTTTGTTTGGAGGAGAGATGAGAAGAACTAGAAAGGTGAAAAAAAAAAAAAGAAAAAAGAAAAAAAAAGTCCATAAATAATAATATCAATAAAAAGTTGGCACCTGAGCAAATGTGAACACCTGGGCAGCCTAACTGTCATGACAGTCAATACCCTGTCGGACTTGTACAGTCCTTGTAAATTAAATGCAAAATCATCATTAATTATAATCATCACTCTGGGAAAGAACAAAAAGCCTGGTTCTACTTACTGTTACCCCAATGCACCCTGAAGGTCTGCAAAGGTAAGGGTTTTACAGTAATTAAAAAAAAAGGAAAGGTACTTTTATAACAAGGGCAGATAAATGTGGTTGTTTGTCAGATACATCTCTTCCACTTCTCATGTAAACTAATGATTGTGTCTGGAAGCAGAGTTCACTGTATGCGATAGTAATTTGAGACTAATCCTTATTTTCCTCAAACATATTCATCATTTGCTCTAGAGTTGGAACCAAGCTGACCTTGATTCAAGGAGTCAAAGTTATAATCATCTTCAAAGATGACTAACAGCTAGATGAGCACTCAGCTTTGAGAAGGAGTTCTCTCTTAAGGAGTCCAGGTTCTGGCAACAATATTCCAGCTGTTGAATACACGGTATCATCTCTTGAGAACAGCAAAGTTACAGAAAAGGAAGAAACAAAATGAGGAGTTACAGAAGATTTCAATCCTTCTTAAAAATATGATTAACATCTTAGTTAAATTACTACTAAAATAGATTATCAGAGCCAGACAGCACAAATAATTAATCACAGGATTTGAATTTAAAACTGAAACAGAAATGTATATACCACTCTATGTTGTGTACACATGTATATAGGTATATACAAGCATGTTTCAATTTTAAATAAGCTTTTTAATTTGTGTGGTGGTGGTGTTATTTTATTCTGTTTTGTGTTTCTATGAGCTTCCATGTCTATTTCCTTCTATGAAAACTGGAAATTTCATGAAAGGTCTATCAAAAGTATTAAAGAAAGTTACCTACTCCATCTTCTGGCAACCAGACCAGTTTTAACTGCATTTAAAAAAATGTACTTGAGAAATGTGTTTCATATGCCTAATTATTTAAACTGAAGCTCAAATAAGTATTTTTTTTTAACAAACACACACACACACACACAAAACAAACAAAACAAAACAAAACAAAAACCAACCAACCAAACAAACAAAAAACAACAACAACAACAACAACAACAACAAAACAACCAACCAAACAAACAAAAAACAGTATCTTACTATCCGTGTATCTTAACAGTATCCTAACATCCACATCTTATCCTGTATCTTAATATCCATGGACTAGTCAGAGAAACATCTTTTTGTTGTTGTTGTTCTTTTTTTGTTTCTTTGTTTGATTGATTGATTTTTATGTCAAGAATTTGTCAAGAATTTGTGTCCAGTGCCACTTTTAACACAGCACAGAAAAGTTATATCTTAGATCTTACATAAGAGAATTCACTCCTTGGAGATGCCTGTTTCTCTCCTTGGCTCTATGAGGAGCTGTGACTTCTTGACAAGCAGACATCTCATTTTGGACACTTGTGTTAGGACTGCTGAACCACAACTGTCACTTCTGGTGTTGGTTTAGTCCAGGTTAGGGTAGTATTTTTTTGAAATGCTAGTTGTTATTTGGGCAGCAGGCAATAAACAATTCATTGATCTGAAACAATAAACTACACAGGAGGGTGCAAAAAGAACAAGAGGTTGGCAAAAGGCCTGGAATCAGAAGCCAAATAGGCATACAAGGGGGATTACTAATGACTAAGTGACAGCAGGTTTAAAGACAGCAGGCATGAAACCTAGGGAGAAAAATATACTAATTGTGTTGGAAAACAGATTAGAGTTTAAGACAAAAATTGAACATGATTTAAATGGCGTAGTGTACACAGAGGAATACTTTTTCTCAACTTTTATAAAATGTTCCACTATTCCATTCATAGGAGCACAATAAATACAAATGAAACATGTCCAGCTTTTGTCTGAACAAATTACAAGAAAAATAACAAGAAGAAATTAGATTCTTTAACATGAAAACAAAATTCCTTTTTTAACCTGTAATAAATAATCCTTCAGCATGTAGTCTCAGGTGAAGACAGATGCCATTCTGTATGTGTGTGTGTGTGTGTGTGTGTGTGTGTGTGTGTGTGTGTCGGGGGGGGGGCGGCAGGGCAGAGGGAGGCAGTGAGGGAGACACCATGATTTTTTCTCATATTTATCATCAGATAGGTAGTTTTGGTAATTTATAATGATACTGAAAATTGAACATATTCCGAATTAAAAAAATCCACAGAAAATATAACATTGTCTGCTACTGGTTATATAAATGCACTGATATTGACATAGTCTATGAATAAAACTAGGACAAAGCAGAGGTCATCCTTAGCTCACCATTAGTAATGTCAGATATTTCACCACAAAAAACAAAAACAAACAAACAAAAAAAACCCTCATACAGTATTCATTTCCTTGACAGCAGCTCTGAGGTGAAAGACCTGGTTATGTTGGTTGATGAGAAGCTGAACATGAGCCAGCAATGTTCACCTGCAACTCAGAAAGTCAATCACATCCTGGGCTGCATCAAAAGAAGCGTGGCCAGCAGGATGAAGGAGGGGATTGTCCCCCTCTGCTTTGCTCTTGTGAGACTCCACCTGGAGCCTGTGCTCAGCTCTGGGGACCCCAGCACAAGAAGGCCATGGACCTATTAGAGTGAGTCCAGAGGAGGGCCACCAAGATGATCAAAGGGATGGAGCACATCTCCTACAAAGACGGGCTGAAGGAGCTGGAGTTGTTCAGCTTGGAGAAGAGAAGGCTTTGGTTAGAGCCGTCATAGTGGCCTGCCAGTACCTAAAGGGGACCTACAGGAAAGCTAGGGAGGGACTTTTTGTCAGGGAGTACAGTGACAAGACCAAGGAGAATAGCTTTAAACTAAGAGAGGGTAGGTTTAAATAAGATGTAAAGAGGAAATTCTTTCCTCAGAGGGTGATGAGACACTGGCACAGGTTGCCCAGAGAAGCTGTGGATTCCCCATCCCTGGAGGTGTTGAAGACCAAGTTGGATGGAGCTTTGAGCAACCTGGTGTGGTGGGAGGTGCCCATGGCAGAGGGTTGGAATTAGATGGTCTTTAATGTCCTTTCTAAACCAAAACATTATTTGATTCTATTTTTCTTTCTTTTTATGAAGGAGAATTCATTGTTGTTCTTTCTTATAGTGCAGTTTTTCGTATTAAATTTATACTTTTGTTTTTCATGATCTACAATGATTTTGATAGATTTTAAAAGCATGGTTTTCAAAAGCTCATGATGCCTCAGTAAAGATACACCCACAGATAATGCACTCTGCTGGATCACAGCTGGGCTGTTTTAAAAGGTGTAATGCTGGCCTTTTGGGATTTACTCTAAATACGTTATGTGCCCGATCAGTAGTGTAACACTTTGTCTGGACACAGGCAGGGGATTCAAGCTATTTCTTTGTTCCTTAATCTCACCTATGAGAATACGAATCCCCTGTGTCTCCTTTCATAAGTTTATTATATGCAGAGTTAAGTCTAACTGTGATCCTCTCTTCCTTTCCACATAATCCTGTGAGCAATGAGATCTGGTTTCCAATGTATCTCAAGCAACCTGATAGTTATTGTTACTAGAATTACCTGTCACAAAAGCTAAATGTTTACAGTAAGATTTATCTCAACAAGCTTTATGCACATAAAACTCTGGTTTGTAATCTAATTTCTAATTGGCAAAGAGATGGAAATACCTCCTAAACAGATTTATTCCACCTTGCACACCTGTTTTTGGATGGGTTGAGTCACCCTCAGAAGTGCCTATTCCTTTCAATTTCTTTTAACAACATTGCTGTAGTTGAATATTACCATGACAGCACTTACTGGGAGGAAAAGTCTTCTACAGGAAAATTACCTGCCAGCTGGCAATTGCACTAGGATATAACGGATTGTCATACAGGAAAATGGAGCATTTTAGGGCAGTGTAAAACATTGGACAAGGCTCCAAGAATTAACTGTATTGATGTTTGTAAGAAAACAAAACAAAACAAAACAAACAAAAAATGGCTGTGTTGAGCTGGTGGCTGAGAAAGATTTAAGAGATGAAGCACATTTTTGAACTTCATATTTTTCTGCTGTCAATTAAACCAGGAAGTCTACTCACAGAAGACCAGCTTCCAGACATCTGCTTTTGTGATCTGGGAGTATATTTCTATATTTTTAAACACATTAAAGGTTACTTTTTAACTTTATTTCTCTGGAGAACGTAGGCAGCCTTCTTAAAGTGTCTAAACATGGGCATATGGAATTTAAGAAAAGTATTTATATGATCAAAAACTATAGCATTTAAAGTTGAAAATGATAAAACTGCAAAAATGCAAATGTAGGTATAAGGGCTAACTATCTCCAAAGATCATTGCTGAAAATGTTAAATGGGTAATGCAGACTTCATCATTTCAGAAGCGTCATTGAATGTGCAAAGAGAGTTAGAAATTATAAGAAATACTAAAAGCCTAGAATGTAGTTCAGAGATAAGTGACCATGCAGGTCATTCCCAGGAATAGAGCTCAATGGCGATTCAGGAGCTCTAAGGTATCACCAACAGTAGCTCACCACAGTGGTGCTGCATGTGATACAGTATGTAGAAACATGAAAGGCTTCAGTTTGAAAATGTGATCATCTGTGTGATGAGCCAAAATACAACCCTTCCCTTGAACAATGCCATCACTAGGGTGAAAATAGAGAGAGTATGTTATTCTCTCATCCAGATACAAAGGTGAGATAAGAACCACTGACCCCTCTGAGATCCAACAAGGGACTCGTTCTGCACCCCAACAAATTTGCAATTTGGGTAACTAGAGCCCAGACAAAAACAGACTTTTTCAACTTTATGCCACAAATTTTATGTAGCCGTCTCTTAAATGTATCTACATTTAGGACTCAGAAAACAGAGGATACAGTGGATACCACTGATGAACTGGGAATGATTTAAAAAAGTGAGCTTTAAAAAAGCTATGATTTAAAAAAGTGAGATATCCTTTTACTGTTTTGTACAGCAGTTATAGATTGGATGCTCATCTTTCCATGAACTAGGAGAGGGAGAATCTCTGGAGGAGGAAGCTTTCCGGCAAAAGGAAGCCTTGGTCTCTCTCAGTGCCTCTTTTGCTTCACCTGAATGCCCCTAAAAGTGTTCTGTAGACACATGAGCTTGGAGAGATATCAATGTATCTGTAAATATCTATAAATAAATAGTCCCAGTGATGGGAATAATATTACTGAAAACTTTTTTTCTAAGGTCATAGTTATCTATAAATAAATAAATAATTATGCATATATATATATAAAAAAGTATATTATAAATTATATGTATATAATATATATGTATATATATATTATATTATATTATATGCATTATATAATATATAATATATAAGTGCATATTATATTGTATAGTATAATATAATGTAATATAATGTAATGTAATATAATATAATATAATATAATATAATATAATATAATATAATATAAAAATATAAATTGTGGATTTCATACATTGACACTCAGGTACCTCCCATCCCTCCAGACACACAGATATATTGATGTGCGGCTGGGAAAAGAAATATGTTACAGCCTATGGAAACAATCAAAGACTGTTTATTTTGTATGTTTTATAACATATATCGTATGGCATTTGTCACCGATACCTTGTACTATAGTCAGAGCACAAAGAAATAAAGGAAAAGGAAAATTCATTAACTTCCAAGTAGTTATTTTCATGTAATTGTCTAGTCTCAGTCTCTAGTCTCAATCAGATAAAACCCACCAAATCCTCTATCGATCAAAGTCTCTCCAGGAGGAGGTGCTATATTCAGCATTGATCTTCCATTGATTTAGTGTTATTTAAACAAGGTTAGATTTAAGCTAGCATTTTCAGACAGGTAATCAAGTACAGAACCAAGCTGATTGGGCCTCCTGATAAATTACATTGAATTGAGGAACTCTGTAAACCAAAGTCAGCTACATTCTCATTAAAAATAAGCCAGGAAATAGTGTCAAAGTAGCCACTTGTAAGACCTTCCAAACACACTTTGAATAACGTAACACTTTTTCAGTGTTGAGATTCTTATTTTTATTTTTATGAAGTCATATATTCTTGCCATCAAGAAGCCATAAGCAAAAAATATGGATGTATTATTATATACCAAAAAATAATAAATATATATATATATAAAATCTTGGAGTTAGACATCTCTTCTATTTTACACCCTCCATAAATATAAAGCATCAGATAATAGAAACCAATTCATGTGATGTACTGTAAGTCAGGTGTTATTACAGTCAAAGGTGTTATCTGCCTTAGTAAATAGCTGCAATAATCTATAGCCTAATACACTGTAAACCACCGTAATAGATAAGAAGAAAGCAAGGAATATCTCTTACAAATAGTCTCTACTCTTTATTTGAGTTTTCAGGGAGCAACATGGAAAGATTTTCCTACCCCATCTTAACTTATGAAATAATTTACATTTCAACTTGTGCTAATTCAGCAAAACAAATAACTCCTAAATAAATAAATAAATAAAGAGGTAACAGTCTGGAGAAGTCAGAATCTCTCAGAACTATTTAGCTAATAATTTATCCTTTAAAATACTAATAAATCAAAAATAAAGGGGAAGGGAATGACAAATCTCATTTTCTTTTCCATTCATTAAATTTAAAGGAAGAGGTACGTTTAAGCATTTTATTATTATTATTATTATTATTATTATTATTATTACTATTATTATTATTATTATTATTATTATTATAAATAAATGAGATATCTACAGAGGCCAGTACTAACAGGTAATGAATTTTGGAATCAGAATTCAGTAGCCACACAGAAGCTTCTCCTGACATTGTATTGGCACTCTAGGTATTTAATTTACATGTCCAACACACTGATGAGTAAGTAAAGCACTAAGAATGGCCTAGCTGGCAAAAGAGTCTATTAGTGCAGCTTATCTAGCTAATTCTGATTTTTATAGCCAAAGTCTTCAGCTGTTTGCAGCAGGAACTCTAATTTTCTTAGCATTTATTGCAAGTACTTCTTTGCACAGATATATACATATAGATATATAAAATAAATCTTAAAACACTTAATGATGTCTGGTTGTGTTACAAGCAGCCCTGTAACACTGAAAAGTTTAGGCACCCCTGATCCTGAAAAACAGACTTGAGGAACAAATTCTATAGGTCTAAACTCAGAGGCTTCTTGTACAATTTATTCATACATTTTTTTAAACTAGGCTTTTTTTTTTTTTTTTTTTTTTTTTTAATTGTCCCCAGCTTATGTATTCTTTGTTTCATTTAGTAAATTTATGCATTTATATTTTGATTCTTTAATGTATAAATCTTCTAGTACGTGTTTTCGTGAAATTTAGGTGATTTTCATCAGTGGTTTCTCTCTTGTAACAATTTGAAAATGAATATATTGAGCATTTCTAGTACTGTCCTCAGCTATGATCCCTTTTTTATTAATCCATTTTGGATTAATATATTAATCTATAATATATTTCCTTAATATAATAAATTCTTAATATATTTCTATATATATGATACATATGCATTTGATAATTCTTATATTTTTTTATAAGCTGAAGTTAGCTCACAAGCTAGCTATTTCATGCACACTCCATTATTCTCTTTGAAGTGTGCCTCATAAGTGCTAAATGTAATGTTACTGAGGATACCTATGAGCAAAATAGCAAGAGGTTAATATATTATGGTGGGATTTACTTGGGCGCAGGGTATAAGGGTGTCACAGTCATGGCTATGTGAGACTACATTTGGGTTGAATTCAGTGAAACCAGAGGACAAAATTGCAAGGAGATGATTTTTTTTTTTTCTTCTTTTATCTGAAAGCCAAGTGACAGGAAAAAACAAAGAAGTGAACAGAAATCATACTCACTATAATTCTGTTCTGTGATACTATACAAAATTATCAAGGCTCTGGGATGCAGAACATTTCTAAACATAGTATCTTTCATTCTGTTTTTACCCAAGACAGAAAGCAGGTTATGTTGAGGTTTTGACACTTCCACATTGCTTTGAATAATGATTTCAAAAATATCAATTTTAATTTTGTATTTAATTTTTCTTTTCCCTCTTGAAGTAGGAACACGTCTCTGACAAGAAAAGCCACACTATTACAGAAAATGCCGTTTAAGGCACTCTCTGATAAGAATAGAATATATGTTTATTTCTGTTTAGGTTTCCAACTCCACTGTCCAAATCAAAGAAAAAGAAGTAGGGAAATTACTAGGGAAATATGTGAGTGGATGTGGAGAAACCGTCCTTGTTAATTAGACATTGGAACAGGCTGCCCAGGGAAGTGGTGGAGTCACCATCCCTGGAAGTCTTTAAAAGACATTTAGATGTAGAGCTTAGGGATATGGTTTAGTGGGGACTGTTAGCGTTAGGTCAGAGGTTGGACTCGATGATCTTGAGGTCTCTTCCAACCTAAAAATTCTGTGATTCTGTGATTAGCCAGTCATGTTGTTGACCATTTGAATATGTTTGTAACCACTTTAATGTACAGTTTGAAGAAACCACATTTGGACAAACTTTGGTAAGCTTTGCATTAGAACTTCTCAACAACTCTGTGACCATATTTTGTTGTTGTTATTATTATTATTATTACTATTATTATTATTATTATTATTGTTGTTATTATTATTATTTTAACTAAGCCAGTAAGCAAAGACTATTTTCATTGTGTGATTTACATGTCACTGTTTCAGTGTTTTTAAGCTGATAGCTGTTTGTTTTCAGTTACAAGTGAAAATAGTTGCTTAAATTTTGTTGTTAAGTGAGAACAAAAATTTTGTCTTAGTATTTAAGAGCTCCCCAAACCTGGATGAAGCGCTGTGAAGCATGGCTTGACCAGCATGTTCTTGGGACTTAGCTCTGACTGGAGTCTTTAAATCTTACAATGCATTCCCAGTCATGTTCTTCATGTTTATATTATTTTCTTACAACAAGAGAACAGCCTGTGCAGTCAAACAACTACACGGAAATTGCCTTTTTGGTTTCTGGTTCAAATTTGCTTTCTGGTTCAAATCAAATAAGGAGAGAATATGGCTAAAATGTTCATACCACCAAACCCATCAATCAGTTCACCCCATAAGTAGAAGCTGCAGGAGCAGTACAGAAATGAAAGCCTTCATCATCCTTCCACTTATTTTTCCTTTCTTACATTTTCTGAAAGCCTGATATGTTCATTTTAATCTATATTTGGCAATGGTTACTAAACCTTTGGGGAAAAAAATCACTTTATATGGGAGGTAATCATAGAGTTTACCAGTATTCCATCTATCAGGAAAGCTAAGATGTTGAGCTGAGCAACAGTTACTGAATGCAGCAGGCTTGGGCCAAGAAGCTAAAAGACTAGTGAACAAAATGAGTGGAAACTATGGTGAGTCTCCTGCACAGGTCATGCATGGCAACTAATCTTGTCAAAAAGCTTCTTTGCAATTATTAAGATGATCTCCTTATTTGACTACTAATTTCACTAATAACATTCACCCTTTAGTACCAAAATAGGAAGGCAAACACAAACACTAAACTCAAATCCATATGTAATCCCCTAAATAATCACAATTTGCATTTCAGACTTTTAAAGAGGTGTCAATTCACTGGTTTGAGAGGATTAAGTTTCTTTGCTGGGCTGTAGTGTGTGGGTTGCTGTAAGCCTGCTGTCTCTAGCTACTTCCACAGCATTGTGTAAGAAAAATATCACAAGAATTCTTAATGCCTGTTTTTTGTTTGTTTGTTTGTTTGTTTTTATTTTGTTTTGTTTTCCTGGCTGTTTGCATATGTTTAATAGAGTCTGATTCACTTATGATTTCTAACCGCAGTTTATTAGCTTTGCCAGGAAGACAAAAATGCAAGGAAAATTCATTTGAGCAGATGTGAATGTTTTTTAAAAGAAAATGTCAGTCTTTTTTTCTTGACCCCCCCCCTTATTTGTCCAAAGCAATAGATTTCCAGGAGATCTTTAGGTAACCCCAGGTAAATTAAAGTATTTATAACTGAGTTAGAATAACTGGTTGATTTACAGATAACTGGAAAGGTATGCTTGCTATTTTTACCCTATAATCTGGAGTATCTGTACTGTGGCAATCATTTAATCATTTCACATTCAGCAAAAATGAAAACTGTAGTCTCAGCAGATGATGGAATATGCAGAAATTGGCCACCTCCAAGTATTGTTTCATTTATTGTGTCACCAAAATGTTTGTCTCTTTTCCACTAATGATTTCAACCCTGATTTTTCATATAAATTTTTGTATTTGAAAAACAATGAAATCACTTCTGTTCAAAATAAATTGTTATTTTTGTTAGCAACCTTTTCTGTATTCCTATTTCTAATTTTTATATTGGAGATAAAGTGTTGGATTTAAAAATGTTTTATTCTTGTCTTCATTAGCATCTGCTGTGCAGTGATGGTATGTCAGCAACTTTAGAGAAAGGCTCGACACATGTGGCCTTGCTTGAAAAACTTGTAAAGTTGATAGCCAAAATGAACAGCTGATATGTGAACACAAGAAATAACATCAGAGTTAAGGAGTCTGAGATCGATAGCTTTTCTTAGTCTTTACATTATGGAGAAAAAAAAAAAATAAAAATCTACTTCTATAGTTTCTAGACATTCTTTTAAAGATAAAAGTGAGAAACAGTCACATTGTAGGGGTTGGAAGGGACCTCAAGAGATCATCAGGCCCAACCCCCCTGCCAAAGCAGGTTCTTTAGAGCAGGCTGCCCAGGTAGGCATCCGGATGGACCACAGAAGGAGACTCCTCAACCTCCCTGGGCAGCCTGTTCCTGGACAGGACATGGCCACAAGATGGAGCACAGGAAGTTCCACACCAATATATGAAAGAATGTGGAACAGGAACAGGACTGGCACTGGAACAGGCTCTGGTCTGAGCCTTGTCAGGAAAAGTTTTAAAGTCTACATGTATTTAAGGTCTATTTCAGCTGAAGTCATGATAGGTTGATGCAGCTGGTAGTGGTAATCCCAGCAGAACCCATTCACACTACCACCCTGGATAATTCACTTTCTTTCCAGTAGTATTGTTGTTCCAGTATCTTTGAAAAAAAAGACACATAATAAAATAATAATGAAAAGAAATAAAAATAAAAAAATAGGAAAAGAAAAAAAAAAGGAAAAAAAAAAAAAAAAAGAGAGAGAGAGAAATTAAAGCTCCCTTATATTTGACATAGAAAAATTACTTTTAATAGCTGATGTAAATCATCACAGATTCTTTATTCAATATACTGACTTCTGATTTGCTTTGCATGAGTGATGGGAGAGTCTGGCCAACTGCACTTGAACTTTGAAAGGCCAGTTTCATTTTAATAAGTAAAACAGAGGGATTCCTAAAAAAACAGCTTTATTTCCTTATTTATGGGTGTTTGGGTGGAGGCACAAGAAACTGTAAAAATGTTGCAGAGTGGACCAGTCTGACAGATTGCTAGTGTAGAGTACCCTTAATGTGAGATGTTCAGCTTTGCATCTCCTCTGCTCATATGTTACCACTAACTTGGTTTATGTTTCATTTTTAATCTGTAAACTGTCTGCAGAACAACAGGAGACGAATGTCCAGGCTGAAATGGGAGGGGGTAGTCATTGATCAACCTGCTCAAGACAGTTCCCATTGATTTTCTGAAGCTATGCATCCTTACATGCCTGCAATAATATGGGAATGTGTTTTGCAATACAAAACAAACAAAAAAATCTGAAAACAAAAACTCCATCTGTCTGGATTTTACCTAGAAAGCAGAAGATATTATAACACTTTGTGTGTATATCGTGGCTAGTTGTACTGGTTTCACTGAAATCAGCAAGTTCTGTGGGCTAGAGCGCAAAGAGCTTTTCATTATAAGTTAAAAACAGAATAGTGACAATAGCTTTTGCAGATGAAGAATTTAGTTGATTACTTTTATGCTTCTGAAAAGAAACTTCCAAAGACTAGCATTTTATTCTAATATTGCAAATAGATTGACTCTAAGATTTGTATACATGGGAAAAGAATGAACAGACTCATCAACCTGTGTGCATATCTATAAAGATTTGTACATTTTATGGCTACACCATGACATAAATGCATGTGTTTTTCTCCTGACAACAGGTTCAACAGGTTCTCTTCATCACATAAGGAAAATCTTAGGAAGTTAAGAATTTTGCGTTGTACTTTTTTTTTTTTTTTTTTTTTTTTTTCCAATATCTGTTTAGGGATCTGATACAAAACTGGAACAGGCAGTGTTAAATATTTCTCATCAGACTTTTATGATTCGCCGTCTTATATCCTGTACTTTCACATTCTGAGGAACGTGTATTGTTAATAGCTGGCAAAGATGGTAACTGGTGCTTTTGCGAAGTTCCTACAGCCCATTCCAGAACAATTAAAAATTAATTATGCTTTCCTATAAGAAATT
The DNA here is from genome assembly GCF_964211825.1 of Aythya ferina. NCBI lineage: Eukaryota > Metazoa > Chordata > Aves > Anseriformes > Anatidae > Aythya > Aythya ferina. The sequence continues at coordinate 5,088,069 of NC_140299.1, read as the reverse complement.
CACATTTAGCCATTTTTACCCTTTTTCCCATACAAAATAAATTTGATTTAGGTAGAAGAATATGTAAGCTATATAAGAATTTCCTAGTAGAGGAGAAAAATTGCATATTTTTATAAAAGGACTAATTGCCATGAACCACATAAACAATAGTGAGGAAAATTGGATGTGTTGATGCTATGATGCCACTTCCATCTTCAATTTCTTCCTCTTCAGCTGCTCTGTTAATTGAAATGTTTACTGGAAGTAAAAGATTTCATCTTTGCCTTGCTGCATTGGTCTGAAGCACAGTTGAACCAGTTATAAAAACATAGAGTCTTCTGAGTCAGAGAAATAATCAAAATTCCAATTAATGCTGCTACTGCATTACACTATTGTCATAGTAACAGTGGCAAGAAAGTTTACATCAAAAGCCTTGTTAGGAAGTGCCAGTCTAAAAGTAATCAAATTCCTGGGAAAGCATTTGTAAGTTCAAAAGAAACTAATGAAAGAGGCCTTCAGGATGAATTTCATTGACAGTTATTCTTAGTTAATAGAGGCAACCCAACCAAGGTGCTCTGTTAAAAGCAAGCTCAGTGACTAAAACAAATGTATTAGAGCAATAGTGCTAAAATTAATTGAAATAAAAAGGCACTGTGCAGAAACAAGCACAAGTCTGCACTTGCAAAAAGTAAATTCACAAAACATTATCAGCATTAAAAGTGTTTTGGTAAACATACCATTAGAATATATGGACTGAATTTATACTATGGAATGAAAATATGATAAAAGGTCTTCTCGATTTCCTTAGAGTACACTGTCATAAGAGATTGACCCACATCTAAGACAGAAATGCCTAAGAAATTTAAGACATCTATGCCTATCAATCCCTGGAGAGAACATAAGACATCTAACAAAACTTTTTAGTGTTCATACATGGACGACTTTTGCAAATACATGTATGTTCCCATTAAATATTTTCAGAGGACTGACTAACATTAAACTCAACGAAAGAATTTTCATTTAGGTTCTATTGAAGTGAGTTGCGTATCATCATATTTCCACAATGGTTAATCAAATTATGTTTTTTTGTTTGTTTGTTTGTTTTTAATTGTTATTGTATGTTTTTAATTGCCAGCTTTGTTTGTCTTTGACCATTTTAAATTTCTCACAGGGCAGGTCAAGAAAAATAAACATAATTTCCTTCTCATACCTTGAATACGAGAAGCTCACTCTTTTCCTTCCTTGTCAGTCTCTTATCAAGATTTTCTCAGATATTTTTGTTTGCTTCAGTGTTCTGTATTTTTCTTTTATTTATTTATTTATTTATTTATTTATTTTACTTCTTGGGAGTACAGAATCCTGTATATAGTAGACCCTTCTTACTGCTCTTACAAAACTTATGTCATCTTCTCAGTCTATTGTAGTATCACTAACTGAGCAAACAACTATATTTGGGTTAGAATTTCACCAAGTGAAAATTAATCATATAGTGGATATATGATTAATTGCAGTTCTTGTGTTTCATTGTTCTGTACATTATGCAGAAGCAAGCTAAAAGAAATTTTTAGGTCATATGTCATAACTTCCCACTGTTGATCCTGTTGATCCTACCACTGACAGGCTAGTCAGTGTGGTAGCCTGTATCCGTTCTTGGTTCACATTTTGATCTAAAATAAATAGCATCATTTTCTTTTCTTCTGTTGTGCAGAAAGATAAAAATGATTATAGGGAGTTGATAGGGAAATCTACCAAATTCTTTTCATAGGTGCAAAGTTTTGTTTTCTTTCTTTTCTTATTTCCTCTTTTTTTTTTTTTTTTTTTTTTTTTTTTTTTTTTTGTAATCCATCATACATTACCTTGTTTACCCTGTTTTCTGGGTCCCTTTTCTAATCTTTCCATTCGTACTGAAGACTGAATTTCTCACACTGTTCACCTTGTATACTCAGTGTTGAAAAACAACTATGCATGTAATGTGAAATTTTGAGGGTCATAAAATGCAATTAAGATTCAGTTTGTGTTTAGAGCACGCAGATGCTCTTGGAGAATGTCTTAATGTGTTGAATGTTTAGATGAATGATCCTCAGGTCATGACCTGTGTAGAACATGTTGCCTGAAAGACCATCTGATTTGTCTTGATGGCACAGAGAGGGGAAAATAACAACAAAATATGGTGAGCACATTCTAATGTTGGTCAACACATTTTACATGATTTCTAGATTTCTACCATAAAGTTAAGGAGAAAAAAAAAAAAAAAATACAGAATGAGCAAGTCATTCCAATATCTCATAAGCTGACTCTATCACTGCTAGATTCAAACTGAGATACAAGTCTTGATTTTCACTACAACACAAAACTCAGTCCTGATTTTGAATGAAATTTGGAGGTGGTTGTCAAATTTTGCAAGCTTGGGTGGATAAAATCAGGCAAATGTGACACACTGAAATGATAATTGGTTGCATCCTTTATATGTGCAATGCAGCCCTGTCAAACCAAAGGCGGAAAATATATTTATATATATATATATACATATATATATATATATTTTTTTTTTAATAAAATATATTCTAAAGGCAGAAAAAGGAAGAGAAATAGAAATGAGTCTTGGGAGGAAAGGGTGGAGGAAAGTATAAGAAAATAGTGCATATTCAGGTAATGTTTTTTTGATCTCCTTTCACTCCTGTATTTCAAGCTCATCATTAATGCCTACACAGAAGGGAGAAAGGATGGAAAATCAGGCAATCAGTTACACATGTACTTTGATCAGTATTGCATTTTCCTTTTTCAAGTTGTTTGCCAAAGTGCTAACAGACGAGAGGGAGGGTTTCATTTATGCCAATTGTTCTGTCAAGTATGCTGTCTGGAATGTTTCCATAATCTCTAAATTTAATCCTATATTTATCTAATGACAACTTAGAGGTGATTTCTATGATTTGGATTTGACTTTAATTCCACATCGTCAAAGCTTTCTACCTGGCAGAAATTCGGTATAGTATGTAGCTTTCCATGTCCTCAGTTTCAAGCCACTCTACACAAGTACGTGTCCTGGATTCGGCTTGTATATAGTTAGCTTTCTTTACATAGGTGCACATGATGCTGTGTGTTGGATTTTAGATGAAAATAGTGGTGATAGTACTCTGATGTTTCAGTTGTTGCAGAGCAGTGCTCACCTGGAGCCAAGGACTGTTCAGTTTCCCATGCTGCCCTGCCAGCGAGGAGCTGGGGGTGCACCAGGAGCTGGGAGGGGACAGAACCAGGACAGCTGGCTCAGGCTGGCCAAAGGGATGTCCCATGCCATGTGGCACAATGCTCAGCAATGACAGCTGAGGGAAAGGAGGAGAAAGGGGGGATGTTTGGAGAGATGGCATTTGTCTTCCCAAGAAACCATTACATGTGATGAACCCTGCTTTCCTGGTAGTCGCTGAACTCCCAGGTTCTTGCCTGCTGATGGGAAGCAGCAAAGTCTTTGCTTTGCTTTGCTTGTGTGCATGTCTCTTGCTTTACCTGGTAAACTGTCTTTATCTCAATTCATGAGTTTTCTCTCTTTCACATCCCCATCCCACTTTGAGGCAGTCTGGGGACTGAGTGAGTGGCTGTCTGGTGTTTGGTTCCCTAATGAGGTTAAACAGCAACAGTATGTAACCAGTGTGATTTTTTCAGGTGGTGAGAACAAGGTCTGGAAAAAACTAAAGAGCAAGTAATTAAAAAGTTAAAATTATTTTTCAGAAATCTACAGTTTGGAGCTTAGTTTCTGACTAACAGAGGAAAATAAAATGTAGAAAAGCTTGGAGGGAAAAAAAACTTGGAAAACTTGGAAAAAAAAAGCATGGAGGAAAAGACCTTCCCTTCTTCCTTCTGTCGTGGTTTAACCCGACCGGCAGCTAAACACCACGCAGCCGTTCGCTCACCCTCCCCCCTCCCTCTCTGGGACGGGGGAGAGAAATGGAAAGTGAAGCCCGTGAGTTGAGATAAAGACAGTTTAATAAGACAGGAAAAAAAAAAAATAACAAAATAATAATAACAATAATAATAATGATGATACAATGGTGATAATACGAAAGTAATAATAGTATGTACAAACAAGTGATGCACAATGCAATTGCTCACCACCCGCTGACCGATGCCCAGCCTAACCCCGAGCAGTCCGGCCCCCTCCCCCCGGCTAGCCACCCCTATATATTGTTTAGCATGACGTCAGATGGTATGGAATACCCCTTTGGCTAGTTTGGGTCACCTGTCCTGGGTCTGTCCCCTCCCAGCTCTTACTGCACCCCCCAGCCTGCCCGTTGGCAGGACAGAGCAAAGGCTGAGATGTCCTTGGCTTAGTATAAGCACTGCTCTGCAACAATTAAAGCATCGGGGTGTTATCAGCACTCTTCTCATTCTAAGCCAAAACACAGCATTCCACCAGCTACTAGGAAGAAAATTAATTCTGTGCTAACTGAAACCAGGACACCTTCTTATTGTTTATGACCCAGGCTATACATGGTCCCATATGAAGTGACATGGTATCTTCCATGCAGCTAGTGTCTCCAACACTGTCTTCAGCTTATAATAATCTCTTTTTACCATTCAGCTTGAGAGAGGGGAAATAAAGGAGTGGGAAAAAGAGGAAGCAATTTTCATATATTTTGGTGGAGCAACTCATTTTTGGGCTAGTGTTGACATTGAAACAAGATTGAAAGTAGGGCATGGGTTAGGGAATCCTAACAGTTTCCAGCTGGAAGGGGCAAGAAAGAGATACACCATCAAATCCCATAACAACACATAGTTGTTTTTGTTCTTCCCTAGCACTGTACAGAGGGAGCTGATCAGCTTGCAAGATCAGACATGGGTCATTTCCCTCAGCATCCTGGGGCAGTGTTCGAAAGCAGGGTTGTGCGTTAACTATGACAATTCTCTATAGGAACTTTTACTGGAACTTTAAAAATGTGCCCTGTAATAGTCTCTGACAGCAATCAGCCAGGGTCTGGCTCTATGATCCCTTTCCTCCCCGTTGCAGAGTCCCAGGACACCTGTCCATAAAGCTCCCCACCTCCACTATAACTAATGAGGTTGTGGAGCACAACAGAGCATCATAGGTCACTCACTACCAACAGTATGACAAGTGTTGGTTCTGTATAAATTACCTTGTAGGCACTTTTTGTAGAATATTTCATTATTTTGTGTGGCAGCTTCAATAGCAGCAGTATGGGACACATCTCCCATTAGTAGTGCACAATATATTTTCTTGTCAGTTAATCTTGAAAGCTGACTACCGTTCCTCAAAAAGGCTGGATCTTTCATTTCCTACTAATAAATACTTCATGCTAAAAGCATTATTGCTAGAGAGATGTCAGTAATTGACTGCTTATCAACACATTTTCGTTGTGCCCTATGACAAAAATATTTTCTGTAGTGGATGTAAAAGAAGAATAAGAGAAGTGATGGGAGTAAAGTAGGGAAAGAGGATCGAATTGAGCTTTAGATGAATAGCCCTCTGAACAGTCTGAACTTCCATAGACAAGGTAAAGTCTGGATGGTTCTGGAATATGAAAAAACAAAAACAAAAACAAAACACACACACACACACACAAGTCTGTAAAGTATTAATATCACCTTAAGTATTTTGTGAATATTCGATAGTGCTTACTTTGTTCTCTATATATTTTATAGCCTATCTGCATGTGGAATGTATAAGTAGTTAATCCTGACACACTTATCCACTTAAAAAGGCAGTTACTGGAGACCTGTCTCTGTTAAAATTGTCACTATGAATTTTTTTTGGTAGCATAAATATGCAGGCCAGAGCAATGACCTACTATTTCTTTTGCATCATTATCTTCTGCAGCTCCTGACAAGGAATTAGCCATTTTAGATGTGTTGCATATTGCACGCAGAAAAAAAAAAAAAATACAGCAACAGCTTGAATTGTATTTATTCCAAGAAATTATGCTGCTGCAGTACTAGTGCTGGAAACACAGACTCCTCAAAAATTGAAGAAAATGAAGGAAAACACAAAGGACTCTTGCAAAAATGCATGTGAGGAGACTATGAGTGAAGGGCTGAGAAAGGACAAGCATAGCTTTTTTTTTTTTTTTTTTTTTTTCTTAAAATGTTTTGAAGATCAGAGATTCACATAGGTTTCTAAAGAAGTCTGTCTGTGGATCATTTACTCTGCAAAGTAAGATTTCGGCTGATAAATTCCTATTGACTGATCCTGTTTCTTCAATTACCCCCTAAAAAGGATCAGGTTTATAACCCTCTTAGCTACCAAATCTCAAAGGTTCCAGACAGCCAACTCAGCCTCAGTTACAGCTAAGTAACAAAAGTAATCAGCTTAATCCTTTCACAAGCTGACTGGTGTCTTCCAAATCTCCAGTGTGTCCATCCATCTTAGTGCATATCCACATCCCTTCCAGTTAAAGCATGGCATGAAGCCATGTTTCAGAGGGAGGATGTTGCCCCGTCTGGATCTCAAGTCTTCTTCAGGCTGGAAAAATCATTTAGCCTTCCTATGCCTCTTTGCCCCGATGAAGGTGATAAAATCTATCATTACTTCCACACTTTTTCTTATCCATGTCGTGTTTATATTGGTTCTCAGGCTGAGCTTTTTTACAGTGATAAAATGGTATTTTGAAAACGGAGCTATCTTGATTGTCAGAGGTCCTCAGAAAACAGTTGTACAGACACTAACGGAAGTGAGCTGAACAGTAATATTTGGCACACACCAGGCCTCTGAAATTTGGAAGCTGCTTAACTGGAGAGATTTTAGTTATATTTTGAACCCTTAAAGCTATTGATACATTTAAGGAAAATAAAAAAGTGAAATAAAAATAAATAAAAGTGTAAATTCAATCTGCCTGTTTATCTGTGTATTGGTTTTACTCTACCATTCTATTACAGCACCTGAACAGTTTCCACAAAAATAAATAAATAAATAAATAAATAAAAGTAAGGAAAAAAAAATCAATAACAGTGGTGTTATCTCACCCTGCCCCTGCTGGCTTTTCTCCTTTTCTCTCCTTTTCTTAGTCTGACTCTGAGTTTGTCACCTCCATGCTGTGAACACTAGCACTGCCTCTTAGCTGGCTTGACTAAAGGAAGTGATTTCATTTGAAATCAAGAGGCTCAGCAAGTGCAATTTATCCTTTTTATTGCAACCATCATGGATCCCACCGAGATGCCAAAGTCTGACTTCCCAACACACGTGACATTTGTGGCACTGGCAGGGAAATGTATCTCTGCTGGCAAAGGTGGTTTCATGTCCTACCAACAGGAACATGTCTGCATCTCTTTAAGTAAGGGTTTATCTACTCAGTTTGACTTCAGTCACTTGTTGAGCCAAAGCAGTCAGGAGTTTCTGTTACTTTTTTTTTTTTTTTTCTTCCCTTCTTTCTCTTTTTTCGTCAAGCTCTCCTGACTTTGGCATTCTCCCTGTGTGCGATGAGGGCGGTTGTGTGAGTAGCTCAGAGAATAATTATCCTTGCTGAGACCTGAAGAAGCAATTCATCATGTCAGGTTAACAATAGCTGTGCATAGCACAAGGAAGCCTACATAACTAAGCATTGAAAACTAAGCACAGAGCACACTGAATTTCCCCTATGAATATAGAATTTGAGGTCATTATCTCACAATTTTGCTGAATACCACTGGACATATTTTGAGGCTAACAGGTGCATCACTTTGGCTTTATTTCTACCTGCCAGAAAAACAGAGGATTTATGGCTATTTCACTTAGCCCACCAAGCAATGCTATGAATAGTATCAAACAGTCTTTTTGCTAAATTCTGCTTGCCTTGGGGACATGTATAATTATCTCTTCTGATATATGGCATATTGAATTGTATTTATTTTTATTTTAATGTGCAATGCCACATTCTTGTTCAACTTATTGGCATGTTGTTGATAGGCAGCAATTTTATATAAATTATTTGTTCCAGAAGAAGGCTGCAGTCTTCTGTGAGTGCTTGGGTATGGGCAAATAAACTTCATTTACAGTTCTTGTAAATGGGTTCTCTCTCCAAAACTCTTTACGGGATTTTTCCAGACCTGACATGCAGCAGAAGTACCCAAACCAGCAAAGGTCTCACTCCTGCATATTTCAATGCCCAAAATTCACAGTCTTCTAAAATCTGGACGACCGTTTGGTAGGAGCTAAGAGAGCTTTGCCTAGGCCTATATGGAAGATAGGTTTGAATTATTTCAGTATGTCTGATAGCACTACAATGAAGGTAAACTGAGCCCTGTCAGACGTATCCATTTCTAAAGGTGTCTAGAATACACATATATACATACACTTATGTTTTCAGTGATGTTTGTGGCTGTTTGTGTATTTTATAAACAGTCTTTTACTTCTTTTTTTTTTTTTTTACTTTTACTTCTTTTACCAATATCTTGATAATTTTGTGCAGCTAAGCAGGTTTTGAAGAAGTTATCAACCACATTTTCTGTGAGTAAATATTCCTGTGTAAATAATGTGGGGAGAATGGGTAAATCAACATCGAAATATTAAGAGATATACTGTTGTAAGACAAATTAGATGTTGAATTTTAGTTTCACTTCAACTTAATATGAAAAGAAATTCTGAAATAAATAAATACAAAAAATGTCATTGTATTTACAATGCTCGCTTACTCTTATATTGGGTATGAATAAGAAAGGAGAAATCTTGGCTATATCTCCAACTTTGTTTTCTCACACTGTGCTCACCAAACTACCCTTAAATCACTAAGTCTCAGAGAAAAAATAAAATAAAATAAAATAAAATAAAATAAAATAAAATAAAATAAAATAAAATAAAATAAAATAAAATAAAATAAAATAAAATAAAATAAAATAAAATAAAATAAAATAAAATATAAAATAAAATAAAGAATTAAAAGCTTGGCAAGTTTATGAGATTGGATTACAAGTCTTCATAAAATAAAATCTGATCTTGCCACTTACTAGAATCCTTGTTTTTGGTAAATTTAGAAAGGAAACAAAAAGTTAAATCAGATTTCCTTATGATAGGGTTATTGGAATGCAGCAGATGATGGATGACTCTGGATACTTCTGCACAGCGAGCAACAAATTCCCCAGACCCTAATTTTTGACAAAATGATTTCTGATGCAGTAGATGATTCTTGTGTTCATGCAAAAGATTTGTGTTCAGAAGTGGAAAGACAGGAAATAGGTTAGAATACAGGGAAATGTACCTACCATATACCATCAGTGCCTCCTGTGAATGAACAGTCTTTGCTCAATGAAGCAGCAGCTCTAACACGACTTATATGGAACACTGATTTAAGATTTTGCTAACAAAAGAGAGAGGGGACATGGAAGTGGCAAAATATAAACAACTTGATATTAACCTGGAACGAAATTTGAAGAAAACTATATATTTTAAATAAAATAAATTGCATGGTTGTAATACTTCAACATTCCTCTCCTTTCTGTGACTTTTTAAGTTGCTAGTATGGTGTGAAAACCACTATGATTTTTGTGATGTTTCTATTTATCTGTGTTGAGGAAATTGCAGCTTCAATCTTCCTTTACTGTTTTCAGAAGTTAATGGTCTGTTGTAATTCTGCTATGAACTGCTTGCCAGACTTTTGAGATTTGCAAGCCTGGATTACATTTTCAGTTTCCCCCAAACAGATGTTAATTCTGGAAAATCAGGATGATGTCCAGAAACTTTATTAAGAACAGAGTTGAAGTTCTTGTTCCTCAATTCATGCTCCAAAGTTCTCCAAAAGTAACATTTACATGGTTGTAGTCTAATCCCTATCAATGTCCCATACAAGAATAAAGGCTGGTTTCCTTGATGCATGAGATATTTTATTGTAGATGAGCATTTCTTAGCTTCAGAGAGAATCCCTCCCTTTTCCAGCCCAGGGAATTACAGGAGTATCTCCCACTACCATTTGCAGTCATAATCAGTTTTATGACTCAGTGTATCAAGGACTTACTGCTAGACTGCTAGAATAATATGGTTTAGCAAAATGCTTTGGAGGAGTTTATGTTTTGGGGAGTATTTTATTAATATGTTCACTTCAGTGAAGATGGCCTCAATTTAGGATGAAGCAACAAACTCCCTTAAAAAATAGGCTTTTTATCTTACAATATCTTCTACTTCTATGTCACAACTCAAACAGCTTTTATGCTTCAAAAGTTGACACAGAAAAGTTATAGGAGGTTTCATGCTCTGCTAAGATGGGAGTTCATTCACTACTGGAAATCTGGATGTTCAAGGGTATTGCTCCAGTAGTCATGATCAGAGACCTACCACTTCTCCTACCACCTAGGAACAAAAATCATTGAAGGCTGTACTTCTGAGTTCAATTGTCTCCCATTCAACCTTTATTCACTATGAAGTCTCTCAAACAGTGAACATTGCTCACAATTTCTCACAATCCAGAAGTGATAGTCCTTAGGAACAGTGCTCATCCCTGTCCTGTCCCCACCATCCCTCCTATCTGCTGTCACTACATACCAGTTCTACATCCTGAAAATAATTGCAGTAACAGATGTAATAAATGGCTCAGTCTTCAAAATAGGACTATAATCAAAGTTTGCAATTTATTAAAGGAATAGAGGTAAGCAAACAGCGCTGGGTGTGCCAGGAGTCTCTGCTCCGCCAAGACGCACACCAGTTACATCAAGCAGCTGATTTTTATGCTACTAGGCTGATACATATTCATTACTACTTCTAAAAAGAAACAGGGTAATTAGATTCTAATTAATTGGATTCTGGTAGTTTCCAGAATCCAAACCCTCCTACTGGAGCAAGCGTATCAGTCTCCAGTGGTGTCTCTCAGGGTCTCTGGGGGTCTCTTGTGCTGAAGGCTCATAGTCTTCCTCCCTCTTGTCTTTTTCCTTTGTCCAACTTGGCTGTATGTCAGAGACTTGTGCAACGTCCCCTGCAGGCTTTGTCTTTTAGTTGTTCTTCAGCTCTCCCTGTCTCCTTAATCTCCTGGCCAGATATCAGAGACTTGCATAGTGTCCCATGCAATAGTCATAGTAGTTAGCAGTTATTCTGAACTCCTCCCCCCACCCCCAGATATCAGAGATTTCAAGGAAAAACCTACAAATACATTATACACTTCCCTTCAAGCTCTCTATTGACACAAATTTCTAAAACATTCCTTTGCAAGATACAATAATTATATACATTAACCACTCTATTTTTCTTCAACTTGTGGTTATACAAGGGTATGTAAGACAGAAGGTCACATTCACCATACCATGCGGCCCTAGCACTGTTCCATACTGACACGAATCAGATGAACATATCTCACACAGATATTCACTAAAAACAACAATGAGCAGGTGCAGCATGATTATTCCTGTGCAATGGCTTGGGGGAATTGGGGCAGGATGAGGTTCAGGGGCTTAACTAAAGCTGCAGATGTAGTGGCAGAGAAGAGGGAAATGTCAGACTCAAACACAAGCCTTACAAACCAGGCACTCCTACCTCAACATTATAGAAGTCACATTTAACCGATGCGCTGATTTAGGATGAAGCAGTTTGCCATCAATTACAGAGCAACATTATTGTGTCTAACTTTGCTAAGCCCCTGAATGAACCAAAGGTCTGGAAGGGCCAAAAGGGCCTCAGTCAATTCTGCTAACTGTGTAATTCTTAAGCAGAGCTGATTTCTCCTAAACAGTATTTATGCTAAATTTCATGGCACCTGATGACCTCAATTAAAACCTTTCAGAGGAAATCAGAAGTGCCAGCCAGGTCCTGCAAGATGAATGTCTATGGCTCTCTCCTGCTAACTGCTGATATAAGCTTGATGATTTTAAAGAAGATTTTACAGTGATGCTGCTGCTTCTTTTATCAAGGTGTTAGAATGGCAATAGTGATAATGTCTCACTGAAAGAGTGACTTGCTTTCTCTGGTCTCTCTCATAATGCATATCACTAGAATCCAGATAAATCTCCCTTCTTGGCACATTTGATTGGAGAGAAGAATAAAGTTGTGATTTCCTAAAGTTTCTAAGATTATATCTGTGATGATAATTGACAAAGTGCATAAACTTTTGCAACTTTACTGGTCTTTACTGGGCAAGGCAGTAATGACCCAGAAGGTATTTCTTAAGAATGAACCAAGCATGATGAAAAAAATGAAAGCTTTTGTGCCATTGGGCTTTAAAACTTATACATAGCATAAAATGGAGGGTGCAGAGAGCTGCACAGGACAAAATGCAGGTGCAAACATAAGCACAAACATAACCACACTGAATGCGACAGAACTATGCTAACCACACATTTGTTGGAAACCTTAACTCCTTAATATTAGAAAACCATGAGAGATAACTTAAAATAACAGATGGACATATGGGGAGATGGGGATCTATGGTACTTAGGGATACATATTTATATAAAATGAAATATGTATTGTTTGCACAAAAGAATCCTGGAAGTGATTACACAGGTCAGGAACCTGGGTATGCAGATAGCAATTAATGTGCTGTTCAAAAGCCCAGCTTTGTGCAAACATTCAGTGTAGTTATGTGGCAAATTGCTTACTTTGTTGTGAGCATTTCTTGTGTATAAACATATCAACCCCCCATTTCTTAAGACTAAGCCCTATGCTAGTTTAAACTCTCTTATCACCTCCAGCTTCCACAGCTGAATATGTACTAGTATGTACTAGAGTTCATAACCAAAAGACCAGATGTTTGTGTTCCTGAATATTGCCTTCTTGAAAAGATAAGTGCATTCATTTCTGTTTCTTCTGATGATTTAGAAATTTCAACTTAGAGTTTTCTACTGAATAAATACTTATAGGCTTCCAATGAGTTCAGGAACTTGTCTTTTTTCTTTTTTCTTTTTTTTTTTTTAAATTATTATTACTATTTTTTATTTTTTCTCAAGTAGAAAAACATACTGTTATGGCCATGAATATTGCAATTTCATTTATTCCAAATTCAGTGCAAAACTTGAAGGTAAAAAAGAGTTTTAATAATTTTAATTGAAAAGAATGATTTTGTGACATTTTTTCATGTTGGTGGTAAACAAAATTTTGGTTAAACATCTTCCAGGACAGGACAGTTTTTGGAAATTATGAGATTAATAAATGCAACTCTGAAGAAAAGATATTGTTAATTGAAAGTCAGTTCTAATATTTGGGACCTGGGAATTCATTGTATAATTAGGATAAAGTTTAAGCATATTTTTAACTGCACTGACCCATAACATAAATATATTTTGGATGTACATAGGATTTACTTGAATGATTTTAAATCCCTACAATCACAAGTAAGCAGCAACTGCAATCTCAAATTGTTCATTTAATGTTAATCACAGCCCTTGTAATATGGAGCCAACCCTGTCTAAGGGACATGACCTTATCACAGTGGACAGATGGCAAAAAAATTCAAGCCATGTTAAACCTTTTTCTTCAACACTTTTTTGTTCTTAACATATTTATTGCTGACACCATATATCAGTGATATAGCTTCTGTTCAGGTGAATACGATAAGTTGGCAGTAATAGGTTCAGCTCTGGGAACCCTTCAGCCATTGCTTTTTGAGCTGTTTCTGTAAACTCAGTGTCTGGAAGGAACAAGGAAGAAACAATAAAGGGAGGGAGGGAGTCTTTTGGAAACCCTTCTGCTTGGCTTAATTCCCATGCAGAGAGAAGAATAAATTAATGCAGACACCATGTTTTTCTGGCTTGGATGTCATATTTTCTCATGATTGGAAAGATCAGTGGCAATGCAGAATATGTGGAGGAGAAAGGGGGAAGCAGAAAATGCAAGAGAAAAATATACCTGAAAACATTAAACTTTGCACTAGCAATATCAGTTAAATGTCTCCTGCATTTGTAAGAGAACTAAGTCTCCGTGCATTGATGTTGAGCCTCTACTCCTCCACAGATGTTTGTCATCCTAGTGAAAGAACTGAATATGGTTTGCAGACATGGCAGGAAACACAGCTTAATACAACTTAATACAACTCTGCAATTGTATTGTATGACTTTATGAATACTCTGCATAACTGTGCAAGTTATGAACATATTTTATGTGTGTCAGATTTTCTATTCCTGTGCTCTTTCCACATTTTTCCTCTGTTTCTTTAAGAAGAGACTGATATGGACACCTTTCTAATTATATATGGGGGTGAAAAATTATCCCTGCCTAGCTCCAATTCAGCAAGTCCAGGGAGGGATTTCTAGGTTCAATAGCACTCTTCTCTTCCATGGACAGATATCCTCATGATATGACTAAAGATTTTTTGAAGAGACTTAGTGCCTTCTGTGCCAGAAACAAGCTCAGCTGCAACTGTTCTTATTTCCTATTTGGTAAATGTCTTGTCTAAAGTGACCTGATATATGCTGGACATATGTTCAGCATAAGAAATGTGAGTATTAGTAGGAAAAATAAGAACATCCCACCCAGAGAGTTATTGCTCAAATAAAGATCCTGAGAGCAGATGTCCTGGTTTCAGTTAGGACAGAATCAATTTTCTTCCTAGTAGGAAGAAAAATCTTCCTAGTAGCTGGTTGGGTGCTATGTTTTGGCTTAGGACAAGAAGAACACTGATAACATGCTCACGTTTTAATTGTTGCAGAGCAGTGCTTACACCAATCCAAGGATGTTTCAGCTCCTCACCCTGTCCTGCCAGCAGGCAAGCTGGGGGTGTAGCAAGAGCTGGGAGAGGACAGACCCAGGACGGCTGACCCAAACTGGCCAAAGGGGTATTCTATTCCATCCCTTCTGATGTCATGCTAAATAATATGTATGGGTGGCTAGTTGGGGCAGGGGGAGGGTGGGGAGGACAGGCTGCTCGGGGTTAGGCTGGACATGGGTCAGTGGGTGGTGAACAATAGTGTTGTGCATCACTTGTTTTGTACACATTATTATTAGTAGTACTATTATCATCGTTACTGTTATTATTATTATTGTTGTTATTTTTCTGTCTTAATAAACTGTATTTATCTCAACTCACAGGCTTCACTTTCCCATTTCTCTCCGCTATCCCAGAGAGGGAAGGGGGAGGGTGAGCGAATGGCTGTATGGTGCTTAGCTGCAGGCCATGTTAAACCACAACAGCAGATTTACTGGGACTGGGATGGAAGGAGGTGTGAGAATTGCCTCTCTCAGCAGCAAGGAGCACTCATCCCTGATAAGTAGCAGTGAAGAGCTGCAAAGTTGTGCAGTTACAGCTGCATCAAACAGTGAGTGCACAGCATGCATCCTGGGCAGGGAGGCTCCCAAGTGATTAAGTTGTATGTGCAATTAAACCTAATGCCCCAATAACTCCGAAAAAAGGCAAAGGGCCTATGGATGCAGGAAACAACAAAATCCTCAGGCTCTTTTTACTGGACAATAAACCTACTATAAATGCTAGTGACTGGAGTCCCAGATCTTTATATATAGCTGCAATGCAGTATTTCTGTTAGCTGGAATGGTGGTAAGATCACTTCTGTTGTCTTCAAATTAAATCACGAACACTTTTGACAGTATTCTTATGCCACGTGGGAAAGAAGAGGGGACTGTTATTCTTGGTTATGTTCTGGGAGTTAGGAGTGAACTTTTAAGCTTAGTTCTAAGCATTTTTATTTCCTTTAGGCCTGTTACAAATACACGGAAAAAGTTGAGAAAATCATTAAAACTTATGCCAGCATACGCTATTATTTAGAAAGCATTGCTCAAGGCCTTCCAACAAAGATTCCTGAGGAATTCACCAGGGAGACTCACCTCAAGTAAATTTAGCCTTCTAAAAATTAACAAAATTGGCGATGTGGCTGACTACAAATCATAGAGTCATAGAATATCCCTAGTTGGAAGGGACCCTAAGGATCATTAAGTCCAACTCCTGGTACTGCACAGGTTTACCTAAAAGTTTAGACCATGTGACTAAGTACACAGTTCTTAATCCAATCGTTTTATAAATTCAGACAGGCTTGGTGCAGTGACTATGCCCCTGGGGAGCCTGTTCCAGTGTGCAACCACCCTCTCGGTAAAGAACCTCTACCTGACGTCAAGCCTAAACCTCCCCTGCCTCAGCCTAACACTGTTCCCATGGGTCCTATCACTAGTATTTACAGACAATAGGTCACCTGCCTCTCCACTCCCCCTCGCGAGGAAGTTGTAGACTGTGATGACGTCCCCCCTCAGCTTCTTCTTCTCCAGGCTGAACAGGCCCAGTGACCTCAGCTGCTCCTCATACGTCTTCCCCTCTAGGTCCTTCACCATCTTCATCGTCCTCCTCTGGACCCTCTCCAACAGTTTTACATCCTTTTTGTACTGTGCTGCCCAGAACTGCACACAGTACTTGAGGTGAGGCCACACCAGTGCAGAGTAGAGCAGGACAATCACTTCCCTCAACTGACTAGCAATGCTGTGTTTAATGCATCCCAGGATACAGTTGGCCTTCCTGGCTGCCAGGGCACACTGCTGGCTCATATTCAATTTGCTGTCAACCACAACCCCCAGATCCCTCTCTGCGGGGCTGCTCCCCAGCGTCTCATTGCCCAGACTGTATGTATAGCCAGGGTTGCCCCATCCCAGGTGCAGGACCTGGCACTTGCTTTTGTTAAACTTCACATGGTTGGTGATCGCCCAACTCTCCCATCTATCCATGTCTCTCCGCAAGGCCTTTCCACCCTCATCTGAGTCCAAAACTCCTCCAAATGTCATCGGCGAATTTGCTCAAAACACCTTCTAGTCCTACATCCAAATAATTTATAAAAACATGGAAGATGGAAGCAAAGAACCTGTTTCAGAATAAAGACTATCAGTCCAACAAACATACTTAGATTATTAGCTATAAACAGAAGCTCACACAAAGAACTTAGGTCAGTTTAAGACGTATAAATTTTGTAAAGTTGAACCTGAACTAAGGGGAGGTATGAGTAACTCTGGTATTAAGTTCTTTTCCCCACATTCTGTGCTTTTGCAACTTATCACAAAGTGACCTACCAATCAAAGATAGTTCGGGTAATGTATGGGTATCAATACAGGTATTTTCATTATTTTTTGTTTTCTATGCTCTATTTTTTTTTTTTTTTTTTCCCTGTGTCTCCAGAACTAGGCTGAGAATGCAAACTGTAAGGAACAGGGCCTGTCCCTTCATTGTACTTGCAAAGACTTTGCAATAAATTGAAGCCTACATTCATACACAGACGTGACTACCCTGCTGCATTTTTTTACTGTTCCTTGTTGTTTTTCTCAGACAACAAGGTACAGAAAGTAGGAATCATTCATCATCCCCAGTAAAGCACAGCAAGCGAGTGGAAATGACAGCCAGCCAGCCACCTCAGACAGCCAGCAGGCCAAACCTGGGGCTTTTGCAGGGAGGTTTCTGTTCAGATGAAAAATCTGTGACCTGGGATGCGGGAGATTAGGGTTTCCCATGGCAGGGAGTTTAGGGTGATAAGTGTTACCCATAAAGCACAGCTGAATGCAAAGTGGTAAGACAGACTGAGGCATTGCCATGCTGCTGAACCAAAACTGAAAGCAAAGGTGCTAGTGAGTGAGCTGGAAAGATGAAACATGTATTTGGCTCAAATCAACAATAAAGCACGCTGCACTTGGTTTGGCACCAGATACTAAGAGTTTATAAAAACCAGCTTGTTCTGATATAGCAGAAGGCAGTACAATGCTATGTGGTTGCTGAGTAGACCATGAAAACTGTATCAAAACTTTCTTATTGTACATAACTCAGCAGGAGAAACAGATCTTCACCAGCCTTAGGAGAAGAGGGGAGACTCCGAGAGTCGACTTGGCTTATGCAGAGTAAAGTGCATGGCAAATGAGAATTTCACGGAGAAGCAGGTTCTCCTTATTTTTTAAGGATGACATTTTGACAGCTGAGTGCAAAGTATTCTGAAAAGAATCATCTAATATGTTTATTTGTTTGTTTTCTTGTTTGTTTTAAAATGAAGCCAATACAAGTCTGTAGAAATTATAGAACAAACACTTTTACACTAACTTTTGAACAGGTAATTTCAGAGATGAATATCCCCAGTCAGGATTTCTTGGGTAAAATTGTAAGTGAATGAAAATCTTCCCAGACCAGCCTCTTTTAAATCAACATAATTGGCTATGATAATTTAAAGGTACTGCATGAAAACACAGGGTCAGCTACAACTTCTGCATCTTGTCTTAAGACTATGCCTATGGTTAGAAAGCAGTTATTTTTCTCCTGACTCTACGATTTTGCTTGTAGCTGAAACTCTTTCTTAACCAGATGTACAAAGTACTTAAATTCCTTTGGATTTGGTAAACAGGAACAGGTTGGCAACCATCAGTACTGAAAATTAGCAAAAGCTTCAAGGATCAGGACCCAAGAAGCATTCTGATTGTCAGGAGTCCATTTGCTGCAAATGAACCTTACTGTCACCCTAGCCACAGAGATTTAAAACAAAGCTCCATATTAGCACATAGGTGTACATGCCACATAAATAAATAGGCAGAATTTATTCACTCAACCTGCAGCACCAGGAACTCCTTGTTGCCTGCACTGGCACACCAATACTGAACAGCATTAATTACAAAGTGGCAATTGTCTGTGGTTTCAGGACATGATTAATGAGCATGATTTTCCTCTATGTGATTATTGATTTAAACCGTGTCTGCTAATTTCGTGTGGATTTAATACTTCAGCTACTCAGACTTGGACAAAGATATGTATAAGATCTGGGAATAATGTTTTGCACATTAAAGCCAAAGTCTTTCTGTTTAGCTCACATGCACATGATTACATGGCTGATAGCAAGCACAGAGGAGCATTTGTTGCAATGCCTCCAGTAGGGTCTTCCAAAAGGTATGATCCTTCTTATCCTTCAAACCTGCTCTACAGTTACAGAAGATTTACAGGATATGTTTTTCATCTTTTGCAAAACAAGAGTTTGCAATAGAGGTGAAATTGGATTGGACTAGCAGCTAGCTCTGTCAGGCATGATTCAAGCTCAATTGAAAATAGAGAAAGAAAGATTTCTTTCCTCTGTAAGACCAGCTAGATGGTTGGCAATGCAGACTCATGTCAGAGTGCAAATATATGGTTGATTTGTCCATGCATTTTTTGATCTATTAAGTAAATTTGTAAGTGAAATAAAAATAAGTGAGAAATTATGAAATGAAATCACAAATCAGTATAAATATATAAAGAAGAGTATACCAGAGTTCAGCATGATTCAGCTGTGCTGGCAACACATACAACCCAGAGGAAGAGATGCTTGTGAATTGTCAAGAAAAATGTGCTAAAAAATGGATATACAGCTGACTTAGTAAAAAATAAATAAAAAAAAAAAAAGATAAAAAACATATCAATGCCTCAAAAAGACAAAGAAGCCATGCCAGTGAGATTTCAACAGGAAGAGAGAAGCTGAAAAAAAGGTGGCAAAGAGATAAAAGATGCTGCAGATCTTGTAAACAGAGAACTGTGTACAAAGAAACAAGAGAAGGGCATCAGAGAATTGAAAGGAATAAAAAATGTAGGTGTAGAGGAAAGAAACATTAGGAAAGAATTGTGTTCTCTGTGTCATTAAGAGTTTGATAAGCTCTTGGGAAACAAGTTCACATTGATGCAGCCCATACCACTTCTTGTATAATGGGCAAAAGAAGTAAAAAAGAAAAAAAAAAAAAAAAAAAAAGAGGTAGATGTTCAAATTTTGGACTGGACACAGAAAACTTCTCATTCTCTAGTGAGAGAGAAACACTGAATAGTTGAAAAGGCAAGTAATGCACCTTTCTGTGTGTCTGGGAGGGATTTGAGAGAATAAATTGCAGGAACAACCAAGTACAAGATACCAGAACACAACGATGATGTTGATCACATCTTCATAAAAGCCATGTCTGTGTAGCACTGCACTGTCATAATGATACAGAGCCAGCACATAAGGGACAGGAGAATGTTTTCTTTTATGACAACCTATTGTTTGTAAACTATTGCCTGAGGATCCTAACAGGCAAAAACTGTGACCAGTTTCTGTGGTACCTTCCAGTAGGTAATGAGTGTTCTGGATAAAATTAAATTAAATAGAATTAAAATAAAATAAAATAAAATAAAATAAAATAAAATAAAATAAAATAAAATAAAATAAAAAAATTACCAAAGCCAAAAGCTCCTCAGTGCCCACCAGCTGATATATAGCATTTTGGGCTCTAGCAGAGGACACAGAAACATTAATCTACCTCTGACAGCTTTGCCCTTTAAGTGTGGAAGCAAGTGATACATCCTGGTAGGCAGTGGCATTATTTTTCTCCATCTATCACATACAGTTTTGTGGTCATCTTGATAGAACTATCCCCTGCATTTAATACTACACTAACACAATAACCCCACCAATTTTTAATTGTCTTATTTGCTATTATGACTGTAAAAATACAATACAAAGTGTGTATTCATAGTAAAATGTTTCAGCTCAGCAGTTACACTAACACAAGGACAAATTCTTGACTCATGAAAATAACACAGATGGATTGCAGTCAAAGGTACAGTGATAAACTCTCTTGTTCAGTGGCTTTTCCCACTAAAACACAATCATTACTCTCCTGGATACTCTCATTTATGCTACACCTTTACATCTATAGTGAGTGTTAACAATTTCTCACATATTTTCAGCTTGTTATTTTTTTCTCTTTTGTTTTCCATATCTCTACATTTTCTCTTCTCCCTCACTGCCATCAAATTAAAACACATATTTATGCCACTGTTTGACAGATGTACATGAAAGAAGTACTTGGGAGAAAGATGTAGAAATGCTTATCATAAAACTAGCACCTTGATAGGAAAAGGCTGGTCTGTGAGAAAAGAAACTAATGAAACTAATGGATTTGTGTCTCTTGTCTCCTTTTCTACTTTTATGGCAACACCCCCCACTCCTTCCACTGTATCCAGTGATTCTCCTATCAGAGCAGTTTCCTCAATACTGATGAACTTTTTAAGTGACTAACATCAGGCTTCTCTTGTGTCTCCATATCTTCTAGTTCATTAAGCACATTTATTTCCCAGCCTCTTTTCGACTCTGTGTAGTAGCCTTTGTACATAATTCTGCCCAGCTTTATCTTCGCAGTGCCTAGGCTCCTTCCCTCTCCTCTGGATGTATATTTTTCGCATATACCTGGGAAAGAGTTGGAATATACTGCAGGCAACCTACAAATAATTTTTTTTGTCAATTGACCAGCTGCTAAAACACCCAAATTTAAACAGATAAAAGCAGTTTTTTTTTTTTTTTTTTTTTTTTTTTTTTTTTCTACTTACAATAGTATTATTCAAAATTTGTATTCCTTCATTCAGATGTGTAGGACCTTGATGTCTTTCAACATTCAGCCTTTCTTCAAAAATTTCATTGAATCTAACAGAAAGATTAAAGTTTGTTAGAGGACATTAAGTGTACTGACAGCTGGACAGGCAGAATGAGAGCATGATTGTGGGAATTCTTTTCCTTCGGGAAAGCAGGTTAAAAACTGTCATTCCAAAAATGGAATAGTGTGACTTTTCCAGGTGGCTGAAGGATTCTTCTGGAGATGCAGTACATTGTAATGATGGTGCAGCACTCTTGCACCTGGGATGACTTTCCTTTGCAGAAAATGTTCAAAACTTTTTTTTTTTTTCTTTTTTTTTTTTTTTTTTTTTTTGTTAAGGAATTCTTTGATAATCAGAAAATAGTAAGGAAATGACAGTCTCAAGATCTCCAAACTAAAAAGCAAACTCAGGTCTTCCATTCTCAATGAGACAATTACTTCAAGAGAGTCAGAATATAGCATTACAATCACTTTTTTTTTTTTTTTCCCTGATAAATCCAGCATATTTTTGAAGAATTGTGCTCTTAGAGAGAAAACAACAAGGAAATTATTTCAGATTTTAATAAAATTTACCTTTCCATGATACATTTGTGCTCTCAAATGTTTTAAATAAATACAGCTTAATTATTTATTATTTATTATGTTGCCTTGCACAATTAAGAAAAGATCAACATTAAGAAATATTTACTGGCACACTTTATTAACATTCTTGAAACCATCTTAAAACCTACCCTGATATGGAGAACAGAAGATTTCAACTACTTGATGCTGAGCTGATGTTACAACTATCTTGAACAGAGTCAAGGCCCACCAGTGTTGTCATTTTGCTCACTGGCTAACATTTACATTTTTGAGGTGTAAAGCTCTCTCTTGTTTCACAGTTTAGGCAACATCAGTTGTAATGATCATCATCATAATGAGCATAATAAAAGGCATGCATGATTCTATGATTTTCTAAAATTCTGCATTGAATAATTTCAAGTATACTATTGAAGGGACTCCTGTTAAGTTGCAAGAAGTTTGCAGTTAGGAATTTAGTTATCCCTCCCCTCCCCTCCCCTCCCCTCCCCTCCCCTCCCCTCCCCTCCCCTCCCCTCCCCTCCCCTCCCCTCCCCTCCCCTCCCCTCCCCTCCCCTCCCCTCCCCTCCCCTCCCCTCCCCTCCCCTCCCCTCCCCTCCCCTCCCCTCCCCTCCCCTCCCCTCCCCTCCCCCCTCCCCTCCCCTCCCCTCCCCTCCCCTCCTCCCTTATGTTTTGAGAACTTGTGATCTTTGTTTTACTGTTCTCACACTGCTTATCCTGTTTTTCTCAAGCTTCTACCTTACTTTGGAACAGTGAGACCTTCTAATATCCACTTATCTACTTAACATTTCTCCTTATTATGACTACACAACTACCTTGGAATAAAGAAAACTAGTTCTCTGCTACAAAAACACAACTTTGTTTCTCACATTGAGACATCATAAATTTCAGCAGCTGACGTTTTATAGCTATTGGTATTTTTTTTGTTTGTTTGTTTGTTTCCATCACAAGTCACATTATACGTAAATTCTCCTTGATGTTCCTTTTAGGAGATAAGTATCAGCTTCATGGTGAGAAAGGCATTAAGTCATTTCTGTGGGACCTGGGACAAGAATGCAGCTGGCTAATAGAACAGAGTTACTGCTCAGCAATTTTATCACTCAGACTTTTGGCTGGATTGATTCAGATTAGATGTTTTAGTAGGCCACATTGTATACACATGTGAATGTCAAAGATAGATAGAGACTTTTGTCATTAAAGTGTCTCATACATATTTTTATGTGGCAAAGGTCTGAGTACCAAAGTTTGTCCTCCACAAATTATGTTCAGATGTTTTGGCCTGAAAATCCATATTTGCTTCTAAATTTAGGGAGGGGAATAGAAAGAGGTGAAGGAAAAATGAAGACAGTAAGTGATTGTGTGCTGCTCACCATCCAGGCACCAGTTTGGAGAGCCTGCTCCATACACAGCATGCTGACGGATTTTGACCTTTGTAATTTTGCAGTGCTAAGAATAATGTCTGGACACTGTGCCACTAGAATATTTTAAATGTAAAGGCCATGAAGTTTGTGAGTCCTTTAGAGAAAATAAATAAATAAATTCAATATAAATATATTATTCAAAATAAATTCAGAGTTCTGTATTCATGGGTGTGTGCAGTGGAAGGGGAGCAGGAGGATCAAAGAGGAGTCAGTAGAAAGGGTAGGGAAGAGCTGGTTGTGGGCAGACAGTGTTCTTGTCTGCTCAAGCCCTGTGCCTGGTCACTGCAGCCTGTCCTGTGCTCTTATTAGATCTTTTCTCAACTCTCTCTCTGCTTATTCACACTCTCCTTTGTGTAAGTGTGCTGAAGGACCACATGCTAGTTCCTAGTGAACCTCTGTGTGTGTGAGTGAATTTTGTGCCAGCTGCTGGAGTCAGGCCAGGGTGTAGGCCCCAGGCTATGGTGCCAGCTCTGGAAGTCAGTGGGGTCCTGCCATCAGCTGCTGGAGGAGTGGGGTCTTCTCCTCCCAGCCCTGGACTGGAGCAGTGTGTGCTCCCAAACCAGCAGCTAGTGCTGCAGGTACTGGGCTGGGTCCCAGCAGCCAGAGGAGGCGGCCACGCTCTGCACCTCACTTAACAGGATCTGAGAAACTGAACCAGTGTGCAAGCCAGGCGAACTGCAGAAAAGATTAATCTTATGCATGTATTTCTTAAGATAAATAAGAAAGGAAACACAGTTCCTTACATAGAGATAGTAAATATTGAACAGAATACACAGTGTTGTATCTATTGAAAAGGAAAAGTTCCATGTTTTACATCAGGACAAATGGCTGGTAGCTTGCCCTCAGAGATTTAGCAACTAAGGGCATAAAAAGAAGACTTGTTGTAGTATTTAACAGCACTTTTGAATCAAGTTGAACGATCTGGCTATCCTTCCCAAAAATATAATTGATTTCCTCCAGGGAATATGTTGGATCTCTTTGTTTGGACTTCACTGAAGCATTTGATATTGTGCACACAGGAAATGCCAGAGATATTTGAGAAGAGAGGGATGAACATTATAATTGCATGATGGATATGGAGCTGGCCACCTAGGCACCTGTCGTGGTTTAACCCGGCCGGCAGCTAAACACCACGCAGCCGTTCACTCACCCTTCCCCCTCCCTCTCTGGAACGGGGGAGAGAAATGGAAAGTGAAGCCCGTGAGCTGAGATAAAGACAGTTTAATAAGACAGGAAAATAATCATCATCATAAATAATAATAATAATAATAATAATAATAATAATACAATGATGATAATAGTACTACTACTAATAATATGTACAAACAAGTGATGCACAATGAAATTGCTCACCACCCGCTGACCGATGCCCAGCCTAACCCCGAACAGTCCCGCCCCCTCCCCTGGCTAGCCACCCCTATATATTGTTTAGCATGACATCAGATGGTATGGAATACCCCTTTGGCTAGTTTGGGTCACCTGTCCTGGGTCTGTCCCCTCCCAGCTCTTACTGCACCCCCAGCCTGCCCGTTGGCAGGACAGAGTGAGAAGCTGAGATGTCCTTGGTTTAGTATAAGCACTGCTCTGCAATAATTAAAACATCGGGGTGTTATCAGCACTCTTCTCATCCTAAGCCAAAACATAGCATTCTACCAGCTACTAGGAAGAAAATTAACTCTGTTCTAACTGAAACCAGGACGGCACCCATTAACTTTTTCAAAGCTGAATTGTATTACTGGAGGAGAGTTATTAATGGTATTTCTCCAAGATTAGTCAGGACAGGGATTGCTGTTTTTATGATCATTACTAATTTTTTTTATTTATTTATTTTTAATATATGGCTTTGGTATAAAATTGATCAAATTAACAATATATCACTGTTTATTAAAAAATAGTGCAAAAACACTGTACAATTACCTTCACTCCATAACTGTAACTTCTGGATGTCATAATTGTTTTTGAGTAAAACTAGTTTTTCAATAAGCACTAATTAATTCATTAATATCAAGTCATTCTTTAAGGAAATAATGTAATACAATTCTAACTGAGCTTAAATGTTGTTTTAACTGCCCTTGGTCCCAGGTTAACCAAAAATGTACCCTTCAACATACCAAAAAGATAGGAGAAAGATTAATGCAAAAGGACAATGTTAAAACAAAAATAAATAATAACAAATGGATATGTTTGGGCTGAAAATTAGAAGAAGGTCTCTAGCAATACAGCTGTTAAGATTCAAGAAACAGTCTTTTATTTGGGGGAGAAAGGGGAGAAATATAACCTATTTAAGAGGGGCTGGGTTATGAAGGGGTTATGAAGTACAAGATGGTTGCTGGTAAACTGGATTTGTGGCAATCCTTGCTTCCCTCATTATTTTTTATGTCTCTCTGTCTTGTAAATAATAAATTCTAAAATGGGTCTAAAGAGGCTTATTTCTAGAGAACTTCTACCCACAAACTTACACTTTGAGAGGTTCCCCCCAGTAATTAACCTGCCCCAGCTGTTGCTGGAAATACATTTCCATGGAGCCATCCTGTGAACGCTGGGATTTCTGCTCTCTTGCTGTCTGCCTTTGGCAAGCTATCAGCTTTGGGTACAATGAGTGGAGGCATGAAAAAGACTTTATTATTTATTTATTAAATTTAGGCCTGATCGGTGAGTTTTGTTCTCAAGTCAAGGTAGTTCTACTGCCTCTGAACCATGGTTTAATTATTGAAGTGCTTGGCTTAAACAAAGCCTAACTTTAAGAATGGCACTAATATATTTATCATCATTAATTATTACTTGCTTATTTCCTTATAGCTTGTTTGCAACTATAATTCAAATTACTATAGTCAAAATTATTTCAATAAATATAACAAATTATGGATGTAATTATTACAGCGTGCATTTCAGAACGCAGCTTTATTTACAAAGGGCGCAGCATTGATTAAAACAGCTTGAATTATGCTAACTACAGCATTGAACTCTCTTTATAAAACCATCTGAGAAGCACAGTAATTTGAGTTCAAGGGAGAGGCAGTATTACAAGAAGGCTAATGATAATCATGTTTAAGGTCATTGGCAACTAAAGTACTTACTGTACAGGAGCCTTCTGTCAGAGACAATTATAGTGAAGGGCCTTTGAATGGGGTCGAAACACTCAGACTGTGTTTCTATGACAGCTTTGTTCTTACAATATTTATTCTGTTTCTAGTTTATCTGTAGTGCAGTATTAAATTTGGAGTGTCATGAGCCAAGTAGTTCATGCAAAACTAAATTGACAGAATGCAATGATGGTGTAGTTACACTTCAGCCTTTCTAATAATGGCAGTGCCTTGTTAGATCAAAAGCATCCCCCAGGACGTAGAAGGCAGTGCCAGTATTCCCATTCATATGGATTGCGAAACTACTGCTGGCTTCACAGGGCTATTAGAAATAAAGTAAAATCTTCTAGGATCACATCCTTATGTAGCTGCACTTCAGGCCACAATAGACATTTTAAAAGCATGTCTTGTTTTTATTTTGTTGCACATCTTTTTTAATGCATTTTACTTTTGTTTGCCTGGAAAAGGAGAAAAGAGATTAACTATTAACTTTGGATACTCTGCTGTATCTGAACAATTTGCAGTCTTTAATTTGTTTATTCTTACAGCATTACTTGATTTTACTGTGAATATTGCAGGTGGAAAATTAAGTTACATCAAATCAAATAGCTAAGTTGTTGCTTTCTAAATTGTAGCAGCGAATCCATTACTGCTCTCTAGCATCATGACTTGGGGAACTCAGCATGCTGCCATCCTATCCCACATAACACTGACACCCGCTGGGGTGGCCTCAGCACTCTGACATTGCAGAGAAGTTGAGATACCTCTGTTATATTAGCTGTCTATTATATTAGTTGTCTATTAAGCAATGTCAGTTCTATATCAATATATTATTATATTACTGTTTGTATGTGAAAAGCAAGAGCAGAGACAGAGAAATGTTTTCATGGCGACCTCATTAGAAGGCAGTTTGTCTTTTCCCATTTTTACAGCAACCCTTTGGCAAACTTCAGTCTTTGCTATTTTCTTGGAAAAAAAATATCTCACCTGGGTCCTGCCCTCTTTGACAATTAGTTAGAATTGAAAAGAAGGATTACAAAAAATAAAATAAAATAAAATAAAATAAAATAAAATAAAATAAAATAAAATAAAATAAAATAAAATAAAATAAAATAAAATCTATCATTTTGACAACAGTTTTTTTTAATTAACATGTGGATTAACAGATTAAACCCCCTTAATGTTTTTAATGAAAAAATAAAGAAACTCATAGTAACATTGATTCATCTTCAAATAGGTTTAAGGATCTTAACTTTAAATAAATAATGGAATTGGAATATTTTTGAAAATACTGCTATCTTAATTTTTTAAAGTGTTCTGTGTAACTTAATGTTGTCTGAGTTCCTTATGGATATATATCACAATTATGTGCCACACTGCCTTATCAAATAATGCCTAATTATTTTATCCTTTTAGAAAAGTGAGGAGAGGAATTGCAGTGCCTTGGCCATCGTGTTTCTCCAAGCATGTACTTGCCTGTGACAGTACCCAGAGAACATCTGTGGAAATAAGAACCAAAAAAAACCCAACATGCTATTTCCAAAAAGCAATGCAAAATCTTATTAAATGTCGCCTTCAGTCTTCAGTCAGAAGACTTTTTTATTTTATTTTATTTTATTTTATTTTATTTTATTTTATTTTATTTTATTTTATTTTATTTTATTTTATTTTATTTTATTTTATTTTATTTTTGTAGTGGAAATTTTCAACAACAACAACCACAAAAGCTTCATGAAAAAGTAGTTTTCAATCAAAAAACATGTTACAGAACCTAATGTGAACACTTCCTCCTTTATGGCAAACATTGATCCTCTTAAGCGTATGGATATGGTGGATTATTCCACTTATTTCATTTTAAGCAACAGACAAGAAAAGTAGAATTTAAAGCACATACATTAATGTGTGCATTAACCGCAAACGTATCAAAAAACAGCCACTCCTACCTTAGCAAATTCATACAGAATGCCAAGCAAATAGGTGTTTTCTTCTTATGTACAAAGGAAAAAAATATCAGCCAATTTTGCTGTTCCCTGGTGAGTGAACATAATTTCCCCGTGTTGAAAACTCTGAATACTTTTTACACTTCCTATGCATTAGCAAGGGCCCATTTACATGGTTTTAACCAGATGTCAGACTTAAAAATAATGCACATGGTGATGGGCTGATTCTTCTGCAGTGTGATTCATTCCCTTCTCCAATGGGGAAAAACAGAGGGGTTGCTTGGGGGGGGTGAAGGGGCTGGGGGGGGGCGGGAAGAAGGGGAGGAGGAGAAGAAAAGAAAAGACCAGGAAAAGCTGCTCCTGTATGATGGCTGCTCCTGTATGATGGCTCCTTGGCTGATGTGTGTGGGCAGAGACATCTGGGGTGGTTTCTCTGTAAGGTTTTGGGCAGCTCTGGGATGCTCACACAACCACTGGCATTTGGTTTCGCCCTTAATGGTACCATCTCCTCAGCACTGACTAAAGGGTGTTAAATATTCATGAGCTTCTTAAAGGCTTTTGGAAAGAAAATGCTAGAAAGGCGTATTAACATGCTGATCTTTTTACTACCCTGTGTCAGCAAGGGGATATTAAATAATTAAGTCAATTTAAGCCATTTTTTGCACAGAAGGAGGTTAAGATTAGCAGCCCCAACGTGCCAGGGGAGATGCTGCCTTTTCCACTGCTGGTGCTTTTAGGCCTAGGAAAACAACAACAGAATAAAAGGGATGGGCTCGTTCCCAATAAAAAATGCACTAAAGCACCGTTTGTTTCATGTCGCAGCCCCTGTGTTAGATTAAAAGCGTCTTTTTACAGCTCCAGATGGAAATGTGACCTCGTAAAAGCCTCTCAGTACACAATATGTTCTCTAACCTCTGACTAGGGGAAGGCTCATGCAAAAATTAAATAATTGTGTAGAAATGACTACAAAGGTTTGCCTGTGAAAATACAGATGCTTGAAGGGCTTTCCTACTGATTCCTGCCTCCTGACACTCTATGTATTTGTTTCCTTTTTGTTCTGGAGTCTGAGAGAGTTGAGGTGAATGCTCTTGTCATGTGAACATCGTGTAGACTGAATTTCCAGGAGAGTGCTTCACCTTGAGGCATTTGAATTGGCATAAAGGTATTTTTATTTAAGTAAAATGGGCAAAACTTGCGTATCAAAGTCATTACAATGTGGTTGGGGCAGGTTCACTTGTAAACCTGTAAACACTTAGGTCAGAGGTTGGACTCGATGATCCTGAGGTCTCTTCTGACCTAGAAATTCTGTGATTCTGTGATTCTGTGAAACACACGCATGGACACACACAACACACACATGCAAAAGGTCAGAAATATGGGTTGAAAACTACCAGGCACTTCTTTGCAACATATCTTCCACTTTGAAATGTTGGGTGCAGAATGGAAATGAGTTAAAAATACCAACGATTGCTGAAGAATATGCTATTTTCAAACATTATCTCATGTGGAGATCTAGGTTTAATTTCCATCTCTAATCAGTATTTAACTGTTTATACAAGCCAGGAACGCTTCATCTGGGAGAGAGGGAAACTTCTTTCTTCTGCAGCTCATATTTAGGAGTTGAAACTGCACATCAGAAGGTTCAAGGCTTTGATCTGTAAAAAGGCAGAATGGAAATGTAAAGTATCTCTCTGACATGGCAGGTGACAGTTTGGCTATTAGCTGCTGTGGGTAGATTCAGGTCTCTCACCCTCATTTTTCATCGCAAATTTGACAGCTCTTGAAACAGTCCTGAGACAGACTGGAGGAAGGGAAAAAAATCATTGGATGGAAAATGCATTTCCACACAACTCTTCCAAATGGTGTTTGGTATTCCTGAGTATCAAAGCACAAAAATCATTTCAAGTCAATTAACACATTTTTCTCAAATACATTTTTAATGTGTGCTTTATTTATATCCAACTCATTAATTTCCACATATTGAACCCCAAACACAACAGAAAGCTTTATACACAGGGATTAACTCTGTCTTGGTTTACATCAGAGCGGAGGGAGAAAACAAAACTAGAAACTACAGAACTATGATAAATGCAACATTAACTATAAAAAATTAATCCCCTTTCTCCCCTCCCATTTTAAGTGAGATCAAAGCCAATCAACACCAAGTTTGTGATGTGGCTACAGAATTAGTCTTTCTGTAACCAGGCTGCCTTCTGGAGAGATTGCTTCTGTGGATGCTACTTTAACATTTACTAAATGTGAGGTTATGTCCACACCAGCCACAGGAGTACAGGTGCACATTAATAAAGAGTCTCTTCTTATATAGCTTATGATTTTTATGCAGCATCATTTCCTTCAGCTTTCTTTTTCATAAATATTTAAGGAGAAAGTCACTTCACTATGATATTCAGATTTCAGTGAGATCATTCCTAAAATATTTAAAGTGGATAATGCAATTTTCCAAAAATAGTGATAAATATAACCTCAGTCTCCTGACCCCATAATACCTGCAGGTGGAAAAATATACTGGAGGCATTTTAAAGATCCACATGGCAGGCTGACCCCATTTTTTATACCAAGAAACAGAGACAAACAAGGACAAAACCATCAGAAGTTTTTCTGATGTATTCTCCTGGCCATAGTGAAGGTCTTTATAATCTCTTTCTAAGAGAGTGTCTGGTAAGAATGAGATTCTTGGGCTAGAAAAGTAATCTCTCTGTGTTTTGGTTTTGTATCAGAAGCTGGTGATAATAACAAGATCATGTTAGGAAGTGTGGATTTTTTCTTTTTTTCTTTTTTTTTTTTTGAATGAGAGGAACATAATAGACATTTTTCAGAGATTACCTACTCTGCGAGATCTTCAAAGAAATTCTGAAATAAAGATTTTTTTGGGGTGATTATTATTATTATTATTATTATTATTATTATTATTATTATTATTATTATTT
This sequence comes from Aythya ferina, assembly GCF_964211825.1. Classification (NCBI taxonomy): domain Eukaryota; kingdom Metazoa; phylum Chordata; class Aves; order Anseriformes; family Anatidae; genus Aythya; species Aythya ferina. Next base: position 5,056,896 of record NC_140299.1, on the reverse strand, counting down.
TTAATCAGAAAATCTCCCTTTCCTGCTTCTTCCCCCCCCCCCCCCCCCCCAAGAGAGAGAAAATAAAAGAAAGACAATATTTTATTTGTCAGTGGTGTTTTTGGTGCTCTCAGATTTTCCATTCTCTTACGGGTTTTTGCTATATCTGTGCCCCATACCTTTTACCTGATTGTTGTGAGATCCCAGGCATTAGAGTCAGAAATAAGAGTTTCAGAGATGAGTCACTATCCATTCAAGAGGGGCTAAAGTCATGGAGTTGAGCTTGATCTCTGTGGAGTATGCAGACTCTCAAGTGTCATCCTGGAATCTGAGCTTCACAGACTCTACTCATGGGGTATAAAGTCAATTCATAGTATCCTTTCTGGACTATATAAGAGAAAGAAATGATATTTGATACTTATATAGAGAATGAACAAATAACCTGCTTTAAAACTACCTTCACAAGTGAAAGAGTAAATGCATTTTCAGCTATTTTGCTTCCTCTGTGGCTAACCAAATGGTGAACAATGGTTGATTGGAACCTGTTTAGTGCTACGATGTTTTGGAGAAACCAGTTGTTAAAGACAATAAATGAATTTCCTCTCTTTATCACTGTTTTCCCCTTTCCATGGTTCTGATCCTGGATTTTTTCTGATTTCTGGGCTCTTGCTCGGCTTTACCAGCTGCAGATGTGCAATGGTGTGAAACCTTTAACAAACGTATATTTGGCTTCTGACTATATGGAGTGTTTTGCACTCTGCAACATTTCATTTGGATGAATAAATAAGAACTTCAAAATAAACATCCTATTCCAAAGGCAAAGTGCTCCTTGTATTTTAGACTCAGCACTTACTGCACTTGTAAATATGCATCAGCATGGCTTGTGGTATATATGATTAGATGCTACATGGGGAGTTTTATTGTTTTATAGTTACTACATGAGCAGCAACAGAGCACAGAGTGCATGAAGTCTACATAATTGTGGAAGGGAACGGAGTAATTTCAGTTACAGTTATTCCCTTATCCATAAGTTAACCTATGTAATTTTCTTATTTTCTTTGCAAAACTAACTTCAAGGAGAGCCTAGCTGAGACTCTGTACTACTTTCCTTTCCCCTTCTGTTTGAATGTTCAAGTATATCCCATTGATACAAAAATATGGGTCATTCCTGTCATCTAATATGAAGTTGACAAACAACCAGATACATACATAAATCCTTTAAATAACTAAGGAAAGATCATTTAAAACTCTCAGCTGACATCCTCATTACGGCTGTTCAACAACACAAGGCTATTCATGCAATCTGGCTCTGATACCATTGTTTGAAAACCATCAAAACCAGAGGCAGACACATGCTGAGATACAATAAATGTCAGGTCTATAGTGTGTATTTTCGAGAATTGTTTAATGCTGGCAAAGTGTGTGTGCCAAAGAAGGCATAATCAAACAGGCAGCACGATTCATTGTACATACCCCATCAGGGTTTGAAAATTACTCCAATTCAATCCAGTAGCAGAAAATGAAAAAGTGGATATCCATTAGGATTTTGCATAGAAGCTACATAGCAGAAAGGAAGCAAATGGTGAAGTCAGAAGTTTTTTTATCATACATGCAAAGATCTACCAGTAGACACCATACGTCGATGAAATCAATTTCTAGTAAGCAAGACTGAAGGAAAATCTTGCTTAATACAAATTTCAACCTGTAAGTTTAAAAAAGCAAAGGGAGGGCAGCCAAAAATACCAGTTTTCATCTTAAGCCTCCCTGAGGTGCTTTGGTCAGGATTTTGTGTACCATTTTTGTGGACCATTTCAGTGACTGATACCCCCAAAGAGCTGATGTTGCTGGGTGATATGAGCAGATCTGCATGGGGTTTTCACACAGTTTTCTGTCTCTTGTTTATTTGTTGAGGATGTTTTATTACTTATTTACAGAATATCTCAGTTCACAACACACCTGGTTAAAGGAGAGAGTGACATTCATTACACACCTCTTTTTTTTCTAAGACTTTCTTTCAGTGATCAAGTAAAAAATGGAAAATACAGTATTTGTTTATTCCATGTCTGAAAAATCTGAGATAGAGGAGAAATTAGCATGGAAGCATCCTTACCTAAATAGTATTGTTGTCTGATGGTTCTCCAGGGAGTCATCATGCAGATGACTGGTCAGGTCAAGTGAAGATCTCTGGAAGAGGAGGAACAGGTAGAGAGCAGGGATGGGAATTTTTTCAGCAGAACTACCTTATGCCAAAGGTTTCTTTGGACCTGTCTCTATGTGGAAATCCTGATTGGACATAAGTAGAGATTCTGTCCTTTGGCTAGATTTTCCCTGGGAGGAAAAATTTCTTCAATAAGGCTGCCAGTTATGCAGGAATCTGGGACGTATGCACAGCATGTGTGAAAAACAGCTCTGCACATTCACAGTTAGCCTGACACATCTGGGAATTGTCAGACTTGCAGAACAAATGATCTGTGCATCACGACTGTCCTGGGTTGACTGAACACAAAGAGAAGATATAGGTAGCAAGTGCCCTGCAGCTGCCAAACACTGGATTCACTGCATATCCTGTGAATGAACACACATTGTTTCTTGTGATTCAAAATGGCATTTGTGAATCAGAAGAAATTTGGAGACATCATGCATCTACCCCAGCTGGGACATATCTGACCAAGATCCTGACTTAGACCAAACATGACTTAATCCAGCTCTTCCTGGCTTTCCCTCTAATTTAGCCTATTTCTTCTTGTGTGATGTCAGAAACATGAGCTGCATTTTCTATCAGCATTCAAAGTCTCCATAAAATTGTATTTTGAAGACCATTTATCTATTAGAGTAGCAAAGTGTAAGCAGCTCTAAGCAACTGCCCCAGACTGTCTCTGACAGTGGTATTACATAGGCAGGGGACTGCAGCTGGAGAAGTAACTATTGACATAAAACAACAAGCCAATTAACAAAAAATGTAGATTCCTTTTAGTAGATAGATTTTAGTTGGTTTTGTTGTTGTTGTTGATTGTTTGTTTTATGTTGTTTGTTTTGCTTTGTTTTTGTTTTTGAAAGAAAATTAATTACCCGCCCCTGAAAAATGGTAGGAAGCACTAAGTATATTTAATTTTTCTGGGTTATCAACTGAGACAGAAGTAGGTCAGAAGCTAGAATCACCTTATCTTGAGCAGTTTCTCAGGCTTTTAAAGCTAAGCTTTCTAACTACACCCAAAAATTAAAAAATCCATTAACTATCCCAGTAACTTTGCTAAGCTTTCCAAGTAAGAAACATGTGAACCTTAGATGTTACTTTATTTACTTTCATTTTCCTCTACACCCTTCCTGCCTTAAAGATGGCTATTGCAATTATTTCACAGACCAATTTCTGTTTTCACTAATGAGTCTGCAGATAGGGATAAATGAACACCACCCCAGTTAAACTCTATCAGAAATGTTTAACTGTGAATGACCGAAGAAATTAGACTTGTATGTACAGCTGCATGATACAGTAAACAAGTAACTAAACTACAGAAGTGATGGAAAGGTAATTCCTTTCTCAGGTGGAACAACAGCTCTACAGGAATTACTAGTCCAAACATCTTGTTGCAAATGTGCATATATATTCCTTGCATAAAGAACTACTGAGGGAGTTTCTTAGTTTCTTAGAGAGAAATTGAGAGAGAGAAATATCATATTTAATAGTTTGAAGCCTATCACCATGTTTATAAGCTTTAATGAAAAAAAAAAAAAAAAAAGTGAAATGAGAGGGTGGAAACAACCACCACCAACAGTTGTTAGGAACTCAAGAAAGATTTTGACATTCCTGCCACCACCATGACAATCCTTCATGGGAATCGTGACTGTATTTCCTTCCTCTCTTTGAAGCATGTCTTTGATGACTGGAAAAAATAACTAACATGGATTATGACCAGATACCCTCAGAGTATCAGGTTGTTGTGAACAGAACTTGACAGCCTACCTGTAAAAAACACATGAACCTTGGCACACCCTCCACAGTCCAGTGAAACCAGTGTTGGAAATATGCTATGAGAGTGGTATTAGAAATGTTTAGAAATGCTTAGAATTGCAAAATCACTGTCTAGTAAGAACTGAAAGAATTCACAAAGGTGGTGTAAAGAGAGCCAGGATTGTGCAGAACTAATATTTGGCTCAGCTTTATGAGATGTCTTAGACACAGATCCCTTGCTGCCATTTAATCAAGGTTATTGGACACTTTGGACCCAAAAAAATGAAGCTGAAATTTGGGAGTCCTAAGATATCTGATTCTCTATAATTATTTGTACCACCATTGAAGAGAATAAAATGTATATTAGAGTGTTTTTGGATTGTAACATCATAGTCTGCTTGAATAAGGTGATGAGAAAGCTGAATTTTCTCTGCATTTTTCGATTTATTGTTAATTACTATGACGTTTTGCTCTAATAAATTGTATTCACCCTCAGAATTTTCAAATGGATGCCAATTTTGTATAATAATTTATCAGAAAATGTGCAGAACTGCTGCATGGAGCAAAATGATAAAACTATTTAGAAAAGATTTATTGCACTGCTCATGGTATAGCGTCTATGACTGAAGATCATTAGCAGGTTGCCTTCCTGTTCACAGATCTGACAATACATGAGGGCAGATTTAGCAGTGGATATTTAGCAACTAAGGATTATAAACCACATAGATCATTGTGGAAGGCTGTTTTCCATTAAAAATAAAAAATAAAATGCCGAAAGCCACCTCTTTTTCTTCCAAACCTCCCTTGCATATTCTCACATGAGTGCTTACCACAACAGGTGAATAAACAGACATGTACAGAAGCAGAGCTGAACCCCATCAAAAAACAAACAAACAAAAAAAAAGCTGGAACAGTTACAAAAGCCAAAGGCACTTGATGTAGCTGGAGACAGGATTTCTAAAGTATTATTATTTTTTTTTTAACAACACAAACCACCAACATGCACCCCTTCCTGCCAAGAAAAATACAAATAACTAAAAATAAAGAAGTTAAGGCAATAATGAAAATAATGCCAGTGGTAACAGTGAAATCCTCATGATCTTGCTCAGTATTTACTCAAGTTTTCCTCAGAAGAGGAAAATTAACAAGAAAAACACATGGACAGAACTGGCCCAGATGGTATTACCTTCAGAATATGTACATTTAGAAAGAGAGGGTGAACGTTCAATAAAGATTTTAGGGTGAAGTACAGAAAATGTTGATTTTGTTTTTTCCACTTAGCAGTCACAGCTTTTGACTTTTTATAGGCACAAAGTTGAGACACACCTAAACAGGGTTGCCCCACATTTCAGAAGGATGTGAAAACATACCAACATCCCCATAAGTCTTCTTCCCTTGATGTGTTTCCTTAGCATCTTCCCTATTTTCTCTGCTCCCAGGAAGAAAAGAGAAAAGAATTTTTCAACTCCCTCAAAGCTATGATACCCCTCATCCAGTGTCCATTAGTGTCCAATCTCTGCTACTTCAATGACAGGTGATAGACAATAACCCCAAAATACAGCAAGTCAGAGAGGGTTATAAAGGACATTTGCATAAAGCTTGTGCCTTGATTATCTTCATAACAATGTCAATGGCAAATCTCCTATTTAGCTTAGTGAAAACAGAGTTAAACCACTTAACAGACCCTTTTTATGGGAGCACAAAATATTTAGCCAACATAATCTACCAGCAAGTGCTTGGTTTAGCATGTTGGCTAAGCTGCAAGAAGTACACTAATGAAATTATTGTCATTTGGGAAACAGCCCACTCTCTGGAAGCTTGCCTGAATGATTTGATCTGAATCCAATATAACTTGGATTTTATTTTTATTTTTTAAACCTAAAACATAGAGTAATGCAAATACGTTAACTAACACTATCTTCATAAAAACCTGCTGCTATGCTAAGATACTCCAGGCTGTGCATGAATTTTTGTTCTCGAGTCTGTAGGAAAAGCAACCAGTTTTGGCCCTTTTACCTGAAATTATCATAGTAATGAAAGTCCCAGCTTCTCAGTTGAGAGTTGAAGTGTTGCTTCTGTGCCCAGCAAGATTTAAGCCTTTGTATTATGGTGTTTTTGTCTCACCATATGTTTAGAATATCACAAAAAACAGAATCACCTTGGCAACATGATTTCTACTGTTCCAGTGAGATAGTGGTTTTATGTAACTGCTAGTACTGGTCAGTCCCTTAATTGCAGCACAGACCTGATAAAAATGAAGCACATTTTTATAGCAAGCAGCAGCATATTTAAGAGGAACTCAAATCTTCATCTGAATATCTAATTGTTTATACTGTTTTGTTAGGAGGATGCTCATCGAGATAATCCATTTTGAATCTTTGACAGAAATCATGCAATAGAATTAAGATGCTCCAAAGCAAGACATAGAAATGCAGTGTAGCAATATCCCATGTCCAACATGAAATTTAGGGGATATCCATGCACCTCAGTTCATGCTCCAAACACCTTGCCAAACTCCTTCATGTCACAAGAATCCAAAACTAGCTACATGTGAATAACTTTGTTGTCTCAACGTACTGTATGCCCAGATGTCTAAGGTGCCAAAAGCCTGAGGCCAATTCAGATGCATGAATTGGGGCTCCCACTAGTGGATGACCTCTCTGCCTGTCAGTCCCTGAATCCTGAAATCCTCTCTGCAGCATGGCACCATTTCCATTGGGGTGGAGAACACCACATTTCTGACTGGCCGGTTGGGCCTAATCAACATTAGGCTTAATTATGGAATGCATTAATTATTAGAGTATTAATTAAGAATGATCTTTGCTTACTATTCTAGCCTGCTTTTCTCAGTGCTTTAGAAGAAAGAATAAACACTTTTCGGTGCCTAACAACAGAGGAAGACATCAACCGAGGACGGGTACTTAATTCAGAGCTTGAAGTAGGCCACTAAATCATGAAATAAGCAGGATCTCATACACTTCCCTGGAACATTGGTTTCTGCTGACTAGCTCAATTATTTATCAGTGCTGGCCTTTAAATCCCATTGTTCATCTCCTAGCACCGTGTACACTTAGATTAAGCATTTAGAAATACACTTTGGGCACCTGATTTAGGAGACTGAGTAAAACCTTCACACATGAGGTCTGGTTTGTTCTTCAGCTGTTGGTTATATGTGCTGAGGACAGGTCTGGCAGATGGTGTGCATGACCCTGGGTGTGCATGTGCTTTTCTCTAAGCTATGCACCTTCATCACCTATCAGGACTTGTTTAAGTTGTATAGAAATTATGTGCACACACATATATAGCATTACTTTTCTACCAGGATGTATGAGGTATTGTGAAAAGTAACCAGAAATAAAGAACTGAAGCACATTTTCTGTAACTTTGTGTGTGTGTGTGTGTGTGTGTGTGTATGTGTGTGATGAAACTAAATGTTTCCTAAAGGAATATCAAAACTAGTTTTAAAATTTAAAGCCCACACTTATGTAGCATTTAAGCTTCTTATATTCTTATGCAGTATTAGAGATGTCATCAAGTAAAACAGAACTATACTAATGTGTTTTTGGAAAATAAATAAATAACTAAAAGCCACAAAGATATCTGTTGCAAGTAGGAGGTTCCTACAGATATTTTCAAGCAGCAACAAATAATATTTCTATGGATACACTCTTCCTCATAGCATTTAGCAACATATCTTGTGCTCCTATAAGCAATATTGCAGGATAAGGGAGCCCTTGTCTGATCTGTTGCAGAAGTGTGTTTGTCTTTCTGCAAATAGCAGGAGTTCCCATTAATTTTGTGTTGTCCTTCTCAGTATAGCTGCCTCCAACCATCCCATCAAAGGTTTTTTCAAATATCTAAGAAAAGATTTCATTACAGCTTAAGCTATTTTAATGCCCCCCTACACAACAAAAGACTGTTTTGAACAAATGCTCTGTAATGATAAATATATTCTGGACAGCTTGAGCTTTATCATTTCTTTTTGCCTTCAGTGTTTGATGCTGAAAATGCACCTATTGTAATGGATCCATTATAAACTCAATCAATTACACTTCAGATTTGATGGTTGAAAGGTGATAACTAATAATAGCAATGCTGTCCTCCTGGACAATGGTATAGAACCTAAAATATAAAAGACCACAGATGGAAAAAGAGCTTCATAATAAGCTTCTACCACCATTTGGCATTTCCAATTGTCAATGCCATCCTATTTTAAGCCAAATTTATAACAAGCCTAATTTGAAGAGATGATTATTAGTCAAAAAAAAAAACAACAACAACAACAAAAACAACAAGAACAAATACAACAACATAAACTTATTATTTCATCATTTTCTTTAATGTTTGAACACATTTGCCAAGCACAGACTTCCTTAGGGCCTGAAGCTGCCTTTCTGTCCTCGTTTCAGTTAGGACAGAGTTAATTTTCCTCCTAGTAGCTGGTAGGGTGCTATGTTTTGGCTTAGGATGAGAAGAGTGCTGATAACATGCTGATGTTTTAATTGTTGGAGAGCAGTGCTTACACCAAGCCAAGGATGTTTCAGCTCCTCACTCTGTCCTGCCAGCAGGCAGGCTGGGGGTGCAGCAGGAGCTGGGAGAGGACAGACCCAGGACAGCTGAACCAAACTGGCGAGAGGGGTATTCTATTCCATCTTGGGTCATGCTAAACAATATATAGGGGTGGCTAGCCGGGGGGGGGCAGACTGCTTGGGGTTAGGCTGGACATTGGTCAGTGGGTGGTGAACAATTGCATTGTGAATCACTTGTTTGTACATATTATTAGCAGTAGTACTATTGTCATCATTATTGTTATTATTATTATTGTTATTATGATTTTCCTATCTTAATAAACTGTCTTTATCTCAGCTCACAGGCTTCACTTTCCCATTTCTCTCCCCCATCCCAGAGAGGGAGGGGGAAGGGTGAGTGAATGGCTGTGTGATGTTTAGCTGCTGGCAGGGTTAAACCACAACAGTCCTTAAGACAGCTGGAGGCAATCAAGTTAAAACTGCTGCAGCCCTGTCCTCCTCCATGTGCTTTCAGATTTCAAATGCTAACCTGGCAGAAGATTCATCATTTTGCTGTGGTTGTTTTGCTTTGTGACATTTCTGCTCCACAGCTTTAGCTGACATAGACCAGTTCATGAAGGGGGTCACTAAGAATTAGGTCTGGCACAAAGCTATAGGCAATGCCATTTCTTTAAGCACTACCTGGTCATGTAGGAATGTGGGGAATGTCACTCCCATAGTGAAAGACAGCCTGGATAAAGCTTTTATAAATATGAAGAGAGATCACATTCCAATTTCCAAGCAATTGTCAACCAGAGTTTTATATATATATATATATAAAAGTTATATATATATATAACTTTTAAAGTATTGTAAAGTATTGTTTTTCAATACTTTCCATAGAAGCTCCCTTGGAGAGAATGAGAATGAGAAGATAAATCTTTAGTACTTACTCCATGAAACTTGAATTGGATCAAGTAAAGCATGAAAAACAAGCTTTTAATAATCAACATTTACCTTTTTTTTTTTTATTATTCTAGAAGTTACAGATTTCTGGTTGCTGACTTAATTTTATGTTTAAGTTACCAGTTGTGTGTAACCTTTATACATGATCAGCAAAAAATATTTTTAAAGTTACTTCCTTTGTATGAATATAATTCACTCTGGGGCTATACTTAAACAGAGGAAAAACCTCACTGAACATGGTATAGCCAGGGGAGATCTCAAAGAAACTGATTTACTGCTCTTAATAATATTTTTAAAATCCTCTAATTTTCCACAAAGAATATTCTAATTTGTTGTGGTTTAACCTCGCTGGCAGCTAAACACCACACAGCCGTTTGCTCGCCCTCCCCACTCCCTCTCGGAGATGGGGGAGAGAAATGGGAAAGTGAAGCCCGTGAGTTGAGATAAAGACAGTTTATTAAGACAGGAAAATAACAACAACAATAACAATAACAGTAATAATAATGATAATAATACTCCTAATAATAATGTGTAAGAAACAAGTGATGCACAATGCAACTGCTCACCACCTCCTGACCAATGCCCAGCCTAACCCCGAGCAGCCATCCCCCCCACCCCTATATATCTGACATCAGCATGACATCAGATGGTATGGAATACCCCTTTGGCTAGTTTGGGTCAGCTGTCCTGGGTCTGTCCCCTCCCAGCTCCTGCTGAACCCCTAAAACTGCCCACTGGCAGGACAGAGCGAGAAGCTGAAAAGTCCTTGGCTTGGTGTAAGTCAAGTTATCACATATCAGAGCAGCTGCTACAATTCTCTTGTGCTTGTTTTCATATTTCCAAGGCAAAAAAAAATGCACATAAACATTTCTTACATTATCCAGTGTCTTATGAATACAACAGTAATAATTTTGTTGACTGCATTGATCCTACACTCCTTTGCCATGTCACCCACAGATCAGAAGTGGTTCAAGCAGCTGCTGAGAGAAACATGAACTAGCTGAGGTTTCCCCTTGCCGTGGGGAATTGTGGGTTGTCATTAACAGTTACTATAGAGGTTAGTCTTGTCATTTTGCATTGTAGAAAACCTGTTGCACACAGTCAGAGTGAGATGGATATCTGTGGCCCTATATCTAAAATGTATTTCTACCATACCTCAGAGTTCTGAGGGTGCTACCTGGCTTCACATTTCTTTAGTTTAAAACCAGCTCCCCAAAGGCAAGGTCATAAGTCCATCTGGACATTGGCACAAGTCATTCATTATCCCCAGCAGGTAAATCACAATGATTGTTTCTTTCTATGGTAGGGTGGATGAAAGAGGGAAGTTTTTTGGCTGGTGATCACGCTGTGGTATTTCTCCTCAAGGACAAGCAATATCCCCATGGCTATTACCCCCTAATAGTTGACTTTGTGGTGTCTTCATTGGTACAGCAGTTGCCCTGACAGGTAATGATGGGAGTTTGCAGTCCAAGCTCTCCCTAAGGTGCTCAGACCCTGCTATCAATGCCACAAGACTTCTTTAGCTCCAGGAGAAATATCTTTGACTCAGAAAGTTTCTGATGGCAGGTTTCTGAGAGAGCATACATAATACATCTTAATATGTTTTAATCTTCTTTCCTGGGATTCTGCTTCGACCTCAGTAGGAAACAGATTTTTGGTTGGCTGCAGCATGAAGCATACAAAGCATACATTCTTCTGTATTGCAAACCCTTAATTAAGATAAAACAATATGAAGTATACCAAAACAAGAATCTACTGAGAGTGTTTTCTCCTACAAGAAAAAGGAAATCAAAGACATGTTAGTTATGTTAGTTAAGTCATTACAAGGTCTTGAACTCAGAAATCTAACTGAATAATGTCCCACAAAAATATGATCAATTAATCAAAATGAAGTAAATTCCCATCTTTTTTCAGAATATAAATTTCTAAAGATAAATGTGCTTTATTTCTTCATAAATAATATTCATATTCCCTTCAAATCCAGTTGTTTTGTAGTCAGCAGCACTGCAAGCCTGTGTAGAAATGTGAAAGCTAGAGAGAGAAATGATCTATTAAGCTGGGATAGTTCTTAGTAGGGCATGACATAGTGCTTTATCTTGTCTAAATATATGTGACCTAAATGTAAAGGCCTTTACTAGTTCCTTTGGAAACCTTGTCTACCATCAACCATGTCTCACTGGTTGGAAGTTAGCCAAATATTGAGCTGCTATTTACTTCTGATTTCTTTTTATTACTCCTGATAAATGTATCTACCCCAAGCCTTCCCAGCAGACTCATCTCTCTCTCTCTCTCTCTCTCTCTCAGGCCACTTTTATTACATAGACTGGAAATCTCTGACTAATATATGTTACAGGTGAATATTCTACCACCTTCCAATAAATTCTGTAAATTATAACAAGTCCAAGTTGATGCACTTGCATATATTCAGTATCTCTTTTAGGTAAATGTAGACACAAAAATGTTATACATTTAATTTAAGCTATTTTTCCTGGCTTTCTCTATAGTGAAAGTAATACAAAGTACTTTAATATAAAGTATTATGGTTTGTATTCTTAGGAAAACAGTAACTGAAAGATACGAAGTGAGACACATAGAAAACGTGTTGTGGTTATTAGTAGTAGTCCTATAGTCTTATCAAGAACATGGACTTTTTTTGTCCAGTGGTACAAAAAAAGTTTTTATTTTATTTTATTTTATTTTATTTTATTTTATTTTATTTTATTTTATTTTATTTTATTTTATTTTATTTTATTTTATTTTATTTTATTTATTTTATTTTATTGTATTTTATTTTATTTTATTTTATTTTATTTTATTTTATTTTATTTTATTTTATTTATTTTATTTATTTTCTTCACACCTTTGTTTTGCTTCAGATGCAGGCTGCATGATAAAAGGGGACATGAAATTCTGGGGTTTGGAAACATTGTGTGTGTATGATTATACATGCATATCTCTGACATTATTTAGGACATATGTAGAGAACATATTTTCTATTGAAAGTGCAGACAGATAGTGCCTGCCCTGTTTTACAAGATGAAAATATACATATCTCCAAAAAGGTAAGAAATAATAATAAAAAAAATAATAATAATAATTAAAAAAAATCCAGCATTTTGACACTTTTATGCAGAAAAAATATGTCAAGGAGAGCTGTCATTCCCTTGCTGTTTGATCAGCACGGCTGAGAGACATCTGGGGAAACACATCTGCCTTCAGATGCCTTCCCAGTAGTGATGACACTCCTTTTCCTTCTCACAGCCACCCAGGATAAAATGACCAGTCACCAGCCACAGCCCTGAAGGAATTACAAGTGTCAGGCTTTAGCCTGCATCCTGCATCCTGGAATTCCTCTGGCATGCTCCAGCTCGGTTGGCCTCTCCCAGGTGGCCATTGGCTAAGCAACAGATTTGTAAGGCAGAGCCTGAGGCTCTAGTGCTAAGTATCAGGACAACCCTACTGGTGAACCACATGGAAACAAAGAGGTGTCTGAGGTTGCAGTTTGTATAAAGGATTTGAAAGATGTTGTCCAAGGAGGACAGTGTACTTCAATATCAGAGTGAAGGTCATAACAGACTCTTCTGCATCAGTTAAATTATTGACAATAATATACTACCATGTTAAATATTAAGGATATTTAACAGTAGTCTTCAGACCTGTTCTTGATTTACAAAATCTGCCACAAGGTGGGCAGTCTACAAACCTGACAGACCTCCTTATTCATTAAGTGAAGGTTTTTTTGTGTCACAGTATGTCTTTTCCTCTCCTATCTATTTGAACCACTGTGATTCCTGATAAGGGTTTTCATCACTTAGTGGCAAGTGGATTGAAAAGTCTCTACCAGGTGAAAGAACTGATACGGTACTGACTGTTCTCAAATTTCTTGGCAGTCCCTGGAGGTCCATCCTTGTTCAGAAGTTTTATCACAACAATATTTTACAGCTTCTATAACTTAAGTCTTTCTGAATTTTATTGTTGGCGGGTATAGAGTGTTCTCACAGGCTTTCTGTTTTTTTCTTCTCATCTTTCATCTGCACCATGATAATCAACTCCGCACAGGTCGAAGAACTCTTCAAAGTACTCCTTTGAACATCTGCCTCCTTGAAGACATCCCTGCTGTATTCTCTGATAACTTGGAATTCATCCAGTTTTCCTAGATAAAGTCTTAGGTGTATTTGGTGAACACCTTATTAACTAAACAGGAGAGCAGAAATAGGTTCCTACATTTTTCATTAACATCTGGTCTGAGAACAGTGGGAGGGAAAAAGCCAGCAACGAATGATCTGCATGCACTGCTCACAAACTGGTAGCTGCTCTCCCCGATGAAACCACATATTTGAAGTACCATTTAAAATTTTCAGCAGGGAGCTATCATTCCATCATTTATGTTAGTTATGAGGCATATAAATGAGATTTTTGCTGCTATCCTTCTAAAAGACAGAGCTGAACATCCTACTTTTTCCCCAACTGTTCTCCCAAAACCAGCTGTTTTCAGTTTCTCAAGCATACATAGTTCAGGAAACTAGCAGATACCACAGAGATTTGTTCTCGTAAGTAGAAGCTTCAGTGAAGGGACAATCTGCACAGGCAGATTCTCATCTTTAGTCAGATTCTCATTAGAAACCTGATGCATATTCCAGTGAAGGATATCCATACTTCCCATGGACTTGACTGAATATTGCTTCTGCCTGCTTAATTTCCCATTCTGTGCCCTGTTCTCCATCATTTTGTTATTAAAATATGTTCCCAATCTGTCTTGCATTTTCACAACAGTAATAATTTCTCTGACCTCTTCCTTCCACTTTCCAGGCCAATGAAATTACATCATCCTGAGGAGGAGGCAAATCATCATCAATTTCTGTTGCTCTCAGTATGACCCATCTCTTAATATCCTGATCAGACTCCTATAGTGTGTGCACTTGAATCAAACATCTTGAGATTGTATTATATCTTTTTTTTTCCACTGTATCTGCTGTTCCCTTTCTAGAAGGCATAAGGACACATCCAGTGTGGAGAATGTTGTAAATCCTTCTCAGGTCACTTGATTTTCATGTTTACTCATATTGTATTCTCCTCTACCACCTCTGCCTATCCTTCCCATCACTAATAATATCTTTATTCCATCTTCTAAGGAATACTTCTAATCTTCTAATTGTCTACTATTTTGGGTTATGGCTTTTATAAGCTTTCATGGACGGAAACCTCATTTTCCTCTGTGTGACTGAAGTATATTCATCATCATGAGAGCATGTGTAATTCTATGCTAGAGATGGATATGAATCAACGGTAAGTTTTTCCATTGCCTTCACAACAGCTACCCATGTAGACTGAATACCTTAAGTGTTCAAGCTTATTCATTCAGTGTCCTACTTAAAGAGACACCTGTGATTAGTCAGCAGTGTATTAGCAGAGGCAAAGTCAGTATGCAGGAACGGTCAACTTCCTATTCAGAAAGCTGTGTGACTTTGCTAAAAGTTTATTGTGAAAAAATATTACTTATTCTGCTTAGTATGAACACTGAAAATATGGGAAATTTATGAAGGAGGCAAAAGATGCAATGCACTTAGTTTGTTAAAAGCACCACAGAGTGCCTTTTACACTTCTGTGAGTGATGGAATAGAACAAATGAAATAAAACTGAAAGATACTGTGTTTATCTGAATGATGCTGAAGACGGAGAGGTCAGCTCTGGTGGTTTAGGATTGCTGGAAAAACAATGGAAGAAGCTGTGTTTGAGTCTTCATCAGGGTAGGCTGTTGGAGGGAACACAACCAGAAGAAATTTTGAATTTATTAACTCTATCCTGATTTATTAATTTCAGGGCAAGGAATCCCAAATTATCTCGTTTACAGAATGCAACAAAAACAGAGAAATAATAAACATTTGTCCACCAAATTTCATAGATGTGAAATTGACTGCATTCCTCTTCCATTAAATACACTTAAAATATAGGGGTAAAATGATGCTGTTCTCTTTTATACAAATTAAGGTAATGAGGTATTCATATTAAGGGCTTGCTTTGATTTACCTCCCTAATATTGTTCTTTACGTGGAATTCTGTTTCAGCTTCAGCCATGAAAAATAATGTTCTTTTGAGCTTTGTTATGTAGTTGTTGAAACAGTTGTAAGACTATAAACACTGTGAAAAAATATGATGCATGACAAAGTGCAAGAATGGGAAAATCTCATTGTCACATTAATTATCTATTGACAGAAGATATACAGTAGGTGATGCAATGGCTTTGGATGTTCTTGTCTTTATTACCTCTTGGGGGAAAAGTTCAGATCATGAAATGAGTTTGGTGCTCTTGAGTGGACATTTGTCCTCATCACAAAACAACCTCATAATTCAGCACGATGTAACAAAATTGGAGAGCTCGAATTGAGGAGGCTTAGAACCAGGAGCATCAGGGAGTAATAAATCAGGCTAGAGGTGCAGGGCAATGCTGCTTGGGGTGACTTTCACAGCATCTGTGAGACAATGCCATTCCCATTACAAATCATTTTGCCAGGCAGACATCCTAAGGAGGAGCACATACTTGAAGGGACAGGTCAAGTTAAAAAGTGAGCTTAAATTGAGGCTGATCAGAAGTGTTATGAGGCACCACTCTGTCCAAATGCCATTCAATTGTCTGAGAACAGAGATTTTAATACTGTCTGTAAGAGACATTCTGTAATTTCACTTTTCC
This sequence comes from Aythya ferina, assembly GCF_964211825.1. Taxonomy (NCBI): domain Eukaryota; kingdom Metazoa; phylum Chordata; class Aves; order Anseriformes; family Anatidae; genus Aythya; species Aythya ferina. The sequence goes on along the minus strand of NC_140299.1, from coordinate 5,040,806 downwards.
TCTACTAATTTTTAGGGATTTTCTAGAGACACAGACAAGAAGCAGTGTGCATGATACACACTCACATAAATAAGACATCCTAGGGGGATGTCTAAATATATTTGCTGTCGTAAGTATATTTAAATAAATGATGTTAATATAGTTGTCTCTGCTAGACAGTTATGTTGCTAGTTTTAATTGCTAGTACAAATTCAGGCAAGTACTTGTGTAGTCCTAGAGATAACTGTAAACATTGTCAGATTTACAGGAACTGAATTGCTAGTTTTCAGTGTAATTTTTAACAGTTGATGTCATAATCTCAGTATCTCCACCTCAGATGGCTGCAGCAGGTGCCTTTGCTGTCACTACAGAGACAAGAAGGCCCAACGACAGCTATTTTGCTTCTCACAGATATCACAGTCTGGCCCACAGAGAGCGTTACATTCAATCTGGAAGAAGACATTGATACTGCTGTAGAATGTAAATTGTCACTATAAGAAACTAAACTCTGCCAATGGCCATTGTTTACTTGTTTTCCTGTCATCTGCTACAATACAGGTGGGGATCAAATGTCTAAGAAAGGATCAGGCTAAAAGACAGACAGAAACATGAATTATATAGTGGACAGAAAGGAGGAGAATTCCCTCTATTCATTCTAGCCATATGTTCATACAATTCAGCCTTAAAATATTCTTCCTTTTTTGTTTGTTTGTCTGTTTGTAAAGGCATCAGCTTGTTAATATTGCACATGATCTGACTATGTGAGGGAACACAGAATGTTCCTGTGTTTAAGTCCCAAGGCCTGTATGCAGATATAGTCCTAAGGCCTATATGCAGAACATGTGAAAGAGGAAAATTTAAGCACTGAAAAATTCCATCTTGACTTATAGCCTTTCCCAGAGGTAATTACTTCACAACTAAATTCAACTTGTGATCTGCCAAAATTGAGAAGAATTATAATTAAATGCCATATATTATATATTTGTGAGAGATGCTATAGATACATTTGCAAAGTTTTATTTTTTTAATTTAATTTTATTTGATTATATTTATTAGCTGGCTTTAATTATAAAGGAAGTAAACTGAATTATGATCCAACTGCAACACAGTCTGTCAGTGGACTACGTTATAGCTGCCACCTTCATGAGGCTGTAGGCAACACAACAAAATAAAATGATCAGTTTCCTTCTTCAGATTTTCCAGACATCGTTAGATGAGCGACTAGTCAGAGATAGAAAAGTCTTAGACACAGAGCTGCTGTTTTTTAACTCTGTCAGCTAGGCTTGACAGCTAAATACAGCCTTCTGTGATGGAATCATAATGATTAATTAGGTAAAGCAGCTGCACCCAACCTCTTGTGCAGTTATGACTTATGTTAGCCTCCTGACTAAAACCTCCATCAGCTCTGCTCAATTAACTGAGGTTAAGTATTATAGATTATTGAGGAATTGAGTGATAGTAAATCAGAATGACATTCCTATTTTAAAAATAAAGGATGGTCAGGTGTTTCAGAAACAAGATTCAACACCAAGCATTTACACCACCATTCTGCCATAATTAGGAGGTAGACTGATCATTAACAAAGGGGTTCATCATATCTGCTTTTAGCTATCAAAAAGTTAGGCCTAGACACAATTTACAATTTATGGAGAAACATAAAAGAGCTGGAAAGAGGCAGCCATTTTAGGCAGTGATTTGTCAAATGCTAACTATCCAAGTTAGATGGAACAAATCACCCTAGGAACCTCTCTGCTTATTAACTAAGGGACTCAATAACTGGGTGTCATACTCAGCTTCTATACGGCTAAGCTGAAGTGAGATAAATCCAGACCTTTCTGTCAAATAGATACTCAGATGCCTGAAGTTGCATGAGGAAAATGTAACAGAAGATCCTCAGAGGGACTCATTCTTTTTGAAGTTACTAACTTATTACCAGATATCTTTTAAAATCTGGCATGTATAGGTTAGGTATGGGGATACTGAGAATGTGGAGATTTTATGGGCTTGGTACACATAAATACATGTATAACTATGTAAACTGTGTCTGTTCTAGCAATTAGAAAATACCAAAGGAGGTTCCCAATCAAATCTGTACTGTTACATTCAAAATTATTCAAAATTATTCTTACTATGGCTTTAGATCACATCAGCTAGCACTTCCTAACCAGTTGCTGAGTAAGATGCACAACCCAGCACACTTCAGGGACCATTTCCAACAGCAGTGCATGTATGGTAACCCTGTCATAAAGGCTGACAGTTTAATAGTATGGAAAGATATCGTTCCATGACAGATTACCTTAATGTCAAATAATGGATATGTTTAATTTGCATATTAATTTGAGGCTTAATCTTAAACTGTATCTATGCCCTTTTGTAACTTTTTTGATATTTCTAGCTGACTAGAAACAGGTTACCACTAAAACTACAACTCAAAGCCAGTATTGATATAGTAAGTCCCTCAGTAGTGTGGGTGAAATAATAACCAATACTAAATGTTTTTCAATTGACTCAAAGCTTAGGCATCTGCCTGAAAAGGACCAATGAACATCCCTGAAGGTTTCTCAGGATAGTAATTTCTATGGTCTCTTACATGTGGAACAACTGCTTCATTCCCCTCTGTGCAGTGTGCAGTATTGAAACAGTCACAGATGTTCCTCTTGTTATTTATAGTCTCAAAGCCACCATCTGTTCAGTATAGCCTCCTGTTGTCTCTCCACCAATACTTAGCTCATAAACTCTTTGGGCAAGCACATCTCTGTCTTTAGGAGCTTTACCTAAAATGTCTGTGTCAATACAGGTAAAATAATAGTAGTAATTATAGTGGAGTAAATGCAGACTTCAGTTGTTGGAGGCAGGGATCAGGATATACACCTACATGCTTATATGTGCTTATGTTTCTCTAAAATAATCTTTCCAAAGATCATCTATATAGCCACATATTATCTAACTATACACATTGAAGTGATACCTTTGATGGAAAATTTCTGACAAATCAAAATAAATCACTGTTTTTTCTTGAATGGAAAAGAAAATAGAGAATCAGATTTTAAAGAACTGAAATTTTTCATAAAACCGTAACCTTTTCATACTTAACTGAGCAAAACAAATCAACTCCTTCCCCTCCTCTGTCCCCTCCTGCTTGCCCCTCCCCCCCCCCCCCCCCGTGCAGTTCCTCTAAAATATATTTAATTTATCCAAACTCTGAAAAATAGTCAAAGAAGAAAAGAGAAAAAATGAACATTTACTAAGGAACGCACTTTGTTTGTTTGTTTGTTTGTTTTTCCCCCTAAAAATATATTAAATAGAACAGACACAAATGACACTGACTACAAGCATAGCTTCATGGAATTCATGATCTTTATTTTTTGACAAAATGTATGCATGACTTACTTGTAAAATTTATAAATAAAGTAAATATTAAAAGAAGTTTGAAAAAAAAAAAAAAAAAAGTAAATGAGACTATATTCTACTTCATGCTAGCTTTAAAAAGGAATATTTAAAAGACCTGTCCAGCTGATCAATAAAATGATTCACTTGGATGGTCATGGACCGTGAAAGACAGTGACTGTCCTGATGCAATTCTGTAGTATGTCAAGGGCTGAATGCTACATTGCAGACACTATGGTGGGACAGAGTTGCACTGCTCTGGGAAGTGTTTTTTGTGCATTCCTTGGTGGGCTGCATGAGTATGGCCAATCCACTGTCTGTCTGTAGGACAATGTACCTCTGCTAGCCAGTTCTGATGAGTAAGTAGAGGAGATGGAGCTATAACCCTACAACCTTCTGGACGGCTAGTGTGGGACTTGTGATATGATTGCCAACCCTTCCTGCTAAATGGAAAGAACATGGTCAGGATAGGGTTCTACAGGGTTAAAATTGTGAGCCCCCAGTGTTTCCCCTGGTCCCAGCTCACACACACAGACACACAGACTGAGCACAGTCTAACCCTAAACCTACGTGTGAATGCAAAGCTGAAGGTCAAATCCTAAAGTCCTTAAACAGTCAAAATGTCCATTGAAATGAAAGTTAATCATTCCCAGGATGAAGAAACGACCCATGCATGGACAGAGAGGAGGTAATACGTGCATCCCTTACTCTAGAAATGATAGAAGCTGTTGTGTCCTGGATGCTGGCTCAACTCCTAGCCTTTGAAGACCAGCCAGGGACCACAGGGAAAAAGCACAGTATTTTCTCCACTCAGATGTGGAGAGAGGGGATGAGTGCTAAGTGACTTGATATATAATACAGAGGAGCCACAGGGCAACCATGAACTGGGCCTTCAAGGAGCTACTTCTGCATGAGGGAAGGGAAGAAACTCCAGGACCTGGTCTGGAAGATGCTGTGTCAATGCTGCCTTTTCAAACTGTTACAGGTTATTGTGGTCAGCTCCTGAGGGGTGGCTCATGAGGAACTGCCATCAAGTTGTACTTTCTTTTTTTTTCTTCAGGGATCCTTTCAGCTTCCGCCACAGACTATCCTTCCTCTTCATCTTCTTCTCTGCCATGGGCAGTGAGGACTCTTTCCTTCGGATTTCCCTCACTAGTCCATGAAAGACATCATCAATGTAGAAGCGAAGGGCAGCAGAAGTCTCAAAAAAGGAGCAGGAGTATTCTCTGGCTAAGCTCATTCCTTCTTCAGTCGAGACCTACAAGGAAAAAAAAAAAAAAAAAAAAGGTCTATAAATATCACCTAATTCACAAAGCATGAACCACATGAACCAAAAGGAGGCCATAAAAGTATATCTAATCTGACTTTTTGGGTACTACTAGATTGGCATTCCTGAGGCAAATCACCAACCTTTAGTTTAACAGGAAAATTTTCTGTTATTATTACATAGATAAGATTCAAGTATGAAATGATTGGATTGAATCCATATTTGAACAGAGCATACTGACAATATTCATGTGCTTGGATATATTATTTCCCTAATTCTGACGTGCCATTTTTTCCAAGTATTTCCTCTCTTGCAGTAAACCTCTAAAGCTTGGGAGCATTAGTTCCTTTATTCTACAGACTAAAACTGATGGTCAAAAGAACTTCAGTAGAAATATGGTCCTAGAAAACGCATGTTCAGCACTCATCTAATCCTGAAGGGAATTTGACTTGAAGCTGAAAGCACATCAGTTTTTATACCTTAAGATTTTTCAGTCACAAGAAATTCTGAGCATGTTTTTAAGTGCTCTGGTCTTGACAGACCTATAATCCTATCACTTAGCTCATGCCTGAGCCATATGAAGATCCAAAATCTATTTGCTTTTCAGATCATCTTCCTTAAGTGATCTCATGTACTTACTATTCTCAGAGAACACTGAGAACAATGTATCTTTGCTTTTTGAGGAACTATAAGGGGAAGAATCTCCATGAATTTAGAAGGAATCAAGGTAGCTCTTTTTCATTTGCCTGAATTTTCATACAGGGATCTAACTCCTAAAATTTCCATACTAGCTACCTCTTGGCCCACCAGCCTGCTAATTCCCAAGGAAAGGTTCATGGCATGCTAATTACTGGTCTAATTGTGTGGTCTGATTGTGCAGTCTAGAATACAGTCTAAATGCTTACCACAAGGAGTGATGAATGCCTACCACCTACCTATATTTTGCACTTTTGGAGACTTACATGTATACAGTAACGTGTAGCAAGTCTTCAGCAAAATAAGGAATAAACCCTATTAGCTAGCTAAATTTTAGGCTAGCTTACCAGATGATAGAATATCCTTTCTTTTCAGTATTCAAACATAAAACTAATGATGAAATGTACAGAGCATATTCAAGTTTTAGGTGAGAAAATCTACGCTTTGTTTTTATTTGTGTTTAGATAACATGATCAGATACATTCAAGTAACTTTCCAACCATCTGGATAAAAAAAAAAAAAAAAAAAAAAAAGAAAAAAAAAAAAAGAAAGTTGTTTAACTAGTTTGAGACAGCCTTGTGAAAGGGTACATCCTAGGTTATGAAAAATTATCAGTTGCTACTGTCTACCACAGGACTAATCTAGTTTTATTTCTTATTTCTACCTTTATGCTCCCAAAGTGTCATTTATATTTATTAGGGAAATAAACCCTTATGCTTCAAGATACAAACAAACTCTCTCATACCTACCATGAGGAGAATGTCCTTTTATGATCAGCTTATGACACTACCTTATTGCATTTTGTATATTTATCTGTAAATCTGGACACAGTGAGAAACAGGGTTTTGCATGAAACAAAACACTAGTTCATTTCAACCTGGAAGAAATCTGCACCTAGCATATTCCTATATAACACAGACCACAGAATTTCTGCTCATCACCTTTGCATCAAGTCACAGACTTTGTCATATCAGTAAGGTCATACATCTATGTTACAGATTTAATCTTAATTTAATTAAGAATATTGTAAGGCTAAGCAGGGAGGTTGTATGCCAACCTGAATAATACTCACTGACACAATGAAAGATTGTTATCGTTTTCCAACTGCTATAATTGCCAACCTTTAGCAAAAGGAGTTGGTAGCAATATGGTCCTTGTTTTTCTCTGGGCAGCTGTGTAAGCAAAATGTGTGATTCAATACGGGCACCACTGAGAAACTGACTGTCTGGATAGGAGACTTATCTTGGTCTATTTTGGACTTTTTAATATATTTTTTTTTCTCTTGTTATGCCTTGTTGGAGCTGAAGGAGGATTTATTTATTTTATTTTATTTTATTTTATTTTATTTTATTTTATTTTATTTTATTTTATTTTATTTTATTTTATTTTATTTTATTTTATTTTATTTTATTTTATTTTATTTTATTTTATTTTATTTTATTTTATTTTATTTTGAGGCACTGCAGATCTAAGCAAACCATTACACAGAGCTGTAGTTTCAGTGAACATTTTATACATTCATTACTGAAAAGGAAAAATAAAAAATAATAATTTTAGAAAAGCTTATAAATAGAAACATTCGTATGATAAAAGCATAGTAAGGTTGTACATATAATTACGGTACAAGCACAGCACTACTCAAGTATCAGAAATTGCCTTTTCTTTTGCTCCATGATTTTCCAGTCTTTGCCCATCTAATTCCTCTTTCTTTCCATGTTTGTCTTTTCTAGGATCAAAATATATGTTTTCTCCCACCTGCAAGGAAGAAACATTGTGGGGAAGACATGATATGGTCTGTAATGAAACAAGTCTACTATAAGCTGTGAGAACTGGAGAATACTCAGGAGAAATAAAATGTGCAGAAAAACTTCTTCCCATCCTCTCTGTGGCTGGAGGCTTGTAACATGGCTGAATTTCACTGCATTTCTCTAAAAAGCAACAAAAGTTTGGTTTTGGACTCACAGTTGCCTGCCAAATTATGGAGACAACATTAAAGATATTAATGGAAATAGTTAATTTCGAAGCATAGTATTTGTCCTAAATCTTGCCCTCAGGAACTGATTAACTACTTTGATGAAATTTTATGAAGTAATTCAGCACGAGGAAGACACCTGGCACAAATAAGTTCAGGAAATTTAGTCAAAGTTGTTCAGCTTCAAGGCTGAAAACAGGCTTCTTAGAAATCTAATGCTGTCATAATTACCACTACCGCTTCCAGCACCAGTGAAAATATAGTTATACTAATTTAATTAATCTGTTTTCTGGAAAACAAAACAAAACAAACAAACAAACAAACAAACAAAAACACTACAAATGCAGACAGGTGTTTAGAGGAAAAATACACATTCACCTTTCTGTTTGTAATTTGGTCCAGAGGCTAGCCACCTATGGAATAAAAAATAAGGGATAAAGCTCTTGATGAGGTCACCTAATTCCAGGGATTTACCTTGTTCCCATCTTATTGCCAGAAGATAAACTATATCATAGAAATCCAGCCCAGATCTACACAGTTCAGGGACTTGTTGACAAATTGCAGCTTGTGCAAGTCTGTATCACCAGACGATGTGATCTGTCAGCGTGACATGATCAGATGGGTCAGGGAGTGAGGTCATTCTATTGAACATATATCTGGGAAGCAAAGCTTTATATCTCATTTTTTAGAGTAACACTCTGTGATTGAATCTGGCATTGTTTCTCAAAGTATAATTCTGGTTATATCGATTCCAGTTTAGCTTGTTCCTTTGCTGGTAAACTGAAGAAGGGAATGAAGGGGGAAGGCTGGTGTAGTGAAGATAATGAAAGATGAAGATTTCAGAGCTCGCAAAAGCTTCCTGAATCCAAACTTCATTAAAAAAAAATAAAAAAATGAATCTGGTGTGGTGTGTGGATCAGGAGTTAGAGAGGCATGACATGAAGCTTGCTGTGTAACTGAAAAGCAAGATCCCCCAGGACAAGTCGATGAAATGGGCACTGGGGCCTCACAGATGCACGTGAACATGGGAAAACAGTCTTTTCATGCTCTCCCTGAAAAGTACATGGTTCTAAGCATCCAGTTGGGTACATGTGGTTTGAGAGGGAAGATAAAGCTGTTGTAGCAGCATTTGAACTGTGGATAGCACAGAGGACTGTAGGCTAACTGGGGAGTTTTTCATCTCTGGATGGCTCAGGGCAGTTGGAACACAGCACAGCTTCATCCAGATAAGAAGTATTCACTGGCTACAAACAGCATTTTATAGCATTAAGATTCTGTTTGTGGCTTTTGCAAACCTCCCCTGGAAAATTACAAGTGAGATTAAATGCAGTGCTGACAGCCTGTGAAAGCCATGATGGATGAGCTGCCATCTTTAAGATAGCCTGCTTCCCACTAAGGTCAACTCCTGCACAACCAAAAGGAGAGCACAAAGCCACAGGAGCTGGAAGGTGGGTGGAGAGGCACCTGCAGTCACAGGCCCCCATATGCAGAACATAAAAATATCTGGATCTGAGGAGGAAAGAGCCAAAACTAAACAGATCCATAGTCTACTTCTGCCCTTGGGCTGTCATTAGCTGGAAAATTTACCTCTGAATCAGCCTGTTTTGTGTTTAGCTCTGTCTCTCCTTTGGTCAACACAGCAAAGAAGCATCTCAAGGTAGATTCTTTGACCAAGATTGTATTATTAGCAGAATCAACAGTATCAGCTTGGGTGAGCCAGTGGTGGTCTTCATGCAGGTAAGCAATGTGTTTCCACTTGAGCATCTCATCCCTGAAACAGCATCTTCTGCTTGAGATGGCTTTTGCAGATTCCCCCTGTGACTGGCAGCTCCTGGTTGCCATGGAGAGCTCTGCAGGTGAAATGCCATGGGCTGCAAGGATTCTCCTAAATTTTCATTAGGCTTCCACCCTGGCAGCCCTCTTCAACTTTGCAATGGGAAACAGAGTGGTAATTATAGACCAAAAAACTACTTTGTTCTAAGAGTGCTTTTTCCTGGAGACATGCAGTCTTGATCACTAATCAGAGACAGAAGAGGACACATGTTGGTGAATATGGTGTTCATCTAAGTCCCACTGAGACTAATAGAAAGAACTCCAGTGGTTTTTGATCAAGCATGGACAGTATTTTTGACAGACAATTACTTATGTGAGTGATAAACAAAAGCTAACAGGTTAGAAACACAGGTAGGGAAGCAGCATCCTGAGCAAACTTGTTTGTACCATAGCAAGTTAAGAGGGAGGTAAGAAGGCAGGCGTGCTCTGAATGATGTCTAGGAAAGATCGATGTTATCTCTGGGTGTCTCAGCCTTATGGGGATTTCTTTATTTCCCAACACACCCTGTTCCAAACACCAAGCAACCACATGGCAGGTTGCGTATCAGTACTTGGATATCCATTTGGTAAGAGGAAGACAATCTACAAGAATCCATAGATATATTCACATCCCTTCCCAATATTATCTATTCCCTCAGCATATTAGAACAACCTAAATAAACTTTTGGTATGGATATAAGCCTATAACATGCCATGGAAAAAGGAACTAAAGAAATCAAAGGTCTTGCCAATATCCTGGGTCTGCAGTAAGCAGATTTGCGAAAGGAAAAATAATCTCTTGGGTCTAGGAAGTGAGAGAATGCTACTCCAGACAATAAAAAGTGAAAAATGGGTTCTGCTTATCTTGCATGAATGATAATTTTATCGATCCCAGCTCTGACCACTGAGCTTGTGCTGAAGACACTCCTACAAAGCAGCTGTGAGATTTCTTTTTAATGATCAGCAACAACCAGGACTGCTTAATTTTCACCAGTCTCAATTCATCAACGTGGTTAAGGTACCAGGAAAAAACAGGTGGTCCCTGGATACCCAGCACAGATGAACATCAGGGACCTACCCAGTATTCTGGGCAGGGACAAACTCTAGGTTTTGCTAGATAGGACTGGATCCAAAACAGGTTGAAATGAGCATTCCTGTGTTGCCACCACCCTTTCCTAAAGAACAAGTGCTTTCACTGTAAGCATTTCCTTCCTGTTTTAAAAAGCAAGCAGTCCAATCCAGTAGCCCCCAAGCAGGTCTATTATACCTTTGCCATTTATTTTTTTAAACTGACAAGAGTTGTATCAACAACCATGGTGGCAGTGACTTTCCATGGGATGGTTTACAGATCTTTCCATGTGTGAAATGCTATTGTTCAGGTCAAAGCTCAAATACTTAGGTATTACAACAGTGGCTTTGGTTTGAAAACCTGAGCAGTGCCAGAAGGAACAGAAAAATCAATCTTTCTGTCTTTTTAAGACAAGCATTACTGTTGTTATTTGTTCACATAATATATATATATATTCACCTAATATACACATAATATATTCACATAATATATATATATATATTTAATAAGAAAAAAAGTGATTCAAATCCTTTTATCCTTCTCCTCTTTCTTCAGATATTTACATTTATAAACTGCCTATCAGAGTCTTGCCACTGAACAGTGACATCCCTGAAATAAGGAGAAAACAACAAGATCAAATGGAAATCAATTCAGGATGAAAAAAACGTTGGAGACTAGGTTTTGTGAGTAACCAGTTATTTCCTGTTTGTGACCAGACATTCAATGTGACCATGTGTCAGGTCTAAATAAATGTACAGTAGATGCAAAAGTAAAACAATAAAATACCTGGTGTTAAATATTCCAGTTTTCATCTCCCTCAACCCAAACATTCTGTGTTGTTTCAGGATTTTAAACTGAACTGAAATGTGAATCGTTGCTTAAAAATGTAACATTGAAACTTTTCCAACTGCTAAGATAAAAATTAAACATTTTAGCTTTTATGTATGATCACATTTGCAAATATATACACTGCAGTTATTGATTTGATTTGCCCAACACTCCACAACTAGTTTCAGCTGACATAAACCAGCATTTTTCACTCAGAAGATATGTGCACCTGAGTTTTTTCCTCAGTCCCCAGGGAACAGACACCTCTTTTCAGCAGCCTGAGCAGTAAATAACAACACACTGTAGAAACCTGAGAGGAAAAATTGATGTCTACACCATTACTCTTAAATCCATTTGGAAATCTTCATAAGTAATTAGTTGGACAAACCTCACTCTGACTTCATGGCAGGCAATTCTGCAGGCTAAGCTTTGCTGGCTTTCTAGATTACAAGGCTAGATGAGATAAAACTACCATACAATTCATCATTATTTTGAGGATATTGAAATTTGTTCAGTTTGGTCTTATGTGTCTCATAAATTTGCCACATTTTTCTTTCTACCTCACTACTCTGATACTCTTTACTGTTTTCAGAATTACTGCTGTTCAAATGGCCAAGAGGGTAAATCTCTTTAGTAGACTGTGGCCAAGGAAAAGGTGTGGTCTTGTTGACTGAATTTATGCCCTGATGGACAGGATGTCATGGAAATATACTGTGGCACAATACTAAGACATCTCGTGACCTCATCTGTTCCCACCTCTGAAAAAAACTTCCATTATAGATGTTCACATATTCTTTCCCTTCCCCTTTTAGACCAGTCTTTGCATCTGGAGAGGAAGGAAAACATGGCTTTAGCAGTGCAGAAAATAATAGATTGTCTGTGGCTTCTGTTGTAAGCTTTGGGGCTTATTTTTAGGGGATGGAAGATGGAGAACATGGGATCGTGAAACTAAGTTTGCATGTTTTTACAGAAAACTTTAAAATAGTCTCAAAGAAAAACAAAATTCTAGACAAAACAGGACACACCCATCTGTCGCAAATCACCAACTTTCCACCTAGTTGGTTACTAAATTGGAATATGAAACACAACCCTTAGTTCACCGTTCTGAACCAGGAAGAATCATACACTTATTTGATCCAAATGAAACACAAATTGTTGAGGGCTATTTACCACTCTTAGATTAGACAGACATTTTCTCTGACCTGCTAAGATCACTGCTATGAGCTTATATGAAATCTCTTATGCTATTAGTAGCTATTTCATTAAATGCATCACTCTTAGACTTTTTCATATGAAAAATTTCCAGATCAAATTCTAATTCAAACTTGCACAATTTTTTAAGGTTTTTATCACTTGCTTTGTGAAGAAGATTATTACCCAGCACTGATTTCTGTCCATTCTTTCTCCCCCTTTTGTAGAGATTAGTTTTTATATTATTATTATTATTACTATTATTATTATTATTGTTATCATCATCATCATCATTGGATGTAAAGTGGAAGTTATGCCTCCAAGTAATTTGCCATCCTGTTTTGGTTAAATGTTGCCTTGAGTAAAGAGAAATATTCTTCATGAAGTTGCCTAGTCATGAAGCAAGCAAAACACATGAGGCTCCTAGGTCTGTGGTTCACACCTTCTGCTAATTTTACCTCACTATTTCACAGATTTAATGCAAAATGATTAAACCATCCCCTCATTTCATGTAAAAATCACTACAGAACTAGGATGCTGTCTGCAGGTTAGACTCTGAAGTTGTTCTTCACAAAGACAGACTGTAATTTTTTGCCTTTATCTTGTCAAAAGCAAGACTGATGAGTGAGTTAAGGCATCTTTATACCAGGAAATGTTTCTAGAAAGATGGCCTCGGGATCTGACTGAATTGGATACTCAAAGCCACATGATCTTGCATCAGTCAGCAATAGCTCTGGGTCTAATTTGAAGAGAATCTGGAAGTGTTAAATCCTCAGCATCAGTCTTCAAGATGAACAAGTATGGGTCAATTGCTCAAAGCATTTTTCAGAGATATGACAATTTTCTAAATTGTCCATCATCTTTAAAGGTACTCTGATTGCAATGTTCAGTTGAAGGCAGATGGTTACAAGATGGTTGCAAAAAGAGGATGTTTTTACATCATTTCAGCTCAGGACATTCATGAGACTTTTTTTTTTTTTTTTTTTTTTTTCCTGGGGAGAAAATCAAGGAAACAATTGCATTTCTAAGTTCAGGAAAATTTTCATGTACTTTAAATAACAACAAAACATTCCTAAACATTTTCAATTGTCATCTGCTAACAACAGATGGTTACTCCCCCAAAAAATAATAAACAAAAAAAAAGCTAAAAGAAGCTGAAAATGTTGCTTAATTGTACTTTTTAGACATTAAAAAAAAAAAAAAAAAAAAAAGTTAGTAGTATTGAATTCTTATTTCAACACTGAAAGTGATTTCTATTGTTTTGAGAACACAAGTTAACCACAAGCTCAGTACAGACAGCCCACATCTGTATGTGTCTATATGCTGGTGTAGGCCATTGTCATTTATGTGTTAGAAATTCAAATTTTACTAGTCATTTGAATTCAATTCTTCATTAGGACTCGGGTACTAAGCAGACTGAGTAAATCTCCATAAAACCTAGTAATCTATGAAAACCTTTCAGTCATTATAATTTGAAAATGCTTGCAGGCAGACAGTGAACACCATGCTGTTCCCAGCAGTGAGAAGAAAATCTCTTTCCACCTCCATGCAATTGTCACCTCTTGTGATTTGATGATTCTATCCAGGCTACTGAAGTCGGTATTCCACCATAAGGAAGCAGAGAGGCTTTTTAATATATTTACAGAGATTTGGACTGCAACATTATTTATTTATTTGTTTGTTTGTTTCTGAAGCCATTTGATGCAAGCCTCACAAATGTATAGGGTATCCTATACATGGATATGTATATGCTTTATGGACAACCTACAGAACAATGTTCTCTTTTTTGACCTATTATGTGGGTTGATTTTTAAAGAAAAGATGCTTGATACAATAAGAGGGGGACGTTATATCAGGAAATGGGAATGATCTTTTATTGTTTAAGTTTCCTGCAACTTGTAATTAATTTGAAGGGTTTAGCAATTTTGAAATTTATTGAGAAGGTTTGTCAGATTAACTCATTAAGGAGGCTACTTGCACAGTATCTTTATTAAACTAATGACATTGATCTTCCCCATGTCAATATTAGTTCAGCCAAAATATTACACTTTTGCAGAATACATGTATGAATTGACTGAAAAAGAATTCACTGAAGCTTCACTGGAGTGTTCCTTTTCATCTCCTTTCTTATGTGCTGAAAGGAGCTCATGTGTGAGCAAAAGGTCTTTTCTTGGTTACAGGAGTACTGAAAGAGGGTGTCCCATGACATAGGAGCCTTAAAGTAGGAATGACAGCTGTATGAGGAGCATTCACTTTCCTCCATCTTGTGATATGATCTGCCAGTGTGCAGATACTGAAGAATAAAATACTCAGTCTGAAGAACTGCAATAGGGCAACAATGAGAAATGAATGTGCTGAGGGTGGAAAATTAAAAATCTTAAATGGCCAGTGGGTAGGAAGAGCTGCAAGAATGCATTTAGCTAATTAGACATAACAAGCTTTCCTACTGCCTGCTAACCTAACTCAAATTACCTCACTTTTGCTTCAGGCTAAGAACATGCACTTGGATAGTTTCCGTGGTAACTTGTTCGTGCATCTTGTGCTGTTGGCAACCTCATCAAGCAGTTTCTCTGGATAACTCTTACGTGTTTTCTGCCTCTGGGTTTTGAATTTTACTCAGACGACCAAGCACCTTAAAGCAGAGTAAGAGCTAACAGCTGGCAGAATCTTAGTTTTGTTGAATAGAGCCTCAAACATCCTTGAATACATTCTTGAGACATCTTGGAGTCTTTACTGATAGAAACCTAAGAAATGATTATGCTCTACAATCAATCAATAACTTTATTATTATTATTTATTTATTTATTTATTTTTCTCCTAGAATCTTAATTTTTGACTGAGAAGACAATTTGGTCATTTGGGATGCTAGCCCAAGTAGTTCATGTTTATTGCCACGGAGGAAAATAAATAGTGAAGGGACAAGAAGAGAGAAACAGAGGAGTCAAGATAGAAGGAATGTAGAGGGAAGGAAGACATTATCTTTATTATGTTAGCTGCAGGCGTAAAATAAGAAAACGGACTCTTAACAAACAGAATGGCTGAAACTCCTTGCTAGAAGCATGTTTAACCTTCCCTATACATGATGTATGCATACAATTACGCAGATACTCTTTTGATGTATAAAAGAAGCTGTACTGATATGCCCTGGGAGCCCAAATTGTAATTGTAATTGAATTGTAATATTTTATTTATTAATTGTAATTTTATTTTATTTTAAAATTGTAATTTTATTTTATTTATTAATTGTAATATTTAATTGCCAAATTGTAATTGTAATTGTAATAGACTCATATTCTTATCAAATACAATAGACTTTTTAGTCCTCCGTTGAAAAATCTGTAGCATAGTTTACGTAAAGGCATGTGTGAACGTGCATCTATAGGCATAAACATGTACAAATGTATTTGTTTACAAATGTGGCTGTGGTCAGACCAAGCCTCTCTAATATAGCTGGCAGACAAGGTTGGCCTTACAGCAAAACCTGGATGTGGATGCTGACAAAACACTGCTCTGAAGAGTCCCTTTGGTACCAAGAGGCATTCAGCGTTAGCTCCTCTGTAGATGATAGCTATTTTCTGACATTTATTTCCTGTGTTTCGGGCAGCTAGCTAGTTCAAACCTGTAGTCTGTCCAGACTCTGGAAAAGGCACTGAAAAGATGAAGATACAATGTGTGCAGTGTGGGTGCCACAAGCCAGGCCTCCCTGCTGCCTCTTCTAAATTTTTTTTTCCAGAAACTATGAGAGATAAAGTGGTGGGTTGTAACATGGAGTACAATAAGCCAGGTGAACTGCTGCTTCTGTGTTCTCCAAGGCAGAAAAGATTGAAAATGAAGGACAGGAAACATGGAAACATAGAACAGATAATTTAAGATAAATACATAAATAATTCTATGGGTGGAAAGAGTTTTTGATGAAATATTAACAGTGCTTTATCACTGATAATCATGGTGGCTGGTAGGTAAATCTGAAACTGGTGTAGATCACCAAGCAAAACCATTGTTCAGGCCACAGAAAGGACACATGACATCTTCCCCCAGCCACACAGGTATAGACAGGTATAGCAGTGACAAATACATACCATATTTCATTTGATTTCTCTCAGGAAGCTTGCTTATAATTAACTTTTTTTTTTTTTTTTTTTTTTTTTCCTCCTTATATACATAAATAAGCCTAGTTTTGGGAAAATAAAATTGCTGATACTAAAAAAAAAACTGTTGAAAAACAAGTGCTTGTAGCCTTAACAGTTGCTGTCACTAGCAATTCAGGACATGTTATCACCCCATTATTTTTTTAACCTTAGAAATAAAATGAGTGTTATTAAATAGTTTAGAAAACAACTGCCTGTGGTAAAGTTTTGTTACGCTCAATGGAAGGAATATTAATAGGAGGATAGTTATGATATCTTTGAGCCAAGTTGGGCAGAAAAAGAACATTGATCACATTTAGAACCCTAGAATATCCTGAGTTGGAAGGAACCTGTGAGGATCAGCGAGCCCAACGCCACATAAAGGTCTACATAAAAAATACACCATATATCTGAAAGTGTTGTCCAAACACTTCTTGAACTCCTGCAGGCTCGGTGTCATGACCACCTCCTTGTGGAGCCTGTTCTAGTGACTGACCACTGTCTTGGTGAAAAGCCTTTCCCTAACACCCATAGTGACCTTCTCCTTGTCACAGCTCCATGACCACCTTCAGGTACTTCGGAGAGAAAAGACCATTACTATGGCTGACACCAATTCAACCTGGAAGCAAATACATTCTGCTTAAAGTTATATTGAAATCAGAAAATCATAGCATAATTTAAGTTAGAAGAGATCTCTGTAAATTATCTGGTCCAAACTCCTGCTCATTGTGGGTCGACAGATTATTCAGGGCACTGAGCAATTATGTTGAGTCATATTTTTAGTACCATCAAAGAAGGAAATCTGACAGTCTCTTTGACTCTTGTTGCACTATTTAACCATTTGCAGGGTGAAACAAACCTCCTCATATGACTCATCAGATTTTTATTATTATTATTTTTGTCCTGCAACTTACGTCATTTATTCTCATCCTTTCACTGTGCACCTCTGAGAAAAATCTGGCTTTGTCTTCAATATACCTATTATTAGGTGGATGAAGACAGCAAGACGGTTCCCCTTTGGTTCATCAGGCTGAGCACATCCACCAACTCAGATCTCTTAGCCTCTGCTGTTACTTTTTCTGCTCCATCCCCAAGTCTGTCTTGGGAGACCTTTGCTGAACTCACTCCAGTACATCAAGATATTTCTTCTTTGAGGTACTCCAGAAGCATTCCTAAAACTGCTGAATAAAGAGGAAGGACCACTTCCTCGAACCTACTGTCTACACTCGTATTCATACAACCCAGGATGCACCTTGCCCTCTTCACTGCAATGGCACATTACTGGGTCATGGTCAACTCATTCTTCACCAGGACTTCCATGTCTGCTCCTGCAAAGCTTTCTCCTCAGTAGTGCCCAAATGGTACTGCTGCATGATGTTGTCTATCCCAGGTGCAGCACAACATTTGCTTTTGTTTGATTTCATGAGGTTCTTGTCAGACTATTTCTTCATCCTTGCCATGTCCCTTCCATGTACACCTGACTTGTCAACATTTCAGTATTATTCACAGACTTGATGAGGGTACCTTTTGTCCCAGCATTTAATTGTTAACAAAGATACAAGTAACTATTGCCTCAGCATCAGCCTCTGAGGAATGTTACTAGAAATTTGCTGTCTGATGGACTTTGTACTGCTCATCCCAACCCCTTAAGCCTGGTAGTCCAACCAAGTCTCCATTCACTTTGTAGTCCACCTATCTAAACCATACTTTTCCTGTTTGGCTACACTCTGACTGATGCAGACTGAGAGACTGCATTAAAAGTCTTGTTAGAATTAAAGTAAACATAATCCACATCTCACATCCAAAGAGTCAGTCATCTGAAGGTGATAACAATCAGCTCATCAAGCATGATTTGTCCTTGGTAAATCCATGCTAGCTGTTCCCAGGCATCTTTTTGTCCCTCATGTGCCAGTATGTGACTTTTGGGAGGATTTGGATTTGCTTCAGATATGCATCATCCTTTTTTTACACTATTTTAAAAATATTTGGACACAGTTGACTTAGCTTTAAACTACGTAGCTCAGGTATTAGTATTTAAAAATAGAAACATTAGCACAGCCTGTACAATACTATCTAAGAGGCTGAGTGTGCACTCAACAGGTATGACCCCTGCACTTCAGCCTCACTGAATCTTCTTCCAAGGAATATACATGTAGATGAAGTTGCTGAACTGAGATAAGTAGTGTAACTCTGTCCCATGGATTTGGGTCATGACTTGAATTTACTGCCTGGTGGTGTTCTGATATATATATATATATATATATTATTTTATTTTCTTTCCTTAAAAAAAAACATTTATGTTTTAACAGCTTGATTAGATCCATCTGATCCTTTTTTTTTTTTTTTTTTTTTTTTTTTTTCCTTACTGCTGTTTTATTAATAAAAATTCCAATAGCAAAATAGACCATATGTTATCAAGGAGGGCAGAATATGGCCTCAGAACCTCAGACAATGAAAGAGAGAGTAGAAGTATTCAATTCTCATACCATATGGGAATAAACCCTGAACAAATAAGCAATATTACTGAAGCAAATGGAAACATTCCTATTACACCTCAGTTCAGGATCTAAAGAAACAGTTCAGTAGCAAGTAGTTATCCATCACTGAACAGGTGGTGTATCAGAGTACAAGAAATAAAAAAGAAAAATAAAAGGAGAGGAGGGGAAGGTGTAGATAGTGAAGGAATGGAACAGGGATGTCTTAAAGGGATCTAAAAGTGTATTTGCTTTTAATCCAGAATGACTGCACCTTTGCATATACATATACCTCTGGACACTGAGACCTACCCATGAATAAGGTGGCTTACTTCTGCTTTCCTATGTAGATTTGACATTTACAACAATGGTTTCATTTCTACAGTATCTCTTGTGAAAGATAAACTGTTTTGATCTATACCGACTATTCAGTATTGCTTTTATTCTGGAATGTGTGCTGAACTTTGCACTCCATAATCTGATGGCAGAGCACGCTGCATACTGCAGAAAAGCTGCACCTATGGGATGAGTAAATACCTTAAAACAAAAATTACACTACAGCTCATCCGCAATAGGATTTACCAGTTTTCAATTTCTTTGGTCTCCTAGGGATTAAGTGTCTGATGTTGCCTCATTTTCTTTCCCTTTACTACTGTTCTGTGCATTTGTAAGTCATGTAGCCCTGTGAAATCAACAGCGTCACACACACAAAATACAAATGTTTAACTCCGCTCATCAGTTGTAACAATTTCCTTTCTCGGGTAAGGATCATTTCAACTTTCTTGGTTACAACCAAAACAAAATTTTGCTGAGCTGGTTGTCAGCAGACTGAGTGCATGGTTTACAGAAGGACATGAGATGTACAGCAGTGGCATTCTACTTGATGATTGTACTTGGTATGAGCAAATGGATGGGACGAAAGTTTACAGCTGGAGTGGCACATAGCCACAGCTGAAACATTAATACTCCAGAATCAGCTATTTTTGATTCCCAGTGCATTGAATCAAGTGAAATATGTCACATATAGCATCTATTCCTATCCTTATCTTCCCCTTCATTAATTAAAAGTTTGCATCTTTATTGTTCTAGAACAACATTTTCAGATGTTTTATTTTTTTCTGTATGTCTAAAAATCAGGAGACAAAACAAAGAACAAGGTGAATGAAGAATAATAAAATATTAAAAGAAAAAAGCATTTTGAAAGTATCTTATAACAGATTTTTTTGTTTATTTGTACTGGTGGTCATAAATACATGAAAAGCTATATTTAGAACCCTGTTTTAATGCTTAATGGTACAAAAGGAGATGAAGCAGTGTACCTGTCAAACCAGATGATATAAATGGAGAAAGAAAAAGAAAAAAAGGCAATCTTTAGGCTAAACAATCTCTTTTTCAGTTCTAAATCAGAAGCTGAAAATTTCATGTTAAAAATGATTAGGAGCAATTGCTCTAATTTTAACTTAATGAAATTAATTATTCACACACTGTAGAGAAATAAGTATCTCAGCACCTGGGGAGTATGTTCAGAAGAATGACGTAGATTCTTAAGAGATCCTTGTCATTATTTCAGTCCTTCACTGCTTCTGGCAATGAGAATATATCACCCCCTTCAAAAACAGAAGGGAAATGAAGCTTTTACCCCACATCATTCCCACTGAAAGGCTGTTCTGGAGACATTTTGCTGTGGCAAGATGATCAGAAACCATCACCTAACTCATAAGCAGAATGTGTTCCTTGTCACTTAATACCTATTTGATGTTATCCCATCACTGTTCTTAACTTTTAAATGATTCTTCCTCACAATTATTTATGTCACTGCTTATCAATATATGCACAGTATTTTTATCATCTACTTTAATTTACCTAGGCTAAAGAAATTAAAGTCTCTTTAATTTCCTCAGATAGGACCAACCTGATACGTACTGCCTGCACCTGTTCCAATTTGAATTTGCCATCATCATCCATGAGTAACTAAAGCTAATCTTAGCTGATATTTCACTTTTATCTTATATAATACCTTTGATAGTTCCATGTCTCTATTGTACATATCACTCCAAATACCTCCTGAAGTGAGATTTATTTTATGCACAACTGTGTGAGGTTTGTGGTTTATAATCACCCTGTAAGTGGCTGATATAACCCTGTAAGTGGCTGATATATCCAAGACCTTCCCTTCTGCCTTCCAGCTGATGTGCTATAGCAAACAGTCTTGCTATTAGTCCTTAAGGGCATGGCCTTGCACTTTTTACAATTACATTTAATTCCATTTCTATCACTCCTCTGGGTCACACAGCTTTTCCTCTACAATAATCCTGTCTCCTTGAAACAGAAAATGCTTCCACTTTGTGTTATCAGCAAATTTTGTTAGTATACTCCTGCATTTTTATGCCTAGGTCATTAATGAAAATGTTAAAGATCAGCAAACCAAAAAGTAACACCTAATATTCTTAGGTGGTAGATCCAGTTCCAACTGGGGTCAGCCCCTCCTTTCAAAAATGTTATTTAAATTTAAATCTGTGTGTGTGGATATGTGTGCAATCCAGCTGTCATTTTTTTTTTGGCCAGTAAATTACACATCGCTGTTGGTCCATTGCAACTTACCCATCTGTTACAGTTATACAGAATATAGTGGAGAAATGGTTGATTTTTGAAATGCTGGATTGTCCCTATTTTTATTAATGTGCAATTATGACTTCCCAACTACATCGGGTTGAAAACATTTTAATGACATTGCTTTCTATTCAAAAATACCGAATTGACAGACACTAAATGATCGATGGAAAGTAGCCACAAAGCCATGCCTCTCCAGACACCCCACTCTGTGAATTGCTTTTCGTGCAGCTCCCAGCACATGGAGGGCCCTGGTTCATGACCTGCATCGGTTGGTGGCAGGGTTATAATTCCAATAATCCAGTGCCTTGAGGTTTCTATATGAATTAACCAGACAGGCTTGCTTCTAAGTGCCATTTTTTGGAGACGGAGATAGAGCAGATGGGGATTTGTACAGGCCAAACTGTTGGAAGCCTGAGATAAGGAGGAAGAAATAATGAAAAAAAAAAAGAAAATAAAAGGAAAAAAAAAAAAAGCTGTGAAAGACAACCCTTTCGTCTGTGTGTTTCACATCGCCACCTGCCAACCTCGGGCCTTCTGATCTCCTCTCAGTGAACCGTAGAGGCAGCAGTTGGAAAGATCAGATATGTGCTCAGGGCAATCTGTCAGAAAGTACTTTGTCACATTCCCCAACAATAAAACCTGTGGAAATAAAATCAGTGTGTTTAAAACTGTAACTGCCCCTTATATAGCAGTACTACTCTTTTCACACAGAAAAAAAAACACTGAACACAGCTCCTGCCCTGATGTTTTTTTCTTTTTTTTCTTTTTTTTTATTTTTTTTTTTTAAACATCACTAAAATATTAGCTCTTATTTTTTATCTCCCTTAAGCATCTGTATCTTGTTTGTTTGCCTGTGGCAACACAGTTGTAATGTCATTCTCAAGAGAGTATGCTGAATTTCATTATACAACACATGAAATAAAAAATGGCTGAACAAAACAACAAATAAAACCAATAGTGACTATTTAAATCATCTAAAGATATTGTCTATGTTTCCACAGAGTATCACCCCTAATTGGACCACTACTTGGAAATAATTAATTAATTAATTAATTAATTTTGCTAAGAGATTCTACAGATAAATGGTGTGGGATCATTTTTTTTTTCTTTAAACTAAGTGCTGAAGTTAAAGAAAAATATTTAAAGGATACATCAAAAGTTATGGAAAGACAAGAAATTGTCTATTTTCCTTTGCAGGTATACAATTAAGTTTTATATCAGCCCGTTGTATGGTAATTTCACAATACCTGTCAAATCCAATGGTAAGTATAGAAAGTAAATTTGGATAATGATGAACAGGTAGCAGAAAATATGTATGTGTACATATATATATATATATATACACAAATATATTTCATAGAATCAAAGAATCACAGAATGATTTGGGCTGGAAGAGACCTTAAAGATCATCTAATTCCAACCCCTGCCATGGGCAGGGACACTTCCCACCAGACCAGGTTGCCCAAAGCCCTGTCCAGCCTTGCCCTGAACACTTCCAATGAGTTGTTAGAATATTTTCTTTTCATAATTCAAACCTAATTTTTCATGGGTCACATGCTGGAATTAGCTTGGCATCTTGTCTGAGTCTGTACCATGAAACCCCTCTGTACTGACAGAATTTGGCAGACATGGGCAGTTTTTGCTGGAAAGAAGCTAGGAATTCAAATATGGTCAGGACTGAATTGTATTGGCAAGGCTGTAGCTGGG
The DNA here is from genome assembly GCF_964211825.1 of Aythya ferina. Classification (NCBI taxonomy): domain Eukaryota; kingdom Metazoa; phylum Chordata; class Aves; order Anseriformes; family Anatidae; genus Aythya; species Aythya ferina. Next base: position 5,017,684 of record NC_140299.1, on the reverse strand, counting down.
AAGTTTTCACAGCATTTCTCTAAACTGTTCTTCAGTACAGACATTTCATTGTTTTAGTACATCTATGAGACCTAAATGCACTCACATCTTTTGAAAGATAAATTTAAAAAGGATAAAGTCATTACCCAGGCAGTACAATCTCTTTGGAAGTCCTTGCTATATGGTGCTCTTCCACAGTGTTCAGAGATTCATAAATGTCCTGGCTGACCAGTCTGCCTACTATGGTCTCAGTAATACAATTTCTTTCATTTTGTGCTAGTAATGAGCAGGTTGTTAAAGTAATTATCAAGTCTAGCCATCCTTCAGAATACCAAGGACTCTGAATAATGTAGTTTCACTCTAATTTATGCAATGTGAATTCAGTTCTGTGAGCGTATCACTGCAATGCCCACTCATTACTGAAGTAAAATTTAACATACCTTTTGAGGGGTTTAACTGCATTTTTCTCTCCTCTCCATGTGTGGATACTTCCAAAACCAACTACCATAGTTTGGAAAAAGATCAGAGGATCGCTGACAGGGAATAATTCTCACAGGTCAGATACTACATTTTTTTGCTGTTGTTTTCTGTTTTTGAACAAAAGATGCTTTCTAAATATTCTCTAAGAATCTCCCAAAATCTTCTCTACATGGATTTTTTTTTTTTGTCTTACATTTGCTCATCAGTGACTTAACTCTACAATTGTATTACTGACCTGTAAGAAGTGCTTTTGAAAATCAAGCTTCATATCACACATACATCATCATCAGAGTCACTTTAAAATCAATGACAGTCATCAGTCACCCAAAGAAAACCTAATCAACTAAACAAAGGTCAAAAAGATATTCACTCATAACTGGACAGTTCCATGTGGTGTCATGAATATTATTAAAAAAATAAAAAATAAAAAATAAAAAAAATAGAAGTAATTAGGTAGCAACATTATGTCTTTTATCAGAAAAGATTTTATCCTTACCACATATTCCTTTAATTTTGTGCACTCTGTGTGAAACATTCTGCCAGAGTTTTCATTTGTCTATTTCTTTTTCTCCCAGATATTTAGAGGAATGAAGCACAATAAAAGAAAGAAAAGCAGAGCATCTTAGAGGTAATGTAGATTATCTCTGGAGCCAGTTCTGCTAACATAGAAGTATGTGGTCATCCATTTCCGATTGTAAGTAATTACAGTTATCAGACAAAGCAGTCATCAAAAGGTGTTTTATGAACCATTGTGATTATATAAAGCAAGCTGCTGCTTTGTCATTGAAAGAAATTCACAACCATCCATTTTAGATAAATAGGGTAAGTTTCTTCACAGTCTATAAGACTTTGAGACATCTCCCTCAAAGCAAAAGCATCTCTCTCCTGCAAAGGCAAATGTGGTGAATTTTGACCTCTAGCACTGTGCTTGCAGCATCAGAAATAATAATACCAATAACTAGCTCTTTCCACTGCTGTGCCTCTCACAGTTTTAGACTTATTAAGCCTCAAATTGCACCTTTTTATTTATGGGTGCCTCTGTTCAAAGGTGAAGAAACAGAGATGCCATCAGACATATAATCTGCTGCATTTTCTTCTTCATTACCCCAGTCTCAACTGCAACTCATAGCCTTTAGAATACTTTTTTTTTTTTTTTTGGTAGAAATGTTAATTCAATTGTATAAATTTATAGATTCTAAGGGACTTCTTTCAGGATAACACAGAATATGGAATTGCATCCCATTTCTTCTCTCTCTCAGGATCTTGTGTTAAAAATCATCTGCAAAGATAAGCATCTAACACTGTCAGGAAAGAGATGAGAAAGAGAAGCTGTGGTTCTGCAGCGGTCTCTTGCAGTGGTGATGCTCAGCCTCCTTTCCAATGTGAATGGGCTTTAACTGTAATTGAATTTAGCTTCCAGCTATTGATGCTCATTTTTGTGTTGCATATAATAAATGTTACTATGGATGTTTCCCCCATTTCTACCCCTCTTGGGGCATTTAAACCCTGCAATCAAGTCACCTTTCAACCATCTTTTTAATAAGGCAAACAGGATGAGAGTCTTTAAGTCTCCCACAATAACATTTGTCTTGCAGGTCTCATCTCTGGGATGATAGATATTTATAAAATAATAAAAAATACATGTATATTTTTTGCCCCATTTTAGTCCAATAGCAGGATGATATTGAAGCTTTTCTAGGTCAAAAATAGGGACATGGTAACACAGGTAAGTTGGGACTGAAGATAACTGGATACTAAAGCAAAGTAGAATTTGAAAGCAGATATATCTTTTATTACAGCATGTGTCTAGAGACTCTAGCCGGTGTTGGACAAGATTTTGTACTCCATTGTCAGATACAGCCTAGAGATCAGTGGACTCTGGACTATAGAGGCCAAAGAAAAGAGAGGAGGTGAGCTGGGGACAGAAACAAAGAAAGAAAATGTCTTGCTTAACATAGAAAAGACATAAAAGAGGGCTGAGAATAGAAAATAAATTTCCTGACTCCTTTTGGTTTACACCATCTCTCTTGCTTCCTTTTTGCTTTAAATTTAATTTATGAACGTGGACTATAAACATGGATATCTCAGACCAAGATCTCATTTTCTCAGCCACTGTGCTTGTGTGTAGCCTTTTGGACTTTGGTAGTGGTACCTATGTTTTTACTCTAAGAGCAGCAGCATTTGATTGGTCTTGGACATATTCCCCAAATAACTCTGAAGTTATTTGTTATAGTTGTAACTCTGAATGAGAAATATCACAGAAGCAGAGATGGTGATTGGTTTTCTTCCTACACCATCTTCTCTGCAGCAGCAGGCAGTTACTACTAGAATAGGACCTGCAATCCCACAGTAATCAGGCTGGATGCAGTAAATTCCATTATTATTATTTTTTTATTTGTATTTAATAGGCACTCCAAATGTATACAGCGGGTCTTCAGTGCCTTTAGGCTCATCCCTGAATCATGCCATAATATATGGGTGTGGAAAAACAACTGGAAGCTGGCATAATAATATTCACTTTTCACCAGAAAATGTACTTGAATCCATTCTTGGTTTTGCCAACTAGTCTCTTCAAAGCTGATTAGTGAGCAGGTGGAGAGGACTTAATTAAATGGCTTGCATAGGAGAGTATCCTCATTATCAAAAATTATCAAATGACTAGAATGACAAACTTTTTATTGCTAATGAAAATCATAAAAGCTAAATGAAGATAAAAGACCCTGGAGAGCACCTAAGAAAGCATCAATTGACTATTTATTGGCTTCTGTAGAACATGTTATAGTAGTTTTCTTAGTTGTTTTGTTTGTTTAAGAAATAACTTCTGTCTAGATCTATCCCAATAAATAAAATGGACTGGAGACTAATTTCTAATCTTTAGTTTATATAGCTAAACTTCATCCCTGAAAGAAATGTGCTTTGCCAATATTGGCTAGCAGAAATAGTCTGTGACCTCACCTCTCTTCAAGTTACCTGTGGATATCACACTACAAGCTGCTACTTCCCATGCTTCAATACTTCTAAGGGAGCATGCTAACGATTAAACAACAGAAACCCTGGATCTGTGCTTGAGCTTGAGCCCTGGCCCAAACCACACCAGAAGAGACCTTGGCCTCTGTGTAATTATGCTTAACTAAGATAAGCAGTCCTTGGCAAAGTAGGGCCACACAAACAGCTCCAAACTGATCCAAATGGATCCATATCATAGGTCCATATCATATCATATCATATCATATCATATCATATCATATCATATCATATCAATCATATCATATCATATCATATCAATCATATCATATCATATCATCTGCTGACTTTGGGGTCTAGCCAGAATCAGTAGACATGGTGTTAACCCATCGTCCAGAGGTGTCTTCTGTGAGTGTGAGAGAGGTTGGGTGGAGGCTGTCTCCCAGCCTCAGTTATGTTCTTACTAACAAAATAAATTACTGCCCATGTGAGACGTGCTGTGGAATGCCTTGACTTGCTGTGGCAGGTATCTGGGTGTTTTTTCTTCTGTTTGTTACTGTGTTTGTTGCAACAGGACTGTTAGGATGGAAAGGACAAAGGAGAGCTGCAGACACTGAGATAGAATATGGTGACGTGCAAATTTTTTCAATAGTTCAGACAGAAGCCTTACAGAGGTTCCTGAGTTTTTCCCACCCAAGAGACCTAACATTATTGTTATTGCTCTTATTATTATTACTATCACTGTTATTAATCATTTACAATAGTTAAAAACCAGGAAGCAGTTTACTTTTGTGGACTTAACAATAGACAGTACTGTAGACTTTGTTTCTGCCAAACCAGTTTTGTTCATGGTATTAATGATTACAAATCATATCATTGCTTTACGCCTACCACATTTTTCCTCTCTCCTCCAGTACACTATATCAGCTATTTTCTCCTCTTGATATAGACTTTATAAAATGCATTTCAGTCTTGTACTCACCAAACACAGGTGCTGAAGGCTTAGGGACGTATATTTTACAGCTATACTGGGTTTGATGGCTGCTCTAAGAGATCCATTTAACATATGAGCATGAGCAACTCTAGTAACAACCAATATCCAATAAACCTGATAGAATTATTATTTGTTGCACTTTTACTATGGGAAAATGTTTCACAATGTGCAATATACTCTGATTCATATCCTGTCATTTATCAAGAGACATCTTCTTATTAGACATTGTTAACCAGAAAATAAACCTTTTTTTTTTTTTTTTTTTTCTCCCACTTTATGAGAAGTAAAACATGACAAATAATAATGAGAGAAATAACTGTCAAGCAATTTACAAATGATTTGTTGTGAAAATATGGCACCTTGATGGTTCCTGCTAGGAAGACATATGCTTCAGTAACACTGTGATTCAGAAGGTGCTTTTCCTATCACAGATAAAAAGATTGTGGTGGGACAAATACCAGCTTAAAGCTTAAGTTCAAGCTGAATGAGTCTGATGTCAAACACTGCATTAGAATCTTCTGCTAGGTACCTAAGAAGTGTTAGCCAGGGATGAGTCAGGAGACAGCTGTTAGCGTTGGATTGGATAAAGCTGTCATTTATGTAACGTAAAGAGCTCTGAATGCTTTAATATGCAGAAGCAACCCCAGACTGCTCTGTGTGGCACCAAACTGCCTCCCATATCAACACACTTTCACTAGATAAGTGATGCTTTGCCGTTTGGGTGCCTGTGGGAGAGTGGCCATGGGGGCCAACAAACCCCATGTTTGGTGATAACATCGGACTCTTAACAATGAGACCATGAGGAATGTAGAGTGTGGAAGGAACAAAGAAGGATGATTCAGGAGATGACTTTCTGTTTCACTTGTTTTCCAGTCCTTAAGACATGGAAGTTGCTGGGTGTTTGCTGTTGCCGGGCAAAGTTGTTGACCAATCAATAGTTAGTGGAAAAGTACAGCTGTAGAGTGAATGGTATAAGAAGGGAGCCTGTCCTCAATAAGAGGGGAAGTTATGTAATCAATAAGTGAGTTGAAGTTATTGTCATCAATAAAGAAGTAGAAGTTATGGATCCTTAAAGAACCCTGGCCTCTGTGTGGTCATTTTATCCTCTTTAATATCTTTATCGATGATCTGGATGAGGGGATCGAGTGCACCCTCAATAAGTTTGCAGACTACACCAAGTTAGGTGCGTATGTCGATCTGCTCGAGTGTAGGAAGGCTCTGCAGGAGGATCTGGGTAGGATGGACCGATGGGCTGAGGTCAACTGTACAAAGTTCAACAAGGCCAAGTGCTGGGTCCTGCACCTGGGGCACAATAACCCCAAGCAGAGCTACGGGATGGGATATGAGTGGTTGGAAAGCTGCCTGGCAGAGAAGGACCTGGAAGTATTTGTTGATAGTTGGCTGAATATGAGCCAGCAGTGTGCTCAGGTGGCCAACAAGGCCAACAGCATCCTGGCTCGTATAAGAAGCAGTGCAGCCAGCAGGGCTACGGCAGTGATTGTCCCCCTGTACTCAGCTCTGGTGAGGACACACCTTGAGTAGTGTGTTCAGTTTTGGGCCCCTCGCTACAAGAAGGACATCGAGGTGCTTGAGAGAGTCTAGAGAAGGGTGATGAAGCTGGTGAGGGGCCTGGAGAACAAGTCCTACGAGGAGCGGCTGAGGGAGCTGGGCTTGTTCAGCCTGGATTAAAGGAGGCTCAGGGGCAACTTTATCACTCTCTATAAGCACATGTACATTAAAGGAGGCTGTAGTGAGGTGAGGGTTGGTCTGTTCTCCCACGTGCCTGGTGACAGGATGAGGGGGAATGGGCTAAAGTTGTGTCAGGGGGTGTTTTAGGTTGGATATTAGGAAGAACTTCTTCACTGAGAGGGTTGTGAGGCATTGGAATGGGCTGCCCAGGTAAGCGGTGGAGTCACCATCTCTGGAGGTCTTTAAAAGACGTTTAGATGTAGAGCTTAGGGATATGGTTTAGTGGAGGACTTGTTAGTGTTAGGTCAGAGGTTGGACTCAATGATCTTGAGGTCTCTTCCAACCTAGACAATTCTGTGATTCTGTGATTATGCCACAAATGGCACCCGAACACAGACATGAAGAGCATTACACCACAGGTGCCAGTATTAAATCCTGTCCTCAACATGAAAAAAATGGGACTTGTCTCTTTCCAAATTACATGCATTTTAATTTGTCTATCCATACTTTTTAGTTAATCTATATAAGATATATAGTCAGAGTGAGAACTTTATTTTGAACACCCATTCAAATGATCTTTTCCTTTTTATTTCAATTTTTTTATTATTATTATTATTATTATTAGCTAAATAATGGGAATAAGTATAAAAAAATATGAAGAACATAAAAAAATACAAAAAATGTTTTTGATTATATGAATTATGATTGAGGTACTGGAAGTCTTAAACAGTTTATTCAATTATTTATTTTGGGAGGAGGGGAGAGGAAAAGGGAGAAAAAAAATAAAAAGCAAGGTAACAAAAAAATGAAGTTGTAAAAAATTAGCCAAATTGAAAGCATTTTGGATCTTGCTAAGATATTGGAGGTTCTAGTTTGTATCTGTTAATTGGCACCCTAGTATCTAAGTAGAATAAGAAAAATAGCTTTTCTTCTAACCTGTTTAGTGCTAGTTTTCAAACCTGTCTGAAGGTAACTTGAGTTCCCTAAAGCACAAGGTGATCCTGGTAATTTATCCTTATAAGAAAACTCTTTGACACGAAAGCACAGCAATGAATTTAGAGCCTTATTATAGACTGGGGTATAATGCTATTGTATCAATTCTCTGCCATATAACTGCAAACTACAAAAATATTTTCCATTGTCTTCAAGACTGCAGTATAGAAGGAAGAAAAAATCAGCAAAAACATGCCTGTAGCTTTTTTTAGAAAGTAAGGGTTAGTGTTGTTTTGATTACCTGTAATTTAACAAATTGAGTAAAAATATTTAGATGGTAAATGAAAAACAAACAAACAAATAAACAAACAAAAAACAACAACAACAACAACAAAACAAACAACAACAACAAAACACCCACTCTCTTCCACTTTCTGAATCCTCAGTCTATTTGTTATGTGTTTTAATTTTAATTGGTGTCATTCCTTTGTTTTTCTCTGTCTTTCTGATCTCTTTGTCATTTTATGTTAGAAGTTACATATTTCTATCTTATATGATAGAAATAACTCTATATTGAGTTGGCCACAAATTGAACCTCAGATCTGTATCTTTTGAGATATGGAACATTCAGATTAAATCTGAGTTTGGGTCCAGAAATTGAGAATACCTTTGGTTCAGAATACGTACTGAATACAAAGTTCTGATTTCATCCCATGACCTTTAAGCACTTAACTAACTCAGTGGCATAAACACCTCTTGTTCACTGTACGATTCATGATGTGGTATATGGAGTAATAATTTGTGTTAAGAAGATGGCTGATGTTAATAAAGAAGGGGGAGATGTGGGAGTGTGGCCATGGGGGTTGACAACATAACATCAGACTCTTAACAATGAGGACATCAGGAATGTAAAAAGTTTAGAGGGAAAAAAGAAGGGTGATTCAGGAGACGCCATCCTGTCTCCGGTTGCTTGTTCTCCAGCTGTTAAGGCACGGAAGTTGCTGGGTGTTTGCTGTTGCTGGGCAAAGTTGTTTAACCAATGAAAAGCTGTTTTGAAAAGGACTGCTTTGGGGTGAGGGGTATAAGAGGAGAACCTGTCCTCATGATTGGAAAGGCAACACGATATAATGAAGTTATGTCGTCAATAAAGTAGAAAGACGGAATGAATAGGGACAGGCTAGCAGAACAGGGACCAGGACAGCAACAGGGACATTGATTGCCTCATGAAGATAGGTTTGGCCAAACTCTGCAAACCACTCAAAGAAGCTTGTATAGAAAGACACCGGAAATAGGCACACCAGAGCTGGAAAGAAGCTCAAGCTGAGAGAAGCGGACCCACGTACAACTGCCCCTTAATGGTAAGCAGTTGCGCATTATGGGGAATCGTGTCCTTAGAAACAGACTGTCCTGGTAACCTTACAGCTTATTCTCTTTATTAACAATCAGTTTACGATCCTGAAATATGGGACCAAATTGAGGTCAAGGTGTGGGACTCTGCAACTAGAAGTGACAAGGTTGCGGTGGGATTGCTCGGCACCTGGCGAGCAGTCTCTGAGGCCTTAAAGAGTCATGTGGGACCACAATCAGAAATGTGTGGTTTGCCAGATAATGAGGGATCTGTGGATTCATCCCCTGAACCTTCTGCTACACCATCGGCCCCCCCACTGCTACTGCCATTGCAGGCCTTTGCTGTTACACCCCCTGGTGCCTTTTGACCTAGGCCCTATTGGCCTTGAAAAGGAGATGGAACGTTTCTCTTCGATCCGTGAAGAATAGGATACATAAAGCCCGAAGGCCGAGTTGCTTAACAACCTAAAGTGAGACATATTGTTCCCAAGACTAGCCCTGGAATTCTCCGTGTTTGTAAACAAGAAAAGGAATGGAAAATGGAGACTGTTATATAATCTGAGAAAAATTAATGAAGTAGTGGAAGATCTGGGAGCACTTCAGCCAGGATTACCAACTCCAACTATGCTCCCCCAGTCATGGACTTTAATAGACTTGTTACCTTTTCTGATTGTACATATGTATAGGTGTACTCGGGTTTAATATGTAAAAGCAATGTTCTGTATATTTAGAAAGTTCGATGTTCGTGTGTGCGTGTTGGCAGAGCGTAGACTCCTCGCACACCCAACACTGTTTACTTGCCTTTTATAAATATTACTAAATTCAGATTGAGTTGTATCTTCATTTATAACAATGAGAAGAAATGGTCAGTTCAACTAACATCTGAGTTGCTCTTTGGAGCACCTAAGCTTCCCCTCTAGCAGTAAGGAAGCCAGAATGACTTCATCCTTAACTACATACAATATTTCAATTATCTAGAAAGTGATCTAATCGAGGCTGAAGACAGAGGACTTCTCATTTTTATTTATACTTTCATGAATACTCATGAAAATAGCCACTGTCATATTATGAAATTTAGACCTACATCTTATTCATCCTTTTAATTGTTACCATAAATCCTAAATATCAGATGAAATCTACTGATGCTTTTATATGAACCATGGAGAATGAGTGATGATGTACTTAAAGAGGTTTCAGATGAGTTTGTTTATCTTCATTTGTACTGAGACATCACCCTTTTAAACCTAATTTAGTTATAAAATTGCTTCAAACTTTGTAAGTATTCGTATTTCATTTACAAGTGATGTATTCAGCACTGAGGAATATAAAGCCTGAGTCACCAACAAAAAATGCATAGCTGAAATCAAATGCCTTCTTCTAGATCACAAGTAAGCATCTATACATTTAGATGAAATTTAGGTGAAAAGGTGAATTCCCAGGTTTCCACCTGATTTTGAGAACAGTCTAATTAGGTTATTGGAACAAGAAGGATCAAAGAAAGAGAGAAGAGGAGAGCAAAAACAAATATAATATGTAAACTTGATTTAGGTAACAGTTAGTTGTTACAACAAGGATTTGGCATGGGTTTTGCATCCAGAAGTAATATCTTTTGAATTAATGAAATATTCTAAAATAGAGATTAGAAGAAAATCTGGAGTAATGAAAGAAAGCTATCAAGGTTTTGAAAGTTATTAACTTAAAACAAACAAACAAACAAACAAAAAAAACACAACACTTTTATCTACATCTGAATTTATGTATCTGAATCTGGATTAACTCCACTTAAGTATATGATGAAACTTCTTTATAGTGAGGGTGGTGAGACAGTGTAACAAGTTGCCCAGACAAATTGAGGAGTCTCTGTCCTCGGAGATATTCATAACTGAACTGGACACAACCATGAGCAAGCTGCTCTTGCTGACTGCTTTCAGCAGGGGTTTTGGACTTGATGGTCTCCACAGCTCCCAGTCTCAGCTAGTCTGTATCTGTGACTCCAGCTGACAGCAGCTTACTTCAGTCGTATTTGGACTGAAGATAGGTCTCCAAGTCTCAAGGTAGACTTGAAAACAAAATCCCAGAGGGATCACAAAGATCCTGGAATGATCCCAGAATCATAAAGAACATTTTGTTCAACATCTTCATTGACGACCTTGATGAGGAAATAATAACCACCCTCAGCAAGTACGCCGATGATACAAAGCCGGGAGAAGTGGCCAACATGCCACAAGGATGTCCTCCCCCTCTACTCTGCCCCGGTCAGGCCTCACCTGGAGTACTGTGTCCAGTTCTGGGCTCCTCAGTACAAAAAAGACAGGGATCTCCTGGACAGAGTCCAACGGAGGGCCACAAAGATGACACGGGTCCCGGAGCATCTTCCCTATGAGGAAAGACTGAGAGACATGGCTCTGTTCAGCCTTGAGAAGAGAAGACTGAGAGAGGATCTTATCAATGTTTACAGATATCTTAAGTGTGGGAGACACTTAAGACATTGGGATTTGACCAACATATTTTCAGTGGTTTGTGGGGACTGGACAAGGGGCAATGGTGACGAAATGGATCACAGGAAGTTCCTCACCCACATGCAAAAGAACTACTTAATGTTGAAGGTGACGGAGCACTGGAACAGGCTGCCCAGGGAGGTTGTTGAGTCTCCTTCTCTGGAAACATCCAAGGCCTGTCTGGATTTCCTACCTGGGCAACCTGCTTTAGGGAACCTGCTTTGGCAGAGAGGTTGGACCCGATGATCTCTTGAGGTTCCTTCCAACTCCCACAATCCTGTGGTTCTGTGAAAGAACATCCTGTTAAAGTGCCACACCATAAATTTACAGTCTTTGGTATTATTCATAATATTTCTAGAATGTAGAAATAGGAGTAGTTTCAAATCTCACTGTGTAAAATTGTTATTGTTTAATGTTTTTAAGTACTTATAAAGAAGCAGGTACTACATGAACTAGATACAGATAAAAAAATAAAAAATAAAAAATAAAAAATAAAAAAGGTAACTAACACTATGACAACTATTTTTAGAAGTCTTTGAAAAGTATACTTAGTTGTCAGATAGAATAAATCAAAAGAGAACAACATTTTTCCCTTTTAGGAAAAAAAAAAAAAAATCAAAAAAATATTATGCTTGATGATGGAGGCTACAAACATAAAGGATCTGGTTCCAAGAGTGAATTTCAAGCGCAAAGGTGCACTTGAACTATTTCTTGCAAGCTTTCTTTTGCTGGCATCATAGCTGTGAGTAAGATGCATTTATTGGACTCAGATGCTTGGGCCTACACTATTTCAGCGATCGCCATTTTTATGCAGTGAAGATACAGCCCAAATGACTTCTCATTGCAATTAATAGCTGTTACCATCCTTCCATCACCCATGTTTTATCTTTCCTGCTGTTCTTTTTGTTCTCCTGCAGACAATTCCAATTCCCAACACTCCCAAGTGCACACGCTCCCAAGCCTTACAGCTCTTCTTCTTATATCATCCCATTCTCTGCAAAAATTCTCTGCACTATTCCTTTTTCCTAATATTTTCTACTTACTACTAACTACAACCTGTCACATTATTCAATGCAATTTAATTGTTTGATGCATGTAGCCCTTCTTATACTTCTCTGTTTGCAAACACATCCTGAGCAGAGTCATCATTTGTCTTTGTACACCAGCAATCTGCAACCATCAATTTGCAATGTAAGGCTTGCTCCTGAATTGTTTATCTCAGCAGTTACATACTTTGAATTCAGGGAGTGTAATTTCTAACTCACAGGAAAGAATCTGAATTCCAGAAGGAAAAGTATTGAGGCCCTTGGGCTAGGAACCTGGTTCCAAGGTCTCTCTGTGGGGTGCAGGGAGTTTTTGCTGTTTGGTGTTTCTCTGTTTCTCCTTAGACAAAGCTGCTTAACTGAACTATCATTTTTAACATCAAATCTTGATTGAGACAAGGTAAATGTCATTTTTATTCGATCAAAGACAGGATAATTGGCAGTACTTGTTTTTATATGTTTGTATCGACTAGCAGCTGTAGGAAAGCAAAACTAAAAAATCCCGCTTCTTAAGCCCTCTGTTTCTCCTTCCCTCCCCCTGTATTTGGCATAAAAAAAAAAAAAAAAAGAAAAAAAGAAAAAAGGCATTTCAGTTCAAAAACGATTGCATCAACCTGGAGCTTAGACCACCATTAACGTAAGCAGTTTGTGAGACTGAAACAATGTTAAATTCTGATTACATTGCTATTAAGTAATTTACTGTAAAGAAAATCCATTTTGGAAACGTGTAGATGTGATAAAGAAAAAATAAATCTTTCCAATTAATATCATCAACTTTCTCTCTTCTTATTTCTCTCACTTATTACAGAAACTATTGTAAGAGAAAAACACATGCTAAAGCAGTAAATTGATAAATCATCTAGCAAAAAAAAAAAAGAATCTTATCAAAATGATTAAAATTACTTTTAAATTTCATCCCAGTAAAGCAATTCAAAGTATTGTTTTTGTTGCATGACCTATCCAAAGCCTTATAAAAGAAATTATTTTCTCATAGCTTAAATCTGTCCTTTCATTGTTGCATAGTACCTCTCCTTTACAGTCCTGCATGGTACTCAAGTTCATAGCTTTGTTTAAGTCCACTATTTATTTATTTGTTTATTTTTTCAGAAATGTTTTCCAGAACCCCCCACCCTCCTCCCACCCTCCACACACACACAGTTCCTCTTTGCAGGTAAATCAGGTTTGCATTTAGGTGCCAAATTCCCTGTTTGAATAAGACTGCTTGCCAAAAAAAAAAAAACTACACTAAAATGTCCATGCCATCTTCCCAGCACAATTTACTCTTCCAGCGAACATTATGTCATTTTCAAATTTAAGTTCCAAAATTTAGGTTTAGGATGCAAGTTCAAATTTCTCAACTTCAGGGCTTTAAATGTATATCTCCTGTGATCCCCAGTCCCTCCACCAAAGAGCAGTCTCAAAAGACAACTGCCACGGGCTGCCATCTGAATTCTCCTCATCAATGCAATGAGGCCAGCCACACATGGGTTATAAGTATATAACTACATCTGCATTTTCAAGACTCAATGAGTTGTTTTTTCACACAGTCCTGAAGACTGTATTAGATGAGACAAAAAAGAGACAGAAATAATCACAGACTCACACACAAAAAAAAATGGATCTATGGCTCATGGCTGCTAAATTTCATAATAAGGAGGAGTTCCTTGATCTCAAAAAGAATACCCCTCTCTTCGCTTACAGCTTTATTTCCACTGAACAAAACTTCCTCCAGTACACATGTGAGATACACTTCCACACAAAACATGTGGTTAAAAAAATACATTGACATATAGATTTGAATCAGACTAAGCAGAAGAAAAAAAAAATATATATATATATATATATAATGATCTGTACATGCTAAAATAAAACCAGAGGTAAATAAAAATATCTCCATGTTTACAAAGAAAACCTATATATACATACATATATATATATATATATATATAGCTCTCGATTACTCATGTAGAAAGTATTTAGTAGAACAATCAGATGTGTCTTGTCAGGGAAAAAAAGCAGATTTTAGTTTTACAATAGTACCAATAGTACTAGGCTTCTCTGATGAACTTCTAAAGTAATCTAGGAAAGACATGTTCATTAGAGTCTCATTACTTGGCTGGGTAATTGCTGTTCGTATCAGAAACACAAATCAAAAGAAAGGCTTATTAAAACAGCCTGTTAAAAACCTCAGACAGACAGACTGCTCTGCAGTATCTGCCACTAAGTCATGTAAACAGTACCAAGGAAATTACAAAATTGAAATGCCTTGTAAGGGCTATTTTGTCTTTCTGCTTGTAAGAACAGGATATTTTTCCTACTATTGCCTGTTTATGAATACATATCCTTCCTGGTGTGCAGTGAGTCAAAAATAAAACATCCATCATTTCCCACATGAGATAACTTCATATACTAGTAGACTTCAGTACTAGGAACTTTATTCTTGCTGTTTAATCTTTCTTTTCATCCTTATTAGGTCTTTTTATACTTACCCAGCTGCCTGCTTCAATCTGATCATCACCACATCTGGCCATTACCCACCACCTGTCCTGCTGCCCTAACATGTTCTCCTTCCTTATTCTCTTAACAGGTACACAAATAACAAGTATAGTTCCAAGTCAGCAAACCACTGCTTAATAATGAGAAAATCTTCATATTCTTTAATAATAAACAGATAGTAAGTATTGTGATATTTGACTTCTTATTAAGGAGATACTTTTGTCTGCCCCATATTATTTAAGTACTAAAGCAAGTGTCAGTAATCAGATCATGCAACCAAACTCCCCATCCAGTAATCCCCAGCACCACCCTGATCTTGCATTTATGAAAAGAAAGTTATGATTCAGCAACCAGAACACCTGTACAGAAAATACTGGAGGGACCTTCTCTCTTTTATTTTTTTTACCTCCTGCATAGCAACAGTTTAGTGCATGATGGAGACATTTATAGGTAATATAATGATTTTGCAGTCAAGCTTATAAATATACCACTGTTGACAACATTTTAACGTTTCATTAGTCACATACTAATATGATATGGAAGGACACATTTGTTAAATATTTGATGAATGTCATCCAGACAAGGGCAGAATTACATTTCCAAGAACTTCAAAATTAATAAAAGATAGTTGTAGGATTTATTCATTTATTTGTTTGTTTCTGAGAATCTGTCTTGTATTTCCTAAAAAGTCCTAAGGAATAGTCTAAGAAATGTATACAAATACAACCACAAAGATCTCAATTCATGCTGTTATTATAGGAATAAAAAAAAAATGTGATTTTAATGTCAATAGATGCTTTAATGCAATTCAAAATCACTGAGATAATACATACGTTTAATAATTTCAGGATAAAAGGTTTTCATGGCATTATGTTTATAACATGCCTAGAAGCAAAATTTTGCTAATACACTGTTACTGTCCTGATGAAAAATAGTAAAAGCCAACAGTTCAGAATTTTCTTTATAATTTTAAATGAACCTTTTTCCTCTGCAGCAAAAAAAGTATGGTTCAAATATTTAAATATCAGACCTTTTCACTTGCTAGCAACAGTCATCTGTAAATAAAAATCATTTTAAATATACCTACAACAGATAATAATCCCATCAGTAAAAATAAGAATAAAAATGAGACAGGGTGCAGTTAGCACAGAATAAGGCTAAGGATATAAACATGAGATCAATAAAATAAATTAAAACATAAAAATTATCAATAAGTTATGGTTCATATTCATCACAGAATCACAGAATCACAGAATTTTCTAGGTTGGAAGAGACCTCAAGGTCATCGAGTCCAACCTCCAACCTAACACTAACAGCCCTCCACTAAACCATAACCCTAAGCTCTACATCTAAGCGTCTTTTGAAGACTTCCAGGGATGGTGACTCCACCACTTCCCTGGGCAGCCTGTTCCAGTGCCTCACAACCCTTTCAGTGAAGAAGTTCTTCCTAACATCTAACCTAAAACTCCCCTGGCTCAACTTAAGCCCATTCCCCCTCGTCCTGTCACCAGGCACGTGGGAGGACAGGCCAACCCCCACCTCGCTACAGCCTCCCTTGAGGTACCTAAAAAGAGCGATAAGGTCACCCCTGAGCCTCCTCTTCTCCAGGCTGAACAAGCCCAGCTCCCTCAGCCGCTCCTCGTAGGACTTGTTCTCCAGGCCCCTCACCAGCTTCGTCGCCCTTCTCTGCACCCGCTCAAGCACCTCAATGTCCTTCTTGTAGCGAGGGGCCCAAAACTGAACACAGTACTCGAGGTGCGGCCTCACCAGAGCCGAGTACAGGGGGACGATCACCTCCCTAGCCCTGCTGGTCACGCTGTTCCTGATACAAGCCAGGATGCCGTTGGCCTTCCTGGCCACCTGAGCACACTGCTGGCTCATATTCAGCCGACGATATTCATGTATTCCACTAGCTTTATGGGGACCATTCACACAGTCTCTAGGCATCAAAATGTTTTATTTTATGTATATTATACCAAGAATTTTACAAAGAACATTCTTACATAAAAACTGCCCAATATTGAAGTGCTTGTTTCTCATATCTTCACTTTTGTACTTAATTATATACATCATATCATATTTTCCCTGCAATATGAAACCGGCCCACCTATGTGTGGAATTCCTTCATAGCAATGAGAAATACTTTCTTAGCTAGATCTTCTAAAGTTTAATGAACCATATTTGACCTCATGATAGTACTGCCTTTCCTGGTGTACGGTCTTCCTACAGGACTGCATCCCTGTAACTCATGGGGATGCACAGAACTGGGTTCTCCAGCTAACAGTGAAGAAAGATAATCTCCTCTGTCATCCTTTCTCATTTCATCCTCCCCACCTTTGTCCGTAAAATCAGAGAGAGTGGCCATTGACAAGAACTCTTATTTTGTATGAAGAAAGCAACCTGCTCAGGAAAATTTCACTCCATTCATTTTGACTCCTCTGCTTACCTTCCTTCAGCAGGAAGTAACCTAGAAAAGGTACTGTGCCTCGCAGATTCACCATTAGTGTCAGAGGAGTGGTCTTAACTGTTGAGGACAGGCAAGGTGGTCCTCATGAGGAAAACGTGGTCCAGGCCTTGGGAAGTTAGGCTACTGGAGGGAGACATATGCCTCCAGCAGAATCGTCTCTATTGATGAGGAGATGCAACACCATCAGCAAACTTCTTTTCCTCGGTCCTAAGCTCATACAAGTACCTAAAGACCAGTTGGGCCCATGAATAATATGGAAGGGCATTTGAAAGGTATCATTGAAAAAGAGACCCAAATTGTTAGGAAGGAGGAATGCTCCATGACAATGGATAACTTATGCCTAATGCTAATGCTCCATGCCTTGGGTAACTTATGAAGGAAGTTCATTTGAATTGTCTCTGTATCTGGCTGCAGCCAAAAAAAAAAAAAAAAAAAAAAAAAAAGTTATCTGCAAATTGTTGTTCAGTAGGTAGACATTAAGTTTCACTACAAATGGTATTTTGCAACAATTATTTGACTAACTTGAGCAGTTACTGTATATAGTGCCCATGGTTGAAATTAAAAAGAGACAAATTGAAATGAAAAGCTGACTCTTAGCCAAAGCTGAAGGGATGCTGCTGATACCATCTGCTAGCATAGCCCACAGGAACCAGGAAACCACAGAATTAGCTTTATGTGAGGAATTATGTTTCATCTGCTTTTTGGGGAAGATTAACAGGAGCCTGTTGTCCAATTGCAATATTAGTACCTATTTAATGTTGCTTCTGATTTTGCTAGGAGTGATTTTAGGTCTCTGTTGAGAAGTGTAAATGTTTTATCCAAATGACACAAGTTTTGTTGCTTTGTAAAACTAGGTGAAATCACAGTCATAATCAGTTTGCCCATGCATTTTCCATATGTGCTACTAATGATCTAGTCCTGTGATACCAAGAACGGCTGAGGTCACTGGGCCTGTTCAGCCTGGAGAAGAGGAGGCTGAGGGGAGACCTCATCACAGTCTACAACTTCCTCGTAAGGGGGAGTCCAGAGGCAGGAGACCTTTTCTCCATTAACACCAGTGACAGGACCCACGGGAACGAGGTTAAGCTGAGGCAGGGGAAATTTAGGCTTGACGTCAGGAGGGGGTTCTTCACAGAGAGGGTGGTTGCACACTGGAACAGGCTTCCCAGGGAAGTGGTCACTGCACCGAACCTGTCTGAATTTAAGAAGAGATTGGACTGTGCACTTAGTCACATGGTCTGAACTTTTGGGTAGACCTGTGCGGTGTCAAGAGTTGGACTTGATGATCCTTAAGGGTCCCTTCCAACTCAGGATATTCTATGATTCTATGATTCTATGATTTTTTTTAGATTTTCTTTTGCAGTTCTAAATGCTGTTCTTTCTCTAGTAAGCAGCAACCTTCTTTGGGGAGAAGCCTTGCTTTGTTTGTATGTCAAATGAAGGAGTGGAAGGTTTTGAATTTTCTTTTTTGTCCTAATCCAAATTTTATTTTATATATATATATATATATATATATATATAATGTGCATGTGTATATATATATATACATATATATATGGACATATATAAGACTCATTATTACATTAAAATGTCCAAAATAAAAATTAAAGATTCTTCGATAGTCTGTGGTGAAGTAAGAGCTAAAACCCAAACCACTTTCAGTAATTCCTGCTTTGTACTGTACAAGAGAATGCCACAGCTTTGAGAATTGATGGTTGAGGCCTGTGCCTGCTGCAGACAAGGGACAATATTCTGGGGGGGAACAGAAAACATCATCCAGAAATCCTGGCTGTGATATTAATAGAACAATAGTTCTAGCCACATCTGTGAAATGAGTGAGAGAAATGATTGGAGAGTTTTTCACTTGCTTTATTGCTGAAGATATAAAATTAACTGTGCTTGGGCAGAATGTTTCCAACTAAATACCTGACATTGAGCCTGAACCCCAAATCAGTGGATTCTCTGCCTGATGGCTCAGTGATTTCCTAAAATGGAGCCTGATTTAGGAGCAAAGCTAGTTATATATACAAGTATATATACCTTAACAGCTACAGAAAAAGTTCCTGCGTCTTTTGAGTCTAGAGACATTCAGGGCATAAGGTAGGTTTATAACATTCAACACTGAGATTTATATTCTAATATTGCTTATACCATGCAGTTACCAAAAAAAAAAAAAAAAAAAAAAAAAAAAGTAACTGACACAAGGTACAGTGAAAGTGTGAGAGTTAGGCTTTTTATATCAGTCACTGCCAGCTGCTGGCATCTCTGCTAAATTTGACCTCCTGCTAGCTCCACAGCTGATTGTCCTAAGGCTCACTGTGGTATTTTTCATGTTTGTTTTACTTTTTCTTCAAAATCAAAATCCTAACTTAAAGGTAACTTTACATCTTCTTTGTGTGTATGTGTGTCTAAGTATTAAAAATCTTTTTTTTTTTTTTTTTTTTTTTTTTCATCAGAAGTTGCTCTGAGTCTTCATGAAGAATGGGATAGAGAAGCCACATTCCCTCCATGCTACTCATTTTGAACTGGATTCAGAAACCCCAGTGGTGTTGGTGCAGAAGAAAATAGTTTTCCTAAAATAATACAGTCGTGGACTCTGCTCATCTAATAAATTTGTACACAGAATTCTCATCAGGAATTAATGCATTTTCTACACAAAGTAGTTCACCATAAAAGCAGGACAGGTACTGAAATGAGAATATTTTACCTCAAAAAAATGAGGTCTAAAGGACAGAGTTATGCCAAGAGCAGGGTAAATGTAGGGCCCCAATGAAGTCAATTGCCAAATTTGGTAAATTATGAATTAACCAGCATAATAGGGAATTTTCTGGTCATTCTCAGAGTCAAAGCATTCCTAGCAATAACAAGCAGACTCCTAATTCCCAGACAGTATGAAGAAGACTACATCTCCAGTAATTACTAACCCCATGATCACTAACAAAAAAAAATGCACTGACAGTGATTTGTTTACACTGCCCAGCATCAGCTCAAGATTTTGCTGTCTTTAAAACATTTTTACTTAATGTACAACCTCTAGGATTAGCATCTTTGTGCTGTCTTGCAGACAATAGGCTGCTTTCAGTTTATTTATTAATGGAATTTACACCACAATGACTAAGTCTCCTGCTGAAACAAAATCTTTGCATTCTAAATTCTTTCCAATGTATATAGTTCCTGCATTTCCATTAAACAAGAAATGACTCTTGTAAATGAAACTATTTACCATGGCAATTACTAACACTATGATATCTTTTTTCAGATTATGTTAATCAGAGAAAATGTAACCTTGCATGTTATTCTCTGTGCTGGAAATCTAATTGTAATGGTAGCCAGAACATTCTTATTTCTCTTCCTTTTGAACCTACTCTAGAAGCTGCATAAAATCATATTACAATCTAAGCATTAAGCAGGGAGATAATAACTGACATTTCAGATCTACTAATACGTAGTTATAAATCAGATAATTTTATATCTCAGCAGATTTATTAGTCTGAAAAAAATCATTTGAAGCAGTGTGATTTTAATAATGATATTCACATTAAATTACTTTCTGAGTCTAACCTCTCACTAACACTACTGTAAATCTTTATATATTTATTTATTTATTTATTTATTTTTAATGTGAGAAAGTTACACAGGAAAAAGTTTAAGAAAAAAAAATAATCCTCATGAACATCACTTAACTACAATTTTGACATTTTTTACGAATAAGGTACACCCTTATTTTGCCAGGCTGTCTGTACTATTTTAAGCCCATGAAATATTTGGAACAGATATTTCCAATCACACTGTGCAAACGCCAGGTGTGAAATATAGGTTTATTTTAAGCCAGTGGGACCCTTTTCACTGATTTCAGTGGGGCTAGGATCTCTCCACATGAATTTCACTTTCAGGATCTGGTTTTAACTTCATATACAGCCAAAAGCAAGAGATGATGTATGAGTAGCACTTAGCCAGGAATAGCCCTAGGAAGTACCATAACACATCTAAATCATAACGTCTTCCTTATTTCTTCTTTGCTTTCAGGGGTTGAAATTTGCTGCTCATCTACAACAATATTAAATTGCTTCACCCTTCCTACATATGCACTTAAAAGCTCAAGTTCTCTACATTGAGTTACAAACTAGTCTGAAACTTATTTCTAGCCTACTCCTTATGAGTCTTTTTGCTAGGAAAAAAATAGCTCTATTTGCTTTATGCTATAAAGACATAAAACAAATTCTTGCTCTTATTCACTAATTGTCATGATGCAGCCTGATCAGTCCCCTCCAAGAAGTCTGGAAGCAAGAAGTGTCTTTTACCATCAAACAAGTATTACATGTGCCTTAAAAATGATTTATTTTATTATCTATTTATCTATCTATCTATCTATCTATCTATCTATCTGTTTATTTATTTTTGCCAAAACTCATCAATGTTTTTCCTAGTCTCATGTTTTCCCCCTTTTCCCTTTTTTCTTTTCTCCAGGTACATTCTATTGGAAGAAGAAAGGACAGGAGGTACTTCTAATCAATATTTCTAATCAAACTTTGGTTTTATGGGATTATACTAAATTTCTTTGTTAGTTAAATTTCTTTAAAACTTTTTGTTGAAAGCATCTAGACTGACAGTTGTAGAAATGAAGCTAAAGAACTAGTAAAACACTCTGACTAGTTTTCAAGCTCTGCTGTATTTTCTCTCTTGTGAGCTTATTGACCAAATATTCTATGGTCTATAGATACTGGTTTTAAATACCTATTTGCCTATCAGTCATGTAGAACTTGGTAAGAATATAGGTAGAAAGAATGTAAATTCTTCAAAGCCAAATGAAGAACTGGTTTAAAATATTCAAGCAACATTTTTCCTGTATTCTACTGTCAAATAGTTCCAGAATGTAAGAAAATGGTGTGTTACTTCCTAATAAAAATGTGATACCATTTCCAAAAAGAAAGCAAACAATTTTTTTATTACAGAAACTCTTGCTTTTACAGCAAACTAATGAAATTGCTTAATATGTTATGGAAGCTGCTTCAAAGCAGAGTTGTTTCTCTCCACATCCCAAGAAGGATTTTTTTTTTTTTCCTCTTATAGATTACCTGAGCTGTAAAATTACCAACCTCACAATATCAGGTTTCTAATTTAGTGTCCAAGGTAAGTCATTAGGATCAATTAATACCTATCATGGCTCACAAACATATGCAAATATTGTAGCAGCCTTACCCATACTGTAGACTATTCTTCAATTTTGAAGAAAGGTAGCTATTTTAATGTTATATTTATTGAATGTAATAACTTAAACAGAAAATTAGCAAAGACATAATTTGACATCATCCAAGTTGTATTCAGTAACGGACTAGTTAGAAGACCAGATGATTTTGGAGAAAGTTGTGATTCTTCTTCAGACATTAGGGAAGTCTAAAATGCATTGCACTTCAAACTGACCTAGTATTCCTCAGGCTGTTTTCAATAGCATAGATTTATTACATGTTTTGGTGCCTCGGACTACACTGACAATAAATTTCACCAGTGTTTTATGAAGCATCACTATAACTAAAAAGAAATAAACTTTTTCCTCTTCTTCCTCTGTGTTTCTTTGTTCCCTGGGTATTGAGGAAATTTCCTTGTGCATGAGGGGCAATTGATGGACCTCTTAGCGTGAACTACACACCTAGTATAATGTATTTTTTTGCCGAGGCGATCGGCTCCGGGGCAGACGCGTTCTGCAGCGGAGCGGGGGATCGGGCCAGGCAGGGCTAATTTTGTCCGGCATCGAGCCTACTAGAGGGAGCCGCCAGGACCCGGCAGCCCTCGTGAGGGAGGCTGACGAGGCGAAGGCGGAGCCAGCAGCGTCAGCGGCGGGCTATTTAAATCGGGACCCACCGCCATTTCACTGCCATTTGCCGAGGCGATCGGCTCCGGGGCAGACGCGTTCTGCAGCGGAGCGGGGGATCGGGCCAGGCAGGGCTAATTTTGTCCGGCATCGAGCCTACTAGAGGGAGCCGCCAGGACCCGGCAGCCCTCGTGAGGGAGGCTGACGAGGCGAAGGCGGAGCCAGCAGCGCCCCCTCCCCAGCCCTTCAAAAGCAGCCCCTAGGGAGCGCGAGCGACCAGGAGCGCGGCGAACAGGGCGGGCAAACAGGGCGTGGCGCGTCAGAGGGAGTGGCGCGGCAGTTCGCGCAGGCAGGGCGCGCAGGAAGGGCAGAGCGCTCCCCCTACACACAAACAACACCTCGTTAACAACAGCCGTAACTAGGCGATAATGGTCGCCACCAGGCACGGCGCGCTCTCCAGAAAGTCGGTACACACGCAGACCGACTACCCGTTAAAAAATGCCGCAGTTCAGGTCACCGGATGCAAGGAGTGTCTGAGGCTGTTGCTGCCATCGGCGGGAGGCAGAGAAACTGCGTGCGTGAGGTGCGAGCAGGTGGATGACCTGGTCCGCATGGTGGCGGAGCTCAAGGAGGAGGTGGAGAGGTTGAGGGCCATCAGGGAGTGTGAGCGGGAGATAGACTGGTGGAGTAACTCCCTGCAGGGCCTCAAGGGGAGGTGCCGAGGTGAGACTCCCCAAATGGGGGCGGACCCCCTGCCCTGTCCCCGTCGGGCAGAGGGAGGGGATCTGGGAGCTGAGGAGGAATGGAAACAGGTCCCTGCTCGACATCGCAGGCGATGCTCTCCCCTTCCGGCCCCACCTTCCCAGGTGCCCTTACACAACAGGTTTGAGGCCCTAGAGATTGAGAGGCCGGTGTGTGAGGAAGAGGTAGCAAATGTTCCCAGGAGGATGCCTGGAGCGAGGAGGTCGACTCCGCGCCTCAGGACTGCCTCCACCAAAAAAGACAGGAGGGTTATTGTTGTTGGTGACTCGATTCTTAGGGGAACAGAGGGCCCTATTTGTCGGCCGGACCCTACCCGTAGGGAAGTCTGCTGTCTCCCTGGGGCCAGGGTCAGGGACGTTGCCAGGAACCTTCCTAACCTGGTACGCCCCTCTGACTATTACCCCCTTTTGATAGTCCAGGCGGGCAGTGATAACATCGAAGAGAGAAGCCTCAAGGCTATCAAAAGGGACTTTAGGGGGCTGGGTCGGTTAGTGGATGGAGCGGGAGTGCAGGTGGTGTTTTCGTCCATCCCTATGGTGGCAGGGAGGAGTTCAGAGAGGACACGGAAAGCCCACCTGTTAAACACGTGGCTCCGGGGCTGGTGCCAACGCAGAAATCTTGGGTTTTTTGATCATGGGGCACTTTACTCAGCACCTGGCCTGATGGCCGCAGACGGGTCCCTATCTTTTAGGGGAAAAAGGATCCTGGGCCAGGAACTGGCAGGGCTCATTGAGAGGGCTTTAAACTAGGTAGGAAGGGGGATGGGGCTGAGGCTAGGATTGTTGGGGCTGTGCCAGGGGGAACAATGGCAAGGCCGGAGGATAAGGCAATGGCCCAGCTGAAGTGCATCTACACCAATGCACGCAGCATGGGTAACAAACAGGAGGAGGTGGAAGCCATCGTGCGGCAGGCAGGCTACGACTTGGTTGCCATCACGGAGACGTGGTGGGACCAGTCTCATGACTGGAGTGCTGCAATGCCTGGCTATAAGCTCTATAGAAGGGACAGGCAGCATAGAAGGGGTGGTGGTGTGGCTCTCTATATTAGAGAGTCTTTCGAGGCTGTAGAACTCGAGGTTGGGAATGACAAGGTCGAGTCCCTTTGGGTTAGGATCGGCAGGGACAACAAGGCTAGTGTCCTGGTCGGGGTCTGCTATAGACCGCCGAACCAGGATGAGGAGACGGATGAGGAATTCTACAGGCAGCTGACAGAGGTTGCAAAATCATCAGCTCTTGTACTCGTGGGGGACTTCAACTTCCCTGACATATCCTGGAAGCACAACACAGCCCTGAGAAAGCAGTCTAGGAGGTTTCTGGAGAGCGTGGAAGATAGCTTCCTGACGCAGCTGGTTAGTGAGCCTACCAGGGGAGGTGCCCCGCTAGACCTTCTCTTCACAAACAGAGAAGGACTGGTGGAGGACGTGATCGTCGGGAGCTGTCTAGGGCAGAGTGACCACGCAATGGTGGAGTTCACTATTCTTGGCGAGGCCAGGAAGGGGACCAGTAAAACCGCTGTATTGGACTTTCGGAGGGCTGACTTTGAGCTGCTCAGGACATTGGTTGGTGGAGTCCCTTGGGAGGCGGTTCTGAAGGGCAGAGGGGTCCAGGAAGGCTGGGCGCTCTTCAAGAAGGAAATCTTAATGGCGCAGGAACGGTCTGTTCCCACGTGCCCAAAGACGAGCTGGCGGGGAAGAAGACCGGCCTGGCTCAACAGAGAATTGTGGCTTGATCTTAGGAGGAAAAAGAAGGTTTATAAGCTTTGGAAAAGTGGGCAGGCCACTAAGGAGGACTTTAAAGAAGTAGCGAGGCTGTGCAGGGACAAAATTAGGAAGGCCAAAGCTCATCTGGAGCTCAATCTGGCTACTGCCGTTAAAGATAACAAAAAACGTTTCTATAAATACATCAACACAAAAAGGAGGACTAAGGAGAATCTCCATCCTTTACTGGATGTGGGGGGAAACTTAGTTACAAGAGATGAGGAAAAGGCGGAGGTGCTCAATGCCTTCTTTGCCTCAGTCTTTAGTGGCAATACCGGATGTTCTCTGGATACCCAGTACCCTGAGCTGGTGGAAGGGGATGGGGAGCAGGATGTGGCCCTCATTATCCATGAAGAACTGGTTGGTGACCTACTACGGCACTTAGATGTGCACAAGTCGATGGGGCCAGATGGGATCCACCCAAGGGTACTGAGGGAACTGGCAGAGGAGCTGGCCAAGCCGCTGTCCATCATTTATCAACAGTCCTGGCTATCGGGGGAGGTCCCAATCGACTGGCGGCTAGCAAATGTGACGCCCATCTACAAGAAGGGCCGGAGGGCAGACCCAGGAAACTACAGGCCTGTCAGTTTGACCTCAGTACCAGGAAAGCTCATGGAGCAGATCCTCCTGAGAGTCATCATGCAGCACTTGAAGGGGAAGCAGGCGATCAGGCCCAGTCAGCATGGCTTTATGAAAGGCAGGTCATGCCTGACGAACCTGATCTCCTTCTATGACAGAGTGACGCGCTGGGTGGATGAGGGAAAGGCTGTGGATGTGGTCTACCTTGACTTCAGCAAGGCTTTTGACACCGTCTCCCACAGCATTCTCCTCAAGAAACTGGCTGCTCTTGGCTTGGACTGGCGCACGCTTCGTTGGGTTAGAAACTGGCTGGATAGCCGGGCCCAAAGAGTCGTGGTGAATGGAGCCAAGTCCAGTTGGAGGCCAGTCACTAGTGGCGTCCCCCAGGGCTCGGTGCTGGGGCCGGTCCTCTTTAATATCTTCATCGATGATCTGGACGAGGGCATTGAGTGCACCCTCAGTAAGTTCGCAGATGACACCAAGTTAGGTGCGTGTGTCGATCTGCTTGAGGGTAGGAAAGCTCTGCAGGAGGATCTGGATAGGCTGGACCGATGGGCTGAGGTCAACTGCATGAAGTTTAACAAGGCCAAGTGCCGGGTCCTGCACCTGGGGCGCAATAACCCCAAGCAGAGCTACAGGCTGGGAGAGGAATGGTTGGAAAGCTGCCAGGCAGAGAAGGACCTGGGAGTGATGGTGGACAGTCGGCTGAATATGAGCCAGCAGTGTGCTCAGGTGGCCAAGAAGGCCAACGGCATCCTGGCTTGTATTAGGAACAGCGTGACCAGCAGGGCTAGGGAGGTGATCGTCCCCCTGTACTCAGCTCTGGTGAGGCCGCACCTCGAGTACTGTGTTCAGTTTTGGGCCCCTCGCTACAAGAAGGACATTGAGGTGCTTGAGCGGGTGCAGAGAAGGGCGACGAAGCTGGTGAGGGGCCTGGAGAACAAGTCCTACGAGGAGCGTCTGAGGGAGCTGGGCTTGTTCAGCCTGGAGAAGAGGAGGCTCAGGGGTGACCTTATTGCTCTTTACAGATACCTTAAAGGAGGCTGTAGAGAGGTGGGGGTTGGCCTGTTCTCCCACGTGCCTGGTGACAGGACGAGGGGGAATGGGCTTAAGTTGAGCCAGGGGAGTTTTAGGTTAGATGTTAGGAAGAACTTCTTTACAGAAAGGGTTGTGAGGCATTGGAACAGGCTGCCCAGGGAAGTGGTGGAGTCACCATCCCTGGAAGTCTTCAAAAGACGCTTAGATGTAGAGCTTAGGGATATGGTTTAGTGGAGGGCTGTTAGCGTTAGGTTGGAGGTTGGACTCGATGACCTTGAGGTCTCTTCCAACCTAGAAAATTCTGTGATTCTGTGATTTTAAAAAATATCTGTAAGCATGCGTATGCAGTTTTAGATACCTTTATAAACCCAACACCCTTTGAAAAACCACCATGCTGGGGCTCTGAATCTTGTTGTATGACAGTTTTTACAAATGGTGTGTCAGTTCAGTTTTCTGTAAAACTGAACACATTTCAAGTAAAATAATTCACAGCTGAGTCATAACACCTTATTGGGATACAACCTTGGATTTCATGACAATGACTACATCATTAAAAATGCCATATGTCAGTTATCTTACAGATGGCCACACATTATTTTCATGATTCATTACAGATTTTCACCAATTCTCATTGCTTCCCTGTATGAAAAAAAAAAAAAAAAAAAAAAAAAAGTCAAATGTTATAAATGTTATTCTACCATAAAATTAAGTTACAATAAGGGATGCTGAAAAACAGAAAATTACAATAAATTCTCAAGAAAAAATCCACTTTGTATATTGGAGTGCTGCCAGTTTTTTGCTTCTACTGGATTTCCTTCGTAGGAATGCCTCTGGCCTGATATATATGTTCAATACTTTGTCCACTTAAAAATGTGCCTGTGTATTGAATGGCAGCTAGCTGATGCCATACTGGATGCAGCACATCTTAAAAAACACTCCTGACATGTTTGACATAAATTAGTCATATAAAAGGCATCGTTGCTAAACTGTCTGAACATAAAACAAAGTTCACTTAATATTGCTGAATGAGCTGGTCAGGTAAGAGTCCTCTAGCTGTCCTTATTCCATCAGTAAATGCAACTAGAACATGAATTATAGTGAGACATCAGGCAAAATGCAATACGCTTGTCAGCTGAGCAGAACTCAGTGGACCCAGTATAGGGTATTTTGAAAGTCCTTGAAATCAATGTTTGTTTTGACCAAGTAGGAGTTATCAGATTCTCTAGCACTTAATTATGTGAAACTCCTGGTTAAGGCAGAACAGATATGTTTATTAAGCAAAACTTAGAGCTTTGGGAGGTCATATGAACATGCTACATTGAATATCTACTTTTGGATTGGTTTACTTGCTGTCTGAACATGTTTACCTCTGACTTCTGTAGTCTTACTCTTTACAGAAAGTGCCTGCAAGAAATAAATTTGTTTTGCAACTTTTTTTTAAACTTCATAAGAATTTGAGGATGAATCCAACCTTAAGCATTTTTAAATTGCTTTTTTGGAATGACAGAAGTGTAAAACAATTTAAGTAATGAAGGAGAAGGTAGTGAAATTGCACTTTGCAAATGTACAAAGAGCTGGCCAGCATTGTAGCCTGATTTATTTATTTATTTATTTATTTATTTATTTATTTATTTTCAAAACCACTTAGAGAGATGAAACATATTCTACTTTGCAGCTCAGTCTTAATCCTAAGAGAAGTTACTAACTGCTGATCTCAGCCACATTGGCTGATTCTTAGCTCCTTTCAAAAATTGTTACAACCAGGATGTCAGCTGACATCATATATAAGCACAGTAACTGGAAGACATTTTCAGTATAATAAAATGTGGTTTACTATATAGATGACATTTTCTTCTCCTGAGTAGCTCTGTTACCATGAAATTATTAATATGTTCCCTTTTCTACCTCTTTTATTTGCTGAAGTTTCTTTTTAAGTTTGTTTGTTTGTTTGTTTGTTTGTTTGTTGTTGTTTGTTTTTTTTTTTTTTTTTTTTTTTTTTTTTTTTTCAGAACGAATGTTATCACTTTCATTAGAGTTCATCAACCCTGAAACTGAACCCAGTAGTGAGCAACACCTGACTGTTGAGCAAAATGGAAAAGCCTAATTCTACCACCCCACACTGAACGTGTTACCTCTAGCCCATGTACTTAACACCAAAAATCATTCATTCTCAGCTAAACACCCCTTAGGCACACTTGGTTTGTTTTCACAGGAAAGTGTTACGTAACAGCAGACAAGGTGCATTCAGATAACTAATGAAAAGTCATACGCTAGCTCTGCTTCTTTGATGGGGGCAAGGCACACATCATCTCTTATCTGGAAAAAACATGTAGCTGTGGGCAATATTTGAAGTTCATCCTCTTTGAGGAGGCATTTAGTTGCACTTTACCAGCTAAAATAATATATATAGCTATACAGGCAGATGAGGGTTCTATAGCTTCCCTCTCAGGGGATCAGGAAAGTAGCTTCATAGATGTTTCATGGTAACACTATCTTAAAATACATTCATAACATACATGATATATTAAGATAGAATAACTGAACCATGTGAACCTCAAATGAATCATGACTTTTTTTCCTTTGTTTTGCACATCAGCAGTAAATACCTGAAATGATTTTCTGAGCTCTTTCAACAGAATACTCTATTTTGGCCTTCCTCAAGTAAATACATTCTCATATGATTTGTCATGTCCAAAAGATTCACAAAAGGCATGACATGGCCTTAAAGGACAAATTAGAAAGAACTCAGTTTGACTGACAAGAGAAAAGCAGCTTTTGTCTGCCTGACCCATGTCAAGTATGGACAATGAGCCAATCTAAAGGTCACTGTGAACAACACCCATAGGGTATTTCAGATTTCCAAAGATGAAGCAGTAAGGCCAGTAGTTCTGAAGTCTGTAATGCCTGAAATGAATGAAATACTTTCTGAAGCTCATTCTACATTTAGCAAAAATTCAAGTGTCTAACTTATTTCAACATATTTTCTGCAAACCTCTTGACTTTGTATCTCTAATGGCATTGTATGTCAAAGAATAATTAATAACACAATTATTTGCTTCCTTTTCCTCTACATTCCAGCTAATCTTTTGTATCTTTTGTAGTCAATAATTTTAAAAGTATGCTTCCTAATTTATAGACATGGATTCAATGTACAAATATGCCCTAACTGCTCAGTCATTCTTTAAACCAACAACACTATTACTGTGAACTGCCTGGAAAAGAAGGCACTTGAAATTTCATTTGTTTCAGAAGCTGTGTGAACTTATTCATAGCACAGTGTTATGAAAAAAGCAATCCAGAGATGAAAAAAACATACACTTACAAACAAACAAACCCACAAAAGAAAAGGGAATTCTGGTGATTTAAACAGCTTTGGGTGATGTTTCAAATATATGTGACCATAAAATGTAAGATTCTTTTGCACATGTGGGCATGAAAATTGACCTAAACACAAAACTCAATTAAAAAACAACAATATATTAGCTAATTATTTTCACTTCCGCCAGAATTGCCTTCTTGAACATAACCCACATTTGTTGCAATATGATGCCTGAGTGAACTAACTGTACTACAGTTTATCATAAATTCTGTGATTGCCAAAGACAAACTCCTGAAGGATCAGGCCCCAGAGTGCTAGGTTCTGTGAAAGTGAATTGGAAGATATGACCTCTCCCTGGAACAACTTGGGATTCAATTTCAGAGACAGCAAACAAGTGTAACAAACAATAGACCCATCTCCTAGTTTCATCTCTAATTATTGGTTTGTGGAGTTCAGTAATTCATTGTGAACCCATACTTCAGTAGTAAATTAGTACTCCCACTCACTGTGCTGGCTCAGCTACTATGACTGTAAGACCAGAATTAAAGTTCTGTCCAATGTCTTCAAACACTTTCACCCTGCTCGCACTCCAGTAGCTTCTACAAGAAGGTAAATTCATTCTGAATTCTAAAGAGGATTTGCAATCTGAGTTACAGTCTACCAGTGTCCCAAAGGGAAACAAATAAATACAGTCTCTCTGAGTATGTTGCATTTTTTATACTAATTATTTGCACTTTAGATTTTACCCAGAAAAATGTATATCATATTCTTGCAGACTAGCACATAGCAACAGTGGAAATAAATATTCTTTAGACAATTGATAAAGTTGAAGGTTCTCCACAGCTTGTAAACAACTTAAATATTGCATGGCATGTAAAAAGGCACCAAAAAGGAAATCGATTCCAAAACTGAAAATGAGAAAAACAAAATCCCAATAAACTAAATTAACAAAAATCAAGAAGGGCAAGTTTGTACCAGTGACCTTAGCTGACCTCCATTAGAGGGTAATTACTACACAATCAATAGTCCTTATACATAACTACGGACACAAATGGTCAATGGGAAGTGATAAAAGAATGGTGATCAATAAACATTACAGTTTGGCATACAATTATCCAAGAAGTGGGTGAAAATACATTACTTTTTAACTTTGGAAAGCCAGTATAAGAAGCAGGATTCACCAAAATTTGTTATTTGAACAATTTCCATGATATACTAGGTCACTATTCTTTTTAAAATCCTTTCTATACAACTGATTAAATGACCTGGTTACAACATGCCTGTTTAATTAACAACTTCAGTGTGATCCATTTTTATGTGATATGTGTGGGCACATTTCTGAATAATCCCTACAAACCGTATACCTGTGAAAATGAGCATTCTTCACATAGTTGTTCAAGATCAGAATAATATCAAAAGATTGTTTCTTTGCCACAGAAACAGAAAAGAGAAAGGCTACACCCTCGTTGAGATACTGAACCTCCTTCTGTTGCTGATGGATAATAACATTTCAGGGACTTAAAACAAATCACGCTGAAATATCTGAAAAAGGGAAGGAAGCAACTCTTATTGAGATCAAGCAATCTTAAATCTGGCTCATGATGAAGATGCAACTGTTAAAAACTAAGTTAGTATTATTCCCTAATTATTGCTAGAAAATCAGTCATAAGCAGTCCTTAAAACCTGCACTTTATATTTCAGAAAGTGAATTGTAATTTTTGCTGTCAAGTTTACATTCTTCACTAAGAGACAGCAGTCAGTCAGCTATATAATACAAATCACGTTTACCACAGCTTTACACACATACACTTCTCCTTCTGCAGTCAGAGAAAAATGATGAAAATTATCCCTGAGACAAGGTTTCAACAGACAGCACAAGAATTTTTTGTTCAATATCTTTGTCAACGACCTTGATGAAGGAATAATGACCACCCTCAGCAAGTATGCCAATGATACAAAGCTGGGAGGAGTGGCTGACACACCAGAAGGCTGTGCTGCCATTCAGCAAGACCTGGACAGGCTAGAGAGATAGGCAGGAAGAAACCAAATGAGGTTTAATAAGAGTAAGTGTAGAGTCCTACAACTGGGAAGGAAAAAAATGCATGTATCGAAACAGGCTGGGGGATGACCTGCTGGAGACGAGCTCTATGAAGGACCTGGGGTTCCTGATATGTGACAGGTTGGCCATGAGCCGGCAGTGTGCCCTGGTGACCAAGAAGGCTAATGGGATCCTGGCGTGCATAAAAAGGAGAGTGGCCAGCAGGTCAAGGGAGGTGATCCTCCCCCTCTACTCTTCCCTGGTCAGGCCTCACCTGGAGTACTGTGTCCAGTTCTGGGCTCCTCAGTACAAAAAAAGACAGGGATCTCCTGGACAGAGTCCAGCGGAGGGCCACAAAGATGACACGGGGCCCGGAGCATCTTCCCTTTGAAGAAAGACTGAGAGACATGGCTCTGTTCAGCCTTGAGAAGAGAAGACTGAGAGAGGATCTTATCAATGTTTACAGATATCTTAAGTGTGGGAGACAGTGGGATTTGACCAACCTCTGTTCAGTGGTTTGTGGGGCAGGACAAGGGGCAATGGTGGCAAAATGGATCACAGGAAGTTCCTCATCCACATGTGAAAGAAATTCTTCACGGTGAGGGTGATGGAGCATTGGAACAGGCTGCCCAGGGAGGTTGTTGAGTCTCCTTCTCTGGAAACATTCAAGAGGTCTGAATTACCTGCCTGGGCAACCTACTCTAGGGAACCTGCTTTGGCGGGGGGTTGGACCCAATGGTCCTTTGAGGTTCCTTCCAACCACTACAATTCTGTTATCTGTGATTCTCTGATTCTTTGATTCTTTACACAATAAATCATATAATCACAGAATGTTTTAGGATGGAAGGGACCTCTGGAGATATCTATAACTGTTCCTTGTAATTCTAGACAGGATCCACTCCTAAGTGTGTGGTTGGTCAGAATCAAAAATAGAATTCAAAGGGTTTCATATAAAAGGACTCTGACTTTGTTAATTTAAAATTAGTTTAGGAAGTCCCACACTGTGAAGAGAAAATATAGCAATCTATATGATATAGCTTCCTAAAAAGTTCTAGTTTTGGAACTAAATGATCTTTAAAGTCCCTCCTAGCCCAAGCCTCTCTATGATTCTAAAACCAGTTATAGTTCACTGTCTTGAAGAGAGTTTAGATGATCTAAAAGTAGACACAATGATTTAAATCATTGTGAGAATTTGCAAGTTCTCAATTCCCCCAAAAATAAATTTTTAGAAGAATTTTATGGATTCCAGTATTAACCACAAACAGCCATATCAAAATGCCCGTTCTATTGCTTACTATTGCTTTTAGACCTCATCCCTTTGGATACACAGAACATATTCCTCTGGTTCTTTTGTGACAGCTTTCTTGGGCCAGTAAGACATTCCTCGCTGAAGTTGGTGAATTCTGACCCTCTGTCATTGTTCCAAGAACGTCACCAGGATTAGTTACTTTCTGTAGCTCTTCTGGAATAAGATTTAAAATATTCCAGCATCACACCAAGCAAAATAATGTTACTTTCCTTCTTCCATTTTTTTTCTACACATTTTTCACTAAACAGAAAGATGCAGCATCCTGGCTTGCATAAGAAACATTGTGGCCATCGGGACTAGGGAAGTGATTGTCCCCCTGTACTCGGCTCTGGTGAGGCCGCAACTGGAGTACTGTGTTCAGTTTTGGGCCCCTCACTACAAGGACATCAAGGTGCTCGAACGAGTCCTGAGGAGGGCAACAAAGCTGGTGAGGGGTCTGGAGAATCAGTCTTATGAGGAGTGGCTGAGGGAGCTTGGGCTATTCATCCTGGAGAAAAGGAGGCTCAGGGGCAACGTTATTGCTCTCTATAAGTACATTAAAGGAGGCTGTAGTGAGGTGGGGGTTGGTCTATTCTCCCACATGCCTGGAGACAGGATGAGGGAGAATGGGCTGAAGTTGCGACAGGGGAGGTTTAGTTTGGATATTAGGAAAAAGACTCCTTTACTGGGAGGGTTGTTAGGCATTGTAATATGCTGCCCAGGGAAGTGGTTGATCCACCATCCCTGGAGGTCTTTAAAAGACATTTAGGTGTAGAGCTTAGTGATATGGTTTAGTGGATGACTTGTTATTGTTAGGTCAGAGGTTGGACTCGGTGATCTTGAGGTCTCTTCCAACCTAAATGATTCTGTGCTTCTGTGCTTCTGTGATTGTTTAAGCATGTTTGGTCAGAATGGATGGATTTGGATTTCTGAACATGGCAACACCTTTGGTTGCTCTCTCCACACTCTTTTGCCTTCCTATGATTAAGTGGTTATTAAACATAGTCAGTTTACATCTGGACATGAAGCTCTGAATGACACCCGTCTCTGAATGATTTTACCCTAGGTTAGTGATATTGTCTGTTCCAACATTACCCACATTATCTAAATTGCTTCAACATGTTTATGCACAGCTAATAGATTGTATTGTAAGAAATAATGTTTTGACTAACCATAAATCTGTTTTAGACCTTCTCATTCTATGATAAATGTGTTAATAGTCTTTACAAATGATTTGTTTATATTTCCATGCAGGGCACAATTGGCAGATGGTATCGTGAAGGACAGATAGTATCTTTATAACATTAGATTAAGATGATTGTGGCTTTTGATTAAAACCCATTAAACTTTCTGCTTATTCAATTCAATTGCTTGGGACTGATTAAAGAAACGATGACGATCTGTTTTCCTGTGTAGGGCTGCATGACTAATTACAGGTGGTTTTCCTTGATAAAAAACTTATGTATGATACCAATTGTCTACACTAATGATTGACCCCAGCTCTGTGACTTTTACCTTGTAAAATAGTGCTTACTTCTGCAACGCCAGCTGGACTGGTTCCATGAGCAGCTTCAGAAAGCTTATCCATTCAGTATACTCTTTCCAGTTAAAACCTGGCAAAGGTTCGAGTGAGAGCAACATACATATTTGATATCCTTTATATAGCTCACAAAAGGATCTGTAACTCTTTAAGGAAATATTCCTCTTTGTTTTCTATGTATCCTAAGGGCAAGTGATCCTTCTAGTGTCTGCAAGATTTCTCCAGTGCATCATCTCAGCTCTGCTAATGGAGAGCAGCAAATTTGTATGAGCCATGGCAGTTGGCCTCAAAGCCAGAGACCATGGGGTCTGATTTTTCCTGATATAGCTGTGTTCTTTATCCCTCTCTGAGGAAGCTGATTCCAGCACAGATATCCTAGGTACTTCATGTACCTAGGTTCAGAGGTACTTCATGTGTGTCTACTAGGTTTTAGTAGCAGCTGAAGTGCCTTGCCAAGTCAAAGGAGGAAAATTATAAACAGTAAAGTTCAAGATGTGTGTTTATTGATGAGCCAACATTGCTTTGAACTTCTCTGTCAGCACTAACTGGTATAGTGTGATTCCATAACATTTCTGTGATTGCAGTCTACAGTGTCTTCATTTACACTGGGGTTGCATTCTTTCTGTCTAACCTGAAAGTTAATTATTAGCAATGATTTATTTATATATTATGTTGATAACCTTAATGTAATTGCCATTATTATCATTCCTAGAAGTACTGGAGAGAGAAGATTATGATAATCCCTGTAATGTGTGATATGGAGGAATGTTTCTTGGACATTTATAAGGGAAAACCAATCCTCCTTTCCTCAATCCCTAAATATTCAAAATAATAGTCTTACCTGTAGATGAGTGATAGGATGAAAACCAAAACACAGATGGTTAAAATGTTCCATCTGCTTTCTGCTGTCCCTCTTTCCTGGGTATTGTAATTGGATGATGTTCTAGGAGGTATTTGATAGCAGCAGCAAAGTAGAAGGTGATGGTCCTATTGACATATAACCTTATCAGAAAACCAACAAATAGCAACGTTTCTCCTGAGGAATAATACCCGCTGTTCTTGCTAATGTTTTCAACACAGAGGCAAAGAACCAAGTGCATCACAGAGAAAGAATATACTGGAGTCAGAACTCACGCAAGGTAAAAGTAATTGCTTTTACAAGGCAAATGTTTTAACTATACTAAGCACTTCTACATACAATCACAACTTGCAATATTAAGTAGGGTTTTGTTTGTTTGTTTGTTTGTTTTCCCTTTAAATTTGCAAGAATCTTTCATAGGGACAGCATTACCCAATCATGTAACTTTGACATGATATGCACTTTCATGGGATGCAACTTTTTTCCTTGTTGTGTGGAAGAGTCATCTTTGACTTTGTATGCAAAGAAATAATGCACTGAATTCTTGTGTACCACCTTCCATGCTCAGCAACAGTCAGTCAGTCAGGGCACACAATACTGAAAGAGGTTAAATGTCCTCTGCACAGTTATAATTCACCAAATA
The DNA here is from genome assembly GCF_964211825.1 of Aythya ferina. Classification (NCBI taxonomy): domain Eukaryota; kingdom Metazoa; phylum Chordata; class Aves; order Anseriformes; family Anatidae; genus Aythya; species Aythya ferina. The sequence goes on along the minus strand of NC_140299.1, from coordinate 4,981,163 downwards.
TATCAGGCAATAAAATCCTGTGATAAGTCACTTTTCATGACAAACCTTGTAATGAGAAGTGAAGATGGGACAAATTCATCTATTCACTTGACATAGATTGTAACTAGAAGGAGAAAAACTAGCTATGAATTAACCCATTCTTGCAATGAGCACACAGCTCAAAAATGGTACTACTCTTCGTTTGTATTCCTGAGTGGTGGTGCTCAATTTTATTTACCTTCTTTTCTCTCAAGTACCTCTCTAATAGGATGACCACAGAGCAGTAACTGCAGAGGAATGAAAGCAAAGAACCATTTGAAAGTGTCTGGCTATTTCATGACTATTTCCATGGAACAGAAGAGCAATCCAGATGATTGAATTTAGCTGCATAATTGAACCACTGCTGCCTAATAGCTATATCATCCTTTAGAGGAATCTGTCTTCTTCTGTCTGAGGAATCTGTCTTCTGTTTTAGAGGAATCTGTCTGTCTTCTTCTTTTGGCTTTTAGATTTTTAACTTACTGAACTCAAATATACTCAATTGCCAGAAACAGATAATTTCTCCTCCTTTTATGGGAACAGTATAGGTAAAGAACGTATGATATTCCTAATGGTGGTAGGGTAATAAGAAAACTGAATGAATTCAGTTTTCAGAAGGGTGGTGGTGCCATGATCCAAGAGCCAGATCCTAAGGTTATTAATAATTAAATTTTACTCCTTGGGCAGATGGTGAGGCTAAAAAGGTAGACATCAGCATATACAAGCAAAGCAAATTCTCCATATATTTGCAAGAAGTCACTTAATGTACTGTAAAACAAAGCTAATTCTGAAAACTGTGGTACCCAGAATTCAAACACTCCTATGAGGAGTCACAAAAGACTAAAGGGACTTCTGCACCTTGATCCTTACCAATGAGAAGACTACATAAAACAGATCTCCCAGGAGAATTGAGTGAAATGATACACAGCATATCACCAAAATATGGGGGCAAAGAGATGGCTCAACTATATAAAATCATATGAAAGTGGGAAGCTTAAAATATTTAGACTGCAACATTGCTGACACGTTCTGAAAAAAAACCTACATCACATGTAGTGTCAAAGTGACCTCTGCCCATTCTGTCACACCACATCAGCTTGTCCTTTGTTACTATGTCTGTTGACAGCACATTATGTGATGAAGCATGACATAATATGGAGGACAATCTGAAATGAAAAGGTAACCTTTTGTGACATGTATTGCATTAAAACACCAATAATACAAGTAACCAATAACATTTCAAACTCCTCTGAGGATTAGAATGAATGCTCCCCATTGTTATATGGGAACACGTTCACAGATTTCGGTCAAAATGATCTTTTGGGTAAATGGACCAGTATTCTGTGATTCTGAATAAAAGAGAGATCCTCTTACACTGAGGATAATTTTCTGTCACAATATATATCATTTTGTTCTCTTGTAGGGTGTTAGTGGCAGGATCTATTCCCCTGTAAGTCCTTTTTCATAAGGGAATGAAGTGTTTTGGTATCTATTGTGTAAAAGAAACTTCTGAAGGAAAACCAGAGTAGAAAGACTCTCTGTCTTAAGAGAGTTGGATTTCTCCAAGAAGCAGTGCAGTCCCCTCTGCCTTTCATCACAGAGTTCAACGAGAGTGTCAGTAGCTGGAAAGGAGTATGGACTTAAGAAAATGGCAAAAGATGGTGGAGGAACTAATACATGAGAAAAATCAGGAAAAGACTGATGGCAAAGAGGAATAAGGAATAAGAAAAGAGATGAAGATACATTAATGAGAATGGTAAGGAATATTGAAGGAACATCTAATGGAGGTGGGAAAATATGGAAATATTTGCTCAGAAATAATTCAGAGGAAAGGAGATGTACACATATATGAAACAAAAACAGTGGTATTAAAAAGAAAGCTGGAAAAAGAAAAAAGAACTAGAAAGAAAAGGAATATTTATAAGGAAAAAAAAAAAAAAAAAAAAAAAAAAAAAAGGATACCAGTGGCATGCAGCCCAGAGAGGCCCTCTGTTAATATTTCAGTCATTACTTACACTTCATCTCATCTCTGAGATGAGTAATGCATTAGTTTTAATTTCTGTATTTCTTGACTATGAAACTGAACACTGGTACAAAGCATTCTGTCAAGAAATGTAAGAAATGTTATATTTATTATCTTTTTGTTTGTTTGTTTGTTTTCTGTTTTCTTGACACAGCCCACCAGAAACTGCATTTATTTATTTATTTATTTATTTATTTATTTTCTGACCTTACACTACATAAGTTATTTAGAACACCAGCTACATTATATTTTTGTCCTGTTGTCCATTTCTGATAAATTTGGAACATATATTATTATTTTTTTTCACACTTCTTAATAAGCCCTAAAAAGACTTTTCTGAAAAATCTGACACAGCTTTTAGGATCCAAACTCTCTTTGCATTTCTAATTTGCACTTTCAAGCTTTCCCTGGGAACCAATGATGGGACAAATGGGAACACAAAACTCTGTCAGGGCAGGCCCAGACCAGGCTTTAGGAAACATTTCATCACTATGAGGGTGGTCAAACACTGACATAGGCTTCCTAGCAAGGTGATTGATGACCCATGTCTGTCAGTGTGCAAGAGGCATTTGGACAATTCCCTCAATAACATGCTTTCATTTTTGGTTAGCCCTGAGGTGGTCAGACAGTGGGACTTCATGATCTTTGTAGGTCCCTTCCAACTAAATTATTATCTATTCTATTCTATTCTATTCTATTCTATTCTATTCTATTCTATTCTATTCTATTCTATTCTATTCTATTCTATTCTATTCTATTCTATTCTATTCTACTCTACTCTACTCTACTCTACTCTACTCTACTCTACTCTACTCTACTCTACTCTACTCTACTCTACTCTACTCTATCGTCTCCTGTCCTGTCCTGTCCTGTCCTATTCTGCTTTAACACTGTTTGTGACAGATATTTATACAAATATGAATGGTAGGAACATGGTGATTTTTTTTCCTTTCAAAAAAATAAGCAAGCAGAACGCAACAAAATAAACAAGATACCTATTATGTACCAGAATCAAACCTCCAATGTTAAAATGTTTGTTAGACTACAAAGAGATTAAATAAATTCTTAGGAGAAAAAAAATACCACTGAGTAAGAACAGACATACCATCTATGGCATAAGAAGCTTTTAGGTCAGAAACTGGGGCTTGGAGCGTGTCTGGAAGGAAAAGGTCATCATTATTTGTCTTCCTGACTTGCCTCTTGGGCACTGCTGGTGAATAAAGACTGGAGGAGGCTTTGTCTTGAGGCCACAGCACCTGGACCCTGTTTCAGGGAGGAGAGGCTGACACTGTTTAAAATAAAGGCAGTGTAGAAACACCCATCCTGGGTCCTTGGAGTTAGCTCCAGAACTGAAAATAGTATGGTTGTATCAACATGGTTCTGTGCAGAGTCTCATTAAGCAAGAATAATTAGTGTTTTGAACACTGTCTTCCAGAAGAGACTAAACTGCTCCTGGCCTACCAATTATCTCTGTATTTCTCATATGCCCAATTTTGTTTATTTTATGTTAGCTATGGGATCCCTAAAAAATACAGTTCAACAATACATACAGTGTCCTTGGTATGACTTTTTTTTTTTTTTTTTAATATATATATATATATTTAACCAGTGCTTAAAAAAGATTTAAATGAAGAAAAAACTCATTTAAAATTACATATCTCTACATTTTAAATTATATGTATGCTTAATATTATTTTGTATATATTCTTTTTCAGGCAATTTTCCAAGCTGCATTAACTGGAGAACAACTCCTGCGAGGAGCGTCTGAGGAAGCTGGGCTTATTCAGCCTGGAGAAAAGGAGGCTCACGGGCAACCTTATCGCTCTCTACAGGTACCTTAAAGGAAGCTGTAGTGAGGTGGGGGTTGGTCTGTTCTCCCACGTGCCTGGTGACAGGACGAGGGGGAATGGGCTAAAGTTGCGCCAGGGGAGTTTTAGGTTGGATGTTAGGAAGAACTTCTTTACCAAAAGGGTTGTTAGGCATTGGAACAGGCTGCCCAGGGAAGTGGTGGAGTCACCATCCCTGGAGGTCTTTAAAAGGCATTCAGATGTAGAGCTTAGGGATATGGTTTAGTGGGGACTGTTAGTGTTAGGTCAGAGGTTGGACTCGATGATCTTGAGGTCTCTTCCAACCTACAAACTCTGTGATTCTGTAACTATATATATATAGTTACATATATATATATATATATAGTTACAGAATCACAGTAACTATATATATATAGTTACAGAATCTTTTGTATATATATACAAAACATTTTTCATATGTTCTTTCCAATTTGCAGCATAAGTCAAACTATCAAATCAGGAACAGATCTTTCTGATGTCAACAAAATTGACACTCATTTATTTTTTAACAGACTCACTGAGAAACCAAGGTAATCATTTCAGTTGATAGATTCATTGTAAATTGTTTTCTATTAAGGTTCAGTTTTAAGTGATATCACGTGATATTTTTCCTTCTCCTTTGTTGAAAGATTCATTTTTATTAATTAATTAGTATTTATTAAATAATTAACATGAACTAGTCAGGCATGAACTAAAAGTCACCCCCCCCTTTTAATTAAGGAATTAATTAGGATTTATTCACCTATATTTTAATTCTTAATCAAGGAAAAAAAGACGTTGTTATATCATAATAACTGTGGCATTGTCATTTGACAATCTGTAACTGTAGTTTTATAGTTTTTGTTTTGTGAATCAATCTTCTGTAGACAAACAGGAAGGGGAGATGAAAAAGTATAAATATCAGTCACTGAAAAACGTTTACAACTGAGAAGTAGAACACACTTTTGCTGTTGCTTTTGCTTAGAGCTAGGCTCCCTTATTTTGCATTTCAAAGCAAGATGATGTCGACTACTATAATTCTTCACTTTGTAAAGAAAATAAATAGTTCCCAACAGGAGAAAAGAATGTATTTATTCGATGAGAGTTCTACTTCCCTGCCTCCATTGTTTTTGAAAGGTATCCTTAGCTTTTTGCTAAATCTCTGCTTCTCCTTTCCCTAAGAAGTCAGACTTTCCTTGCAGCTGCAGTCTTCAAAAGAAAAAAAAAAAAAAAAAAAAAAAAAAATAGCTGTCTCTTAGCCTGCACAAATCCATCCAGATGACTGAGAAGTTTCTGATTATGTTTCTGCAAAACACACCGAGTTAAAAGCAGCTAGAAGGAAATAAACCCATGTTGAATGAAAGAATTGGAGAAGAACCAATCAATCCAACTTCTAGCAATGAAACAGCTCTGCAATAGCACTGCTGGCCCCAAACCAATCCCACAGTTTTTGTTAACCTAGGTCTTTAACACATATGTAATATGATAAGCTGTGTATTTCAATCCTTATTCAGCTTACCACATGCAGTGAAAAAAGAATTGTACGTGCTTCACAATCTGTGAGAGAAGGAAGAGGAAAGAACAAATTACCTATGGCTGCTGAGAAGGTGGGGTTATACAAATTAAAATATAACTCCTCTAAACATTTAACCAAAATATCACAGATTCTCTGAACATTTTTTGCATTAACACTTTGCCCCCCCTCCTCCCTCCCATTTCCCTCTACAGTCTCTTCCACTAAATATTGCAGGAACTGTTCCCTTCATTTTTCTGTCCCTTGTTTCTTCTATATTACAATAACGAAGCAAAACCATTGCTGGCATCAAGCTGCTAAAGACAGGACTGAAAACATAGGGATGTACAGCTCAAGTGAGCACAGCAATTTTTGAAAACACAGTTTAATTCTGAGGTACCAGTTTTGCATCATTAAGAACTGGTGCTTGGGTGACATTATCTAATCAATGTCCCTCTTCAAATTGCAATTAATGTTATAACTGAAGGAAGAAAACTCAAGTAATCATAAAACTCAATCATCCAAGCTCAATCATTTTTATAAATCTACAAAATAAATGGTTCTATTATTCTTCTATATGTAGGCTTCAGATGAAACTCTGGTAAGTTACTTTAGGCACTTTCAGTGGCTCATTTTATTCTTTTTAAAAGAGTCCTTTGTGTTTATGCTTTTTAAAAATTAAGTGACAGTGAAATCTATAAGGTGGACAAGCCTGGAACATGATTTTCCTCTTTCCATAATTGTCCTCCAACAGTCGTCATTCCTTAGAAGTCAGTGGAAGTACTCCCAAGACTTTCTAAAAGAAGTGTCAGGTCCTTAATTTTTTTACTGGTATAGCATATCCAGTGAAACTTTCTTCTGTTGCCTTAGCTCACTGAGTTTCAGGTCTATACAGAAGCAGTGAATGGCTGCTACAGCTTTTTATTTAACAGCCTCTTTGTGTATAAGTCTCTGGCCTTTTTAGATTCTCCAAGGAAAAGTGGACTTTCCTTTCATCCTTTCAAGAATGATTTCTATATAGCAAAGGACTATCCCTTCAAAATTTAACAGCACCATCATCTCATTTTATATTGGTTAATGAAGTACTGTCATACTCTTTTTCATGGGATTACAGATTTCAGTGATGTCTACACATCCTATTCTATTTTTATTTTATTTTTTTAATTATTTTGGATGGACTTTTTGTAACCCTTCTGTTTCTTTTCCCACAGTTCCACACAGACATTACACCTAAGTTATATGCAGCTATGAGCATACCAAAATGTATGAGAGCTCATCTGATGTCAACTGTATGTAGAGGAAATGTTTGTAGCTACTGCAGCTGTTCAGAAGCAAACATTGATTAAAAAAGTCATTATTAATTTCATATAATATTAATTAAATATTTTTAATTTTAATCATAATTTTAATTTAATTTATATTTTAATTTATAATTTTAATATAATATTAATATTCAACTATACCTGCTCATTGCAATATGTGCCAAACTATCAAATAAACCTATTGGCAGGACTTGGTCCCTGATGAACTATTTACAGCCAAGGGAACATTTGTTATTGGGTTAGATAGCTTTTAAAATGATCTCTGAGCTTTTCACTAATTCCCTGGCCTATATCACACATACAATGCTTCTTCCCAACCCAACAGTGTTTTTCTGGCAGTCACTCTCTACAGATGTTCTTTGTCTTAAAATGTCTGCAGCTGCAAAGGGATACAGCCATGAGCCTGTGTAGGTACATGGCTTGCAGGAGTGGTTACTGGGATTTTCAATTTGCTTTTCAATTTTCCCATTTTCCACCTTATGAATCTAAATAATTGAAAAAGTTTTGTGAATTACAAATCCCATCGAAATCCGTGTACACAATAATCATTTAATTATTCAAGTCTTTCTACTGTTATCATTGATTCAGTAATTGGAATTTCTTTTTCATTGTGTATGTTGATTGCATTCCTAAGACAAGGAAAATCTCTTTATTTCACTTTTTTTTTTTTTTTTTTTTTTTTTTCTGTTCTTTTCCATTATTATTCTTTTCAGTTGGAATAGTTAGAATCTTTCTGAAGTTTTCAGAACAGCTAACCCATATCATTATCCAGAAGGCTAAATCGCATGCTCATTCATCTGAAGAACAGCTATTCAGAAATGTGGCAGCAGAAATGCTGTTACTGCTTGCTTTCTGATCTTTCTTGATTTTTTGATCAGGGAATGCAGGGTCACAGTTTGGGTTTTCTTCCCCTGCACCCCCCCCCTCCCACCACCTTTCTCCCCCCCCCCCCACCCCCCCACCCACACACTCATATATCTCTTTTACTTGCCAAAGGATATCCAACTGTTGCAAAGACTGAGAGTGAACCAGATAGTATTTGCTGTATCAGTGGACAGAAGATTGTCAATAAATGCTGTCACTTGTTAGTAAGGGGTACTTTCACGTCCAACCAAAGATGCATTTCCCATTACACTTGTCTCCACAGGAGGCACTGTATAGGTCCAGAACATATAAACAACCCAGACAAAAAGGGACTCCAACAGCAGGTTTGCACTGTGTAATGGGTTGTTCTATAAAACACTGGATGCACACAACACCAATGAGCTTCCTGAATTAGCATCTTAATGGAGGACTATAAGGATGTTGCGAGGCTGTGCAGGGACAAAATTAGAAAGGCCAAAGCTCATCTGGAGCTAAATCTGGCTACTGCCATTAAAGATGACAAAAAATTTTTTTATAAATACATCAACACAAAAAGGAGGACTAAGGAGAATCTCCATCCTTTACTGGATGCGGGGAGAAACTTAGTTACAAGAGATGAGGAAAAGGCGGAGGTGCTTAATGCCTTCTTCGCCTCAGTCTTTAGCGGCAATACCGGTTGTTCTCTGGATACCCTGAGCTGGTGGAAGGGGGTGGAGCAGACTCTGGCCCTCACTATCCACGAAGAACTGGTTGGTGACCTGGTATGGCACTTGGATGTGCACAAGTCGATGGGGCCGGATGGGATCCACCCAAGGGTACTGAGAGAACTGGCAAAGGAGCTGCCAAGCCGCTTACCATTATTTATCAGCAGTCCTGGCTATCGGGGGAGGTCCCAGTTGACTGGCGGCTAGCAAACGTGACGCCCATCTACAAGAAGGGCTGGAGGATAGACCCAGGGAACTATAGGCCTCTCAGTTTGACCTCAGTGCCAGGGAAGCTCATGGAGCAGATTCTCTTGAGAGTTACCACGCAGCACTTTCAGGGCAAGCAGGCGATCAGGCCCAGTCAGCATGGGTTTATGAAAGGCAGATCCTGCTTGACGAACCTGATCTCCTTCTATGACAAAGTGACGCACTGGTGGATGAGGGAAAGGCTGTGGATGTGGTCTACCTTGACTTCAGCAAGGCTTTTGACACCGTCTCCCACAGCATTCTCCTCAAGAAACTGGCTGCTCTTGACTTGGACTGGTGCATGCTTCGTTGGGTTAGAAACTGGCTGGATAGCTGGGCCCAAAGAGTCGTGGTGAATGGAGTCAAATCCAGTTGGAGGCCAGTCACTAGTGGCGTTCCCCAGGGCTCGGTGCTGGGGCCGATCCTCTTTAATATCTTCATCAATGATCTGGACGAGGGCATTGAGTGCACCCTCAGTAAGTTCGCAGATGACACCAAGTTAGGTGCGTGTGTCAATGTGCTTGAGAGTAGGAAGGCTCTGCAGGAGGATCTGGATAGGATGGACCGATGGGCTGAGGTCAACTGTATGAAGCACAACAAGGCCAACTGCCGGGTCCTCCACCTGGGGTGCAATAACCCCAAGCAGAGCTATAGGCTGGGAGATGAGTGGTTGGAGAGCTGCCAGGCGGAGAAGGACCTGGGAGTAATGGTTGACAGTCGGCTGAATATGAGCCAGCAGTGTGCTCAGGTGGCCAAGAAGGCCAACAGCATCCTGGCTTGCATGAGAAACAGTGTGGCCAGTAGGGCTAGGGAGGTGATTGTCCCCCTGTACTCAGCTCTGGTGAGGCCGCACCTCGAGTACTGTGTTCAGTTTTGGGCCCCTCGCTACAAGAAGGACATGGAGGTGCTTGAGCACGTCCAGAGAAGGGCGACAAAGCTGGTGAGGGGTCTGGAGAACAAGTCCTACGAGGAGCGTCTGAGGGAGCTGGGCTTGTTCAGCCTGGAGAAAAGGAGGCTCACGGGCAACCTTATCGCTCTCTACAGGTACCTTAAAGGAGGCTGTAGTGAGGTGAGGGTTGGTCTGTTCTCCCATGTGCCTGGTGACAGGACGAGGGGGAATGGGCTAAAGTTGCGCCAGGGGAGTTTTAGGTTGGATGTTAGGAAGAACTTCTTTACTGAAAGGGTTGTTAGACATTGAAACAGGCTGCCCAGGGAAGTGGTGGAGTCACCATCCCTGGAAGTCTTTAAAAGACATTTAGATGTAGAGCTTAGGGATATGGTTTAGTGGGGACTGTTAGTGTTAGGTCAGAGGTTGGACTCGATGATCTTGAGGTCTCTTCCAACCTAGAAATTCTGTGATTTTGTGATTCTGTAATGAGTTATTTTTATTTATGCATAGTCATCTTCAATTAATGCTTGTGTCCTTTAACATAGTGATCAGTGAAGTGAAAATTAATTGTAAAGTAAGCAATAAATGAAAAAGGGTATAGAACAGAGAGAGATTATAATATCAATATAATATTTGATTACTGTTGCACAGTAATACTAGTAAGACTGATTGTTCATGGAACAGAATGCAGTTACCTCTTTTACAAAAACCCAGTGTCCTGTCAGCATTCTGTTATTCCAAGTCCATGGTTCTAGCAGCTTGAACTCATGCTCTCTTATTAGTCTCTGCTATGTTTCGGTCTCTGCCTTCCACATGTCCAGGTTGTTCAGGATATATCAGATTACAATTGGAACAAACAATATTGACAGTAACCACTTAAAGCAAGTAATCTTATTAAGACTAGCTAACTGAACATTAGTATATTTTTAAATTAATTCTTCCATGAGAAATATTAACTTAATGAGCTGAGGGAAGAAAAAAAAAAAAAGTTTTAAAACAAAACCCTATCTATATGATTGATTAATACGAAATTAAATTATATTTGACAAAACAGAGAGAGAACCCATCTGAGGGATGAATATATTAGAAACACTTTAATAATTGTTTCTATTCGTTCATGACAGTTAAAAACTTCATGCAAGAGTAAGGACATCACTTTTGCAGAACTATATGAAATGGCCTCGATTTCTGAGTAGTCTCGAAGGAAAGCCTTTCTTGTGCAAATTATGGGTACACACAAACACACACACCAAAAAAGGGATTTCATACTATTAAATGTGGCATGGAAGTAATAAGGAGAATGAAATAACATGGCCTAGGTAATAGCACGGTCCCTTTCCAGGTGAAGATTTATCTATGATTCTTCACAGTCTGTTTCTCTAGATTTATTTCTTTTTATTTATTTATTTATTTATTTTAATTCAAGTATTTTGTGTTTTTGACCACAGTTGATTCAGGCTTATCAGACTTCATTAAAATCTCATGAAACTTGGGAACTAATAGTAAAAACTCATTAGACTAAGGTGAACCTGAAATACAGGTTTTCTACTTCCCACCTCTGTCCCACTTCTGTCCAATTTGTATGAATGCTTCATACAAAATATGAATACCAACATATTTGTTAAAGATTCAAATTAAAACCAAAATGAGAGTGATAAAATAATTGCTCATTCTGGAATAAAACCAGTCACAGATTGTTGTGAAAAGAAGAACCTGAAACAAGACTCAGGAAAGAGGAAGGAGAGAAAAACAAACAAACAAACAAACAATTAATTTTCCTTTTCTCAGGTGATTTGAACAGAAAACAGAAAACTCAACTGTGCTTGGAGTAAGCTCAGTTCAGGTGACCAGTTATTTTCCTTTCAAGTGCAAGTGTAAAGAACAGAACTTCAAATAAAGAATATAAAATGAGTCCAAATAGTGTACTCCAGCATCCTCTGTCTGAGAAAAACTGATGGTAACAAATTATAAATCAACATAACCTCACTCTCATCTCTGAATTATTGAGCACAAAACTAAAACCGTTGAGAGGCTTAAACAATCTATCACTTGCTAAGCTTTCATTGGAAAATTAGCTGATGATATGTAATGATCTTGCCTATACATTTTAATTACTTTTAACTGTTTAAATAGAATTTGAGTAATAGCTTCTTAATGTTCACCACAGAAGGTAACTAAATCTTTAATGGACTCCTGGTGCAACCAGTTTAATATTGCAATTTAATTGAGGCTTAGCAAAATAAAAAATAAAGAAAGAAAGAAAGAAAGAAAGAAAGAAGGAAAACACCTTCCTTCTTAATATATAAAGTAAATATTACATTTTGTTTTATAAAAAAATAAAAATAAAATCGAATATAACCTTTTTTCTACATCTTTATACTGTAGCTTTTGTCAAGACATTTTTAGAATCTCTATTTCAAAATGTTCTGCTTTCTTAGAATTATTAGATTTTTATTTTTTTTTTTAATTTTATTATTATTCTTATTATTTTTAAAGAATAGAATATATACTCAAAGTCAGACTATTCTTGCAAGCGTAGCAAATTGCTCTCTCATCTCTTTTCACAGACACCATGTTTGTTATTCTCTGGTCTTCCAGTATACCTACATTTTAATATATTTACTAAAAACCCTTTGAACTAGACTTGCAATTCCATTTTCCATTTCATTCTAAGTTCATTGTCCAATTCTTCTGATTTAAGAATATTTCACTGTTAAGATTTTATTCTGACTCTGTCTATGAGAGCAACAATTCAGCAGTACGTTGTGCCAGTCACAGCCTCTTTGATGGACTGATGCCACTTCTTCCTTTTGCATTGTCTTGTCATTTATCTCTGATTACTATTTTTCACTGTTTGCTTTATTTTTATTTATTTAAGATGGTAAAAAATATGGCTTTTGGCTGTTCTCCTTCTATCTATTTGCTTTTTGTCCTCTTCTTGCTGATTCCAGAATAGATTCTCAGTTCTGAATTAGTTTTTATCCAGGGAAGTCTCTCCTTGCATCCCCACACCCCGTCACTCCTTGTTGAAGAAATGCCAGGCTTCCCTTGCATAATTTAGCCAGCCAGGTTTGTTATTTAGCTCTCTCAGCACACAGTATTGAGGTAATTCACAGAAACACAATAAATCAGCATGTCAGAGGGCAAAACATTGCAGAGACACTGAAGATAGTGAAGCAGATGCTTATTAAGCTCTAACAGATGAAGGCATGCCCCTCATTTCTTTATACCCGCCTAAGTAGTTTTTCAGGAGCAACTGTAGCTATAGCTAAGTTCTAAGGTTTTTGTATATCTATGACTTAGGTGATGACCCACTGAGTGTAAAACTCTGTAACAGTTGCCTTTTATTAACAGTTGCGTCATGGCCCATCTCTTAGATTAAAGTTTACTGATCAGGCTACCTGTTACACAAACCTGTGCAATTTCTGATAAGCCAAGCCCAATGTTCACAGTCGAAAGCAGAGGCAGGTTTTTACAGCTGCAACTCATGCTCCCATGTCATGCTTCTGATTCAGTAAACTTTAGCATGAAGTCATCAACCATCATACTCTGATCAGTATGGAATATGTTGCACACCTTTCTTATTTAACGATTACATTAGACCTGGTCCCTAGCACATGATATCACCTTGTCAGAGACATCACAATCTCTGATTTATATACAAGGTGTTTAATGACTTATATTCATGATATCTGAAACATGAAACACACCTGAAGTGCCCAGATGAGGATTCTGACTGATAACCTCTCAGATGCAAAAGTGATTTTTAAACCATAATTAAGTACTTTTCCAACAACAACAAAATGTTACCCAAAGCTTTCTTAAAATCATCTCTAGGAATAACCGCTTAAAGGACTTAAGACTGAAATGGCAAACTTCAGTCCAAGATCAAGATTCTTTCTCTTTAAACCAATTTTTCTAAGATGAGTACAGAGCAGAATGAATTTAAAAAAATCAAATAAAACAAAATATTTAAAAAAAAAAAAATAGATGATCATACATCACTCCTCGTATGGTTAAGATGAGCCACATATGACAGATAGTGAATATTTTGCTTATTGTAATATAGTAAAACACTCAGACAATACACCAGTGACAGTCATATAAATATGTACTAGGAAAGGAGTGAAATTAAACAATATTACTTAGGAATATAAACGTCAGCCAGTACATATTTCTACTGGAGTAGAAATTTGTCAAACATCTAATACTTGTTATAGAACAACCTATTACTTATGATTATTAAAGAGCTTATGTAGCTTCTGTTTCCTAAAATAGTTATTCTGAGGCTCATTCGAGTTTCAGAGTGTATCTTGGTAATAGAGCAAACTTTGACCATTTTACCCCTGTGAAAAGTGTGAAATTTTGAGGTTTTCTTTGGTTTTCTTTGGAATTACGTGACAATGAAAGAATCTGAATACATATCACTGATATTACAGAAGTACCAGCAATAAAGGGGTCAAGAGGGAGGTGGAAAGAACATTGATATCTGCATAGCTTTTTTCTCTCTCTCTCTCTTTTTTTTTTTTTTTTTTTGTATATATATAAATGCTATAAAAGTGAATTTATTTTGTTTAGAATATCTTATTTTATGTACACTTTTGATTGGAAAAAAAATGTCTAAAAATGCATTAATTTCAGATCACTCTAATGAACTTTTTTTTTGCTCTCAATTTGGACACTGAAAAAATAAATAAATAAGTAAATAAAACATAATTGTTACTGGCACAATTTTATCACAAACAGTTCAGAGAAGAGTGAACTCTGTTCCTTGGAAGGGAGATTTTTGTTGGCTAAAATCTAATTAAAAGACCAGGCAAACCTCAGACTGTTCAAGGGTCATTTTAAATATTATCATATAAATCTAATATTTTTCTGCTTGACCCATAAGTTTTCCTAGTTCTATTATTCAACTTCCTTTCTGTAGTTCTGAAAGTTTCCACTGCATTTTAATTGTTATTTATTTATTTATTTATATTTTTAATTCCCAAATACTAGACTCAATGTAAGTATACACTACTGTTATTGCTATTCACATCTCTTTAAGAGCTTTTCTTAAAAACTAGCTATGTCTCCAGATGGTGATTGACTCCTCAAGAAAGTCTTGTAGGAAATAATTAATGAATAGCATTTTCATCACTGTCCTTCTTAAACCAGAAAACCAGAGACACACCTGGTAGGAAATTAGCCACAAAAGATTTTACGTTACCATGTAATTATTTCTGAACCTATTTAACAGATATATATATTTTTTATTATTATTTTTTCTGTATACCATTCACTGTCTCCCTGATTTATCTCTGTCTATTATGGATGCTCTTGATTAAACACATATTGTGTTGTGTTTTTACAACTGCTTTGTTTAAATACACCATGCAAACCATCCAAAAATACAAACACAAAAACCTATGAGGATGAATATAGCACCTTCTACCTGTAGACTCTGACAGATGAACTGCTGTGAATTTCATCTTCACTGGGGTTTTACATGGACATATCATAGCCTTAGAGAACAGTTAAGATAGATGAGATTTTCAGCTGCTGTAAACCATAATGATCTGAGCTAGTCATCTTGATACCATTTTCTCTTTACCAATGAAAAGAAATCAGCATACTCATATATGGTTCATTCAGAGATCCCCTTTAGGAGTCCATTCATCATTCTGTTGAATTTTACATTTTAGATTTCCAAAACAAGGTGAGGTTAGTTCCAAACTTAATGTATAAGAAATTAAGATCTGACCCTGTGAGCACATGTTAGGAGATGCATTTACTTGTGCAGACCTGAGCTTCAGGTCTGTTGTTCAATGTACTACTTGGACCATTCATAATCTACTGTATTAAATAAGTTTAAAAACAGAGAGCAGAAAGATGATCTGCCTTCAAATGGTTAGGATTCTTTTACCAGCTTGTCCTGGTTTCAGTTAGGACAGAGTTAATTTTCCTCCTAGTAGCTGGTAGGGTGCTATGTTTTGGTTTAGGATGAGAAGAGTGCAGATAACATGCTGATGCTTTAATTATTGCAGAGCAGTGCTTACACCAAGCCAACGACGTTTCAGCTTCTCGCCTGTTCTGCCAGCAGGCAGGCTGGGGGTGCAGCAGGAGCTGGGAGGGGACAGACCCAGAGCAGCTGACCCAAACTGGCCAAGGGGGTATTCCATCCCATCTGACATCATGCTATATGATGTATATAGGGGTGGCTAGCCGGGGGGAGAGGGGAGGAGGGGAGGCAGACTGCTTGGGGTTAAGCTGGGCATCAGTCAGTGGGTGGTGAGCAATTGCATTGTGCATCACTTGTTTCATACACATTAGTAATAGTAGTACTATTATCATCATTATTGTTATTATTATTATTGTTATTATTATTTTCCCATCTTAATAAACTGTCTTTATCTCTACTCAGAGGCTTCACTTTCCTGTTTCTCTCCCCCATCCCAGAGAGGGAGAGGGGAGGGTGAGTGAATGGCTCTGTGTTGTTTAGCTGCCAGATGGGTTAAACCACAACACAGCTGAAATCCAACTGAGATACAGCTGGTTATAAAATGCTCTAAGAAGTCTCCTCATCTATGAGACTTGCACATTAAAAATCTTCATGAATTGAAAGTGGATATGTTAAAATGATAAAACAATCTGCTTCTAATTTTACATTCATTGAAGAACTACAGAACTTGAAAAACTGATCAGCAATTTGGGATTGATACATTATTCCCCCTTGGAATCTGGTTTTACCTTAATCCATAATTTGTTGATACAATTCTTCCTATTAGATTGTTTCACATATAATACAGAAGATGCACTTTAAATGTTTATGAAACTATAAGATACTATTAGAACCTGACCTTGCTCCATTTCATGTGTGAACAAGTGCACTATAAAGTGACTTTATCTCCAATAAACTCAGCAGTGTTAACACATTGATTGTTGCTCTCATTTACTATGTGAGAGAGCATCTGAAATGCTATCACTGAGTTCTGCCTTGTCACTGTCAGGTCTCTAAGTAGATCCGTCATCATTGCTGGGGTTGCCTTGGTACAGAGCTAGGTTAGAAAATGGCACAGACACACAACCTTGAAGAGTGCACTTCCATGAAGCTGCACTTAGGTTCTCC
Organism: Aythya ferina; assembly: GCF_964211825.1. Classification (NCBI taxonomy): domain Eukaryota; kingdom Metazoa; phylum Chordata; class Aves; order Anseriformes; family Anatidae; genus Aythya; species Aythya ferina. Next base: position 4,964,650 of record NC_140299.1, on the reverse strand, counting down.
CCTGACCAGAGTTCAGAAATGTATTTTCGGCTGGGGCTCTCACTCTGGGTCCCTGCCTGAGCTGCACTGCAGTGGTGTGGCAGCTGTGACCATGCCCAGCATGTTGCATACTCTGCTGATCTTAACCTCGGACCTGCCTCATCTCTACAGGCTTGCTTTTCCACTGAACTGTGGTTGGTGCTGGTTGCTGCCACCAGATCTGATTCCGTATTACTGGCTCATCTTCCTGGTTTCACCTCAGACTCACCTCTTCAGACTCGTGAGGGTCTGGACTCATCCAGCCCTGGTTCCAGTCACTGGCTCTGCTCTGCTCACCTCCCTCAGTTGCTGTGGGACTACATCATGTTAGCAAAGCTGCTCTTCTCCAGCATCATTATGATGCTTGGCTCCTGTCCCCCCTGCCCTTACAGAGCGAGGTTGGAAATTAGGAAAAAATTATTCTGAGAAAGAGTGGTTAGGTGTTGGAACAGGTTGCCCAGGGAAGTGGTAGAGTCACTCTACCTGTGGAGGTGTTTAAGGAAAGTGTAGACATGGTACTTAGGGACATGGGTTAGTGGGTGATACCACTAGGAGGATGGTTGGACCAGATGATCTTAGAGGTCTTTTCCAACCTTGATGATTCCATGGCTCTGTGATTCTATTCTGAGCAGCCAGCCTGCTGTGATCTCTGGTTGTTCCACCATCAACTAGCCTAGTGCTCATTTGCACACTGAAGGCACTTATGTACATAATGATCTCTCATTTACTTCAATAACAAGAATTTGTTCATGGGTGAATACTTTCTTGCTTTTAGAAAACATTCGCTGAATCCTCACCAGCTTAGAAAATAGGGGAAACTGGCTGGTAATCTCCATTGTGAGGCTTCCCAGAATGAGACGGAAGCCTGGTAAGGCAGTATTTTCCTCAGTCCCAGCAGTAGGGACATGCGTGTCTGCTTCTGCTTCAGCTCCTTCTTATCAGCCTCTTAATGGGGAAGTAAACAAGGAGCAGTACCAGAAACCTGTGAGTGATGCAAACCATTGAGCAACATGAATTGCAAATTATGATGAGCCAGTATTCTTTGTAATAGTCTTGGAGCAAAGCTGATGAACAATATCTAAAATAAACTACATTCTTATCTTTATGGAGATTTTGAATAAAAAACAGATTCATGCAAGGAAAAGCTTGTTTGCTGATAAATTACAGTGAGAAAAGAGGGATAAATTTTCTGAAAGTTCCACAATTGATAAAAACTGAGGACATTACTTATTGTGAAAGTCATATAGAAAACAAATTTACATACTCAGTCAAAGCAACAATTAAACTACAAAAACAGGCTCTATCAGCTGCTACAGGGGATGAGGCAAAGATCTCTGCAGAATGGTCTCTTTTGGGACCATTTTCTTTGGGCAAAATGTCCATCTAGCCTAACTGGTTTGGTTACTACAGATATATGACTCCTAGAATATAAATTGCTTTCACATATTGGACTCCACCACAGTAGATATCCTTCTGGATTTACTTGTAAACCATAAAGTGTTTTTAATTTTATTCAATTCCTTACATCATTTCATTGACTTTTTTTTTTTCCTAAAATTATAAGCTGAAAAGAGAGCCAAGGTCCAGTACACTTTGAAGACCAGGCTCTATGTCTGGATGCCAAGTGTAGGGCACTAAAAGCTAGGTGTAATGCAGATAAAGGAGTATGAAACAGTATGAAGGAGGGTTTCTACTAACTCCTTTGAATCTTGCAACATATGATTTTAGTGTGCATCAGTGATGAACCAAGTGGCTGACCTTTCTGCCTCCGCAGATATGTGACATTCCTTTCAGGCAGATGAACTTTATAAAGTGTTTAAAGGTCTGTAAGACTGAACCAGTCATGTGCATTTTATATTCATCAGGAAGAAACAGTCAGTGTCAAATAGGTATTTACCAAACCCCAAGAAAAGATTCTTAAATGGGACAGATGGTTACACAAAATATCTGTTTCTGTTCTTGAACACTAAAGGAACAGGCGTCCACATTTGATTTAGGCAATTAAACTGAAGGTATCTTAGGTTAATCAGATGAGATGAATCCTACTCAATGTATTGGTAGTGATGTGCTAATCCAACAAGCTTCAACTCTTCCCTCATTGTTCTTCAGCGGTAGGAATTTCTCTAAAGTTCCCAGCTTGCATTCAAACAGCTAGTTAATGAAATAAGTTTGCACTCAAGACTGGTATCCAATTTGTGTTCAGAATACAGCTGTATCCATCCTCTGTTTCTCTCTGGTAATTACTGGTTTCATATTTTTTTTTCAGTCATGTTATTGCATTATGACATACCTATGGCTCCCCAGGGAAGTGGTCACTGCACCGAGCCTGTCTGAATTTAAGAAGAGATTGGACTGTGCACTTAGTCACATGGTCTGAACTTTTGGGTAGACCTGTGCGGTGTCAAGAGTTGGACTTGATGATCCTTAAGGGTCCCTTCCAACTCAGGATATTCTATGATTCTATGATTCTACCCGAAATACAAGTTTACTTAACACTACTTACATGATAAAAATAGAATAAAAGTGGGGACTTTGTAGCTTTGCTTCTTACAACCTACCAACATTTTTGATTTCAATTTTGAAGGAAGAACTGCTTCTTTGAAGAGTATTTGTGTTTTTTAATGAAAAATATATGTCCATCCTGTTCCATGGAAGCACAATGACAACGTAACAACTAATTTGTTACTAACGTAACAACTAATATTCATTTATACAAAAATAAGCCCAGCTCAAATAATTTTTGTTTCAGCCAATCGTCTCTATAATATTAGCCATAGGATAATTAGAATACAACCAATCTTAGTATTATAATTACTTTCAGCTTAATTCTCACATTGACCTGATATTGTACACCACTACGGCTCATTACACTTGTTTTATTAACACAGTCTACCAAAATTATGTTAACATTCTTCTAGCTACAATATAATCTTCTGGTTCACCCACACACAAAATAGCCTCCATTAAAGGTGAAATAATAATAATAAAAATATCACAGTAAAACTTAAATGCTTAGTTAGCCACAGCTTTCCAAGAATAACAGCAATTTACATAATTGTTCAGGTATTTTTCACTGCATATCCCTAACCAGTTCTGCGTAGAAAAATATATTTATATATGCTTCTGCAGCATCCTAATATACTTTATTGTACAGCAGCAGGAATTGAAATAAGTTCATAAAATTGGTGATGCCAACGTATTCGTAGTTTGTCCTCAATATTTTGCTATAATGGTTATCAAAAGTGCATTAATCTTTCTTATTAAAATCTATTTATATACCCTTAATTATCATTAAAATGTTATTTTGTCTCCAGCACAACATATTAATCTTCTTTTCTATTAAAAAGAAATCATATGATTTTTTTTTTCCAGTCTTAGCCCGTTAATGATGCTTTGGTGAAGCAAACACAAGAGATAGCTCAAAGAAAAAGAATTAAATGGAGAAATGAAACAACAGCAACACACACACACACACACAAAAATGAAAACAAACAAACAAAAAAAACAACTAGCAACTTATTAACAAAAATTACAGATAAGGTTTGTCAGTTTACATTTTAATGAACTATTGTTGCAGAAGACTTTTTTAAGTGTACCTTTTCAGTGAAATACCCATAATTATTTATTCATTCTTAATACAATTTATTAGAATGTAGGCCATGAAAGAAACTCTGTGGGTCAGTCATGGAAAAAGTCACACTACCCACATGGCTGAGTAAATCTGTACTTGGGAAGAAACTGGGTAACAAACTCCCAAGCAAGAAATCTAAACAAGCACGCTTTAGTTACTGCTGTCATCTTTTGATGTTTTTCAGCTCACCATTTATACATGAAGAGACTGAAATCAAGAACACTTTCCAGGAAAGCCTTGCCTAAGCTCGAGTGAGACCTAATACCTGGGAGGAGGAACTTTCTTAAGAAAGAGGCTTTCTGGAATTGCATGAATGGCACATCTAGAGATTTTTGAAGAAAAAGTTCGTATTTTTATATGAACTCATTTATACTGGCCAGGACAACATTTTTTTTCTACATGAAGTGTACAGAAAGATTTCATGACAGAGACTCTGATCTAAGACTACACAGTCTTAGAAACAGTGTTAAATTCACAACTCAGTAAAATTCAAGGTTACTAGATTAGATTTATTTTAAGGCCCAAATCATTAATCTTAATCCAGATTTCTAGCCTTTAGTTCAAGAGAAGCTAAAGAAAAAAATGGTGAGATATATGGTGAGATACGATGGTGAGATTACAGTACATGAATACCTCTAACTGTTTAGTATGACTTGCAACTTACAAATTCATATTGGATTTGAATAAGCAAATAGATGCTGCAATATACATATGGAGTTTATTTGACAAACATTTACAGGATGATAAACATTAGCAAAAGGAACTGCATACAGGAATAGGTAGTCACAATAGAATGAGCACCTCCACTTTGCCTAAAACACATTTTATTCAACATTTATTCATCAGAAGTAGTCTGCCTTTAAAAACACAGCATTTCTCACCAGAGCAATGGCTGGAACCACATAGATTCCTCCCGAACTAATGAATACAGTGTTGTTGTTTGCAGCTTTTGGATATAATGAAACGGCAATTGACAAAGGTCTTTAATATGTCTCTCTAGTCAAAGGTGCAGCTCAAGGGCAATAAAAGATTTTAAATTAGCTTTTAATTTTGCAGCTATGTGCATTTCATATGCAATATGAAACTGAAGATTCAGTTCTGCAGACTTTTTTTTTTTTTTCTCTCAACATGTGACTGAAGCAGCAGTATTGTCGTAGCAAGTAATTTGAATAACTTGCTGAGGCTCCACCTTTAAGCTTAATCTTTTAAGATTCACCCATCACTAAACCTCCAGCTTCAAAGGCTATCTCATCCAGGTTCATCTTGCGGGGAGAAAGATGAACGTAAATCCAAGTGCACAAGAGGTATGCTTGATTTTGCCTTCCCAGCATGTCAGATAATTTGGATAAACTTTACCTATGCATCTAGTGTTTTCCCCACTTTGTAATAAATATCTCAGTTCTGTGCTACAGAAAACAAACACGTTTTATGTTTCTTTATATTAGCCCTTGGATTGCAATTTGTCCCACACTATCTTTACAAATGGGGTCACATAGATCCTTTGCCTTCTATTTGATTAGTCTTAATTATTTATTTTCTGTCATTCAGGTTTATGACTATGCAATAAAAGACAGGTTTAATGGGCCAGTAGTCCAGGATGGGAAATCATCCAGCTAGTGGAGCATTGAAGACATCAAATTAGTGACACTGCTGATCAGTTTTTTCCCCAGCTTGACATCTGTTTGCAAACGCTCATAGCCAAAACTGTTTTGAAAGGCAATGTCAGCCTTAGGCTTTGGAGCTTGCCTCCTCAGATGCATTGGTGCATCTCTCCACCCCTTACTACTTGTTATTTTCTGCTGTGAAATGACACAAAGTATATAATCATGCACAAGGGAGACATTATCTGGTGTTTTGATCTGATGATTAGAAGTCAGCATTCCTGGGCTGCTCTTACACCATTCCTGATTCTCTTGTGACTCCTGTCTTATGTGCATATTTAATGGTCATAAATAAATTAGAAAACATAACCACATGTAAGAAAAGCTTATGGAATCATTTAGTTTGAATCAAATTACATATCAGCATGTGAATATTCTTTGACTTTCCTTTCCAGAAACTATTGTAACAAATGTGACTATTACTAAGAGTCAAACTGCACTTATAGGGACAATGAGTATAAAAAGATGCATAAAGTTTTGAAAAGAAAGAACGCTTGGGGCTGTTGTTCTGGACTGCTTTATAGCATGTATATATAGCATGTATAATGCATGTATAGCATGCATTTATCCAGTGTTTTTGTTAACATTTGCTTGGAAAATAGAGCATCTCAGAAAAAGAAACCAACCAACCAACCACCAACCAACCAAAAAGAGTTCCAGTGGAAATCAAGTGCCAAACATCATTACTAGTAATTCTCGTATAATAGCAATGATTAAATAAAAATCATACATGACTATAACTACAGTTATTCTATGGCTATGTGAATGGTCATAACACTATGTGAATACTGCTGTATGCCTTAACGTGCAATATATGAGTATGCATAAATATAAATATTAGTGTAAATAAATGTTATCATGTGACCTCTGTGTGCCCTATAAAAATTAGTTGTTACGGCAGTTTTTTTATACAAATATTACAGCAAAAAAGCAGCTGTGCTGAATCAACCCACAGCTATGTCTTGTCCCCTGTGCTACCGTCATCAGCAGCAACTTGCTTAGGGCCAGGACATGAGAATAGACCAAGCATGGAAAATATTTCTGCTATATCCTTGCAGCTTCTGGGAATCTTTGGGGAAGGCTCGGGCACTCTCTGAGCTAGAGTTCAAGTTTTTCTCCAATACTTTCAGATGGCTGATGGGATCACTATATATATATATATCTACATACATATTATATATGTACATATATGTATATATGTATATATATATGTGAGTGTATATATATCTATATGTATATATTTTATATGTACATATAATATGTACATATTATATATATGTACATATAATTTTATCCATGCAGATACATATGGAAGCTGTTGAGTACCCAGATAGTCTTTGCCTAGCTTCTTTTTTACGTATTCAAATCCTACTATATCATCTCATCATAGTTAATTGTCCTTTATTACTACATATATATATCATTGAAAATGTTCCATCCTATTGTCCAGTTGCTAATGGGTATTTTTAACTCAGAAATATCTATATCTATATAAAATTAAAATGATAATTTTAACAGTTCACTGTTGATCATTTATTCCTTCCTTTGTTTATTTTGACACTTCTTAACTTATTATATGCCTTCTCTTCATTTTATTTTAGTTATTCACATAAAAGCCTTTGAAAATTCAAAGAAAATATACCAACTGGATTGACTAATATACCAATCTTCTCTGTATGTTTGTTAACTTCATCAAAGAACTCTAAAACTTTCATGAAGAATGAGTAATCTCTGTGAAAGCCATGTGGACTTTTGACTGTAAAATATATTTATTCATGTACTTGTTATTTCTGTTCTTTCTTATAGTAGCTATCAATTTGCTCAGCAATAGTCAGATTTACTGGTCTGTAGCTCCCTGGACCATTTGGAAGTTACCATCTTCCATTTCCCCAGTGCCAATTCCATTTTAAGCACAGTTAATAGTTCAGCAATTTTATACTTGAATTCTTTCAGAACTCTTGGGTGAATACCATCTGTTCCTGATGATTTGTTACCACTCATATTATCAGTTAGTTCTAAAACCTCTCATTTCTAGGATTTTCATAAGCTGCCTAAGTACTGAATTTAGATAGCCTACTAGAGAAACCCTCAAATCTGAAGTCCTAATTCTAAATTTGGAGAAGCTTATGTTCAAACTGCAGATCTTCTGTGACCATCAGTCTTATTCTGATATAAATAATGAACTAATCTTAATGTCATAATCCCATTTTTCAGTTTTAGGTCCCTGTATTTCTATCGTTCAAAGTCATCTTAGAATTCTGTCTTTTCAGTGACTATTCCGAATACAAATATCACAAAATCCTTTCATTTTGGTATGGTAAATAAAATCATAGATACAGATGCAGGTAAAGGCAGAACATTACTGACTGTACAGACCTCAGGTAGAATTTTGATGAGAATCAGAACAGAGAGGAAAGAAAGATGGTATGTGTGCTGATGATACTCTCAGCAATACAGAAAAAATGAAGATGTCCAAAATTATTAGTCTATTTTCAATCACTACCTAGATAAACAAAACCATATATTGAAGAAGCAGAAGGCTTAAAACATTTTAATGGATAATGGCATTAAGAACTTAGAAATAGCTCTTTAATTTAGAGCAATAGTTTACTAGTTAATTTCAGTCAATTTTTTTGACTGGCTGAGGGGGTGGTGTCTGGACCAGGGATTTGGTTACTTTGATCTTGGGCTGTCCTTTGAGAGGCCAGTTATGTGGGCTATGAACAGACACCAACTGAACAAGTGGGGTGCAAGTGTGTTGGGGAGCAAGCTCTCTGGGCTGATTACCAGGGCTTTAAACTAGGTTTGATGGGGGAAGGGAGGGGAGCTAAAGGTGACACAGAAAGGCTGGGGGAAGTCGTCACTGCTGTCACTGTTGAAGACAGGGAAAAACTTCTGAGCTCTCCCATAGGATTTTCTGAGGGCTCCACAGAGAAGGTAGCGTTCCCGATACCCCATCCAGTATCTTCTTCTTGTATCCCCTCAGGGGTAACTGCACCTGCTACTTCCCTAAAATGCCTGTACACCAATGCACTGAGCATGGGAAATAAGCAGGATGAGCTCGAGATCTGTGTTCGGTCGCGGGGCCATGATCTCATTGTGATCACTGAGACGTAGTGGGACAGCTCACGCGACTGGAACACTGTCATTGAGGGCTATGTCCTATTTAGGAAAGACAGGCTGGGGAAGCAAGGGAGTGGGGTTGCCCTTTACGTGAGGTATCCAGCTCCAGATGGGGGAGGGTGAAGGACAAGTGGAGAGCTTGTGGGTATGGGAGACACGGTGGTGGGGGTCTACTACAGGTCTCCAGATCAGGAGGGAGGAAGCTGATGAGGCCTTCTACGAGCAGCTGCTAGTAGCCTCACGATCATGAGCGCTGGTCCTCATGGGGGACTTCAATTACCCAGACATCTGCTGGGTAAGCAACTTGGCCAGGCATGAGCAGTCCAAACAATTCCTACAATGCATTAAGGACAATTTTCTGACACAGGTGGTGGAGGAGCTGACAAGGCGTGGGGTGCTCCTGGACCTCGTTCTTACTGACAGGGATGGCCTTGTTAGGGATGTGAAGATTGGGAGCAGCTTGGGATGCAGCGACCATGAGATGGTGGAGTTCCAGATGGAACTAGGCAAAGGAAGTAAGGTTAAAATCAGGATTGCTACCCTGAAGAGCCAACTTCGACCTCTTCCGGGATCTACTTGGGAGTATCTCATGGGATAGGTTGCTAGAAGGCAAGGGTGCTTGTGAGAGCTGGGCTACATTTAAGCAGCACTTCTTCCATGCTCAGGGTCAGTGCATCCCGAGGAATAGGAAACTGGGGAAGGGGGGCAGGAAACCCATGTGGATGAGCCAGGAGCTCATCAATACAATCAAAAAAGAAGAGGATAGTCTATGAAATGTGGAAAAAGGGCCTGTCCTCTTGGGAGGAGTATAAATGTGTTATCAGGGCCTGCAGGGACGCGATGAGGAATGCTAAAGCCCACCTAGAGATGAGGCTTGCAAAAGAGATAAAGGATAATAAGAAGGGTTTTTTCAAGTATGTAAAGAGCAAGAGGAAGACTAGGGATAATGTGGGTCCCTTGCTGAATGACGGGGGTGTCCTGGTCACGGGAGATGCAGAGAAGGCAGAGATACTGAATGCTTTCTCTGCTTCAGTCTTTGTTTCAAGGACACTCCCCCGGGACTCCTCACCCCTGACAATAGGACAAAGGGTCTGGGAAATGGAGGGCTCCCCCCTGGTGGACGTGGGAGTGGTTCGGGAGCGTCTGAGTGGGCTCAGTGCACACAAATCCATGGGTCCCGATGGGATGCATCTGCGTATGCTAAGGGAGCCAGCAGATGTGATCGCTGAACCGCTCTCTATCATCTTTGAAAGGTCCTGGAGAACGGGTGAGGTGCCTGAAGACTGGAGAACAGCCAGTGTCACTCCAGTCTTCAAGAAGGGCAGGAAGGAGGATCCGGGAAACTACAGGCCAGTCAGTCTCACCTCTGTCCCTGGAAAGGTATTGCAGCAGCTTGTTCTGGATGCCGTCTCCAAGCAATTGGAAGAGAAGAAGGTTATGAGGAGTAGTCAGCATGGATTCACCAGGAGGAAGTCGTGCTCGACCAACCTCGTTGCCTTCTATGATGGCATCACCAGCTGGGTAGATGGGAGAGAGTGGTGGATGTCATCTACCTTGACTTTAGTAAGGCTTTCCATACTGTCTCCCATGACATCCTACTAGCAAAGCTGAGAAAGTGTGGGATAGATGAGTGGACGGCAAGGTAGGTTGAGAACTGGCTGACTGGCCGAGCTCAGAGGGTGGTGATCGGAGGAGCAGAGTCTGGCTGGAGGCCTGTGACTAGCGGTGTTCCCCAGGGATCGGTGCTGGGTCCTGTCTTGTTCAACATCTTCATCGACGACCTTGATGAGGGAATAGTGTCTGCCCTCAGTAAGTACGCTGATGACACAAAGCTGGGAGGAGTGGCTGACACGCCAGAAGGCTGTGCTGCCATTCAGCGAGACCTGGACAGGCTGGAGAGATGGGCAGGAAGAAAACAAATGAGATTTAATAAGAGCAAGTGTAGAGTCTTGCCCCTGGGAAGGAACAACCCGAAGTATCAGTACAGGCTGACGGATGACCTGCTGGAGAGGAGCTCTGACAAAAAGGACCTGGGGGTCCTGGTGGATGACAGGTTGACCATGAGCCAGCACTTGTGGCCAAGAGGGCTAATGGGATCGTGGCGTGCATTAAAAGGAGCGTGGCCAGCAGGTCAAGGGAGGTGATCCTCCCCCTCTACTGTGCCCTGGTCAGACCTCACCTGGAATACTGTGCCCAGTTCTGGGCTCCCCTGTACAAGAAAGACAGGGAACTCCTGGACAGAGTCCAGAGGAGGGCCACAAAGATGTTACGGGGCCCGGAGCATCTTCCCTATGAAGAAAGGCTGAGAGACCTGGGGCTGTTCAGCCTGGAGAAGAGAAGACTGAGAGGAGACCTCCTCAGTGTATATCAATATCTGAGGGGTGGGGGACAGAAAGATGTAGCCAACATCTTCTCAGTGGTTTGTAGGGATAGGACAAGGGGCAATGGTTGCAAGTTAGAGCACAGGAAGTTCCGCACTGACATGCGAAAGGACTTCTTCATGGTGAGGGTGATGGAGCATTGAAACAGGCTGCCTAGGGAGGTTGTGGAGTCTCCTTCTCTGGAGATATTCAAGGCCTGTCTGGATGCCTACCTGGGCAGCCTGCTCTGAGGAACCTGCTTTGGCAGGGGAGTTGGACCCGATGATCTTTCGAGGTCCCTTCCAACCCCTACAGTTGTGTGATTCTGGGATTCTGTGATTCATATGCCATGGGATTTTTTATTACCGCTGTGTGTTAAGACTCTCTCTAAATATCAGTCTCTTCATACAACTATTTTCTGCCAGAGATTACAACACTATTAAGCTTTCTGTTTTTGTTTTTGTTTTTGTTTTTTTTTTTTTTTTTTTACTGTTTGAAGGAAAATAGCCATTTCAACCCTGTTTTGGTTTACTGAAACACACACTTCAGGAGAAAATTAGACATTCTATTCTCAAGATTAAGGAACTCACTAATTACAAAAATAAAGATGATTTCTGTACTACTATATAGATTTGATATAACATATATTTAATTGTGAAAATGAAATTAAAAAAATCTGAGCAGAACTATTCTATAGCTTTTATGACTTTTTTATTATTTATTTTTTATTTTTTATTATTTATGTTATGTTATGTATGTTATGTTATGTTATGTTATGTTATGTTATGTTATGTTATGTTATGTTATGTTATGTTATTTGATCACCTCCTCTTTCCCTTATGTCCATTGTACCTGTGCTCCCTAAAAAGCGGAATTTCTTTTATGGACATTCCATATTGAAAATATCACGAAATCAGAGCAAATGTAAAATTCTTATTTTTATGTGCTGTTGTTCTAAAATTAGTAAAAGCTGTATTTGTGTGTGTGTGATACATCTGTAAGACATAAATGGTGCTATGTTGACAGCCCTGGAAACTGAAGCACTCTTTCTGACTTCAGTGCAGGGATACAGAGAGCTGAAGTTTACTTATTATATTCTGAAAAACTACCAATACCTCAGACAGAGCATTGGAACAGATGGAAATTTAGTTTTTATTACCTCTGTTTTCACCCTTGTTCCTGAGATTGACAGTGAATATTTTCAGAAATGAGTACAATGACACTTTTACCCCTGTCCAATCTAACCATGGCTTCATACTACAGATTCCACAGGGTCTGAAGGACAAAATACAACTGACTTCCCTGGACTTCAGTCAGTTTATCATTCCTTGATACTGTTCATTAAGGAATAAGGCTTACACACAATCTTCTGGAACTGGTTCCCTTCCAATTAAATGTAAAGGACCGAACCATATGTTTTTCAGCTAGGAACAGAAAAACAATAATTAATGAATTGAGATCTACGAACCCTCCACAACTTTTACTTCTTCCTCTTCACAGGTTCAAATGTTTATCAAATGATGTGCAAAAGCCTAGCAAGAGGAGAGACATCAGATGCAGCAGTGAAATACTTTGTACCAAAACTAAGAAGTACAGTAACAGTAAATACTTCTAAAGTCTTATACAGCAATTATCTAGGGGCTGAAGAAAGATTTATTTTGCAGCCACAACCATGTCAGAAATCCTGCCTGAGGTTTCCCAAAGCACTTTCAGGTGTCACTGATCACAAAGTGCTTCTGACCCATCCATGATCTCTATAACTCTATCCTTTTTTTATTATTTTTCTTTTCTATTTTCAGGTTCTCTCCCCATCCTGCAGCTTCCTCACAATGGCGCTGAGCTCTGCTCTCTAGGGACAATGACAGGACCCAAGGGAACAGCATGGAGCTGGGACAGCATTATTAGGAAAACGTTTTTCACTGAGGGTGTGGTCAGGCACTTTAACAGGTTCTTCAGGGAACTGGTCATGGCACTGAGCTTGCTGGAGTTCAGGAAGCATTTGGACAACACTATCAGACATGTGGTCTGATTTTTGGGTGGTCTTGTGCAGAGCCAAGAGTTGGACTTGATGATCCTTGTGGATCCCTTCCAACTTGGGATATTCTATGATTCCATGGTTCTAAAAAAAACCAACAAACAACAAAACAAACACCACCACCAACAAAAAACATATCTCATGCAGTCCTCAGTTTTAAGAATGGAAGAAATTGTGGACTGCAGAAATGAATGGAGTCTTAGAAACTAATGCAAATTTTTAGCAATAATGTAAGAGGAGACTAATTAAGTCACTGTAAGGAAAAAAAATAGGAAAATCGTCTCGTGGTTTTGTTAAGACAAACATTACTGAATGTAAATAGACTGTCTGCCCCACTACCTCAGAGGACATGTAAAGCAATTTCAAAATTTCAGTCACTAACTGTATATGACAGAACTACTCAAAGGAACTACTCAAATGGTGGCCCATGCTGCTGATGAATACTCTGATGAATATTACATTGTCAAAACATGCAAACACCTCCCCCAAATCAAACAAACGTTATTACAACAATGAAAACAGCACATTTAAAATAAATAAATAAATAAATAAATAAATAAATAAATAAAAGCAAGACATCGAGACATTTTTCTCTTTATTAATCTCTTTATTAATCTCTTGGACTGTAGTAGATGGTAAAATTGAGATAGACACGGAAAAAGAGAAAAAACCTTTATTGAGCAATAGAGGAAATACATGTAAATGCATTAATGACAAAAATGATCCCCATCCTTTTTCCACTTTGAAATAACCAGGAAATAATCATGAAAAAGTGGATGAAGATGTTAAACTGAATCAACCCCAATACCGATTAACTGAAAAAAAAACAAACAAACAACACATTGTCCTCTACCTCCCAGCCTATGTCCAGAGTTCTGATCTGCAAATTTGTGTGATTAATTCTACTAATGACTGTAACAAAGAAATCTGAATTCTGATATTTAACATTTTGAATTGCAACTGTAATAATGTGTTTTGATGTCAGTTTATCATAGATAACTTCTTATTCCTTCTCACATTAAGTATGTTATGCTAACCAATTTATTCAGAGATTTAGAAGCTGCTATTAGCTTTTATACTATAAAATTTGGACACTATGTATGAGAAATTTAAAGATTCCAGAATGCATATAAAACAGAGATATTTTCCTTTCATTTTTTCAAGTTGATTTGTCTGAGTAAAGGTTTTTGGGCTTTATTTAATTTATTTATTCTTTTTTTTTGCTTGTCGTGACTTCACGGCTTAAACATCATTGTGTGTGAAATTAACATGCTGCTATTCCTAGCCAAGTTTTTTAATTTGGACAAAACCAGATCTTTCTAACTTCCTAATTCATGTGGGAAAAACAAAACAAAACAAAACAAAAAAAAAAGCAAGTCTTCAAAAAAAAAAAAAAAAGAAAAGATAATTAAGCTGATTAAAACTGGTTTATCTTCTTTTCTGTAAATGCTCGGTCTCATGCTTTTATTTGTGACATCATGATAAGAAGTAATTAAATTCTGGCAAAATTTCTTCTTTCAAATAATTTGAGCTATTACTGCAAAAACACACAAGAAACTATCCTTGCTATGAGAAATTCACATTTTTATGTAAACAATGCACTCAGTAAAGGTTACCTCCTATATTAATCTGCTACTTTGCCAAGGAACTTTTGTTTTCATAAAGTTGCTCATTACTGTCTCAATTTCAGGGCAGTATCTTTGCTCAAGTGCAAATTAACTTGAAGAACATACATTAGTTCCACTCTAATGAAGCCTATGCTTAAATAGCTTCCTGAACCAGAACTGTAGTGAATAATATATGAGTTAGGCCGAAATCTTGATTTTGCTTATGTAAAAATAGTAGCATGTATATAAAAAAGATATCTTTCAATTGCATGCCATTCTCTTACGTGTAGATGTGTCCCTGTGGAGAAAATGGGAAGATAACTCTTGAGAGATGGGAGGTCACATTGCTTCAGGCATAGATGTTGGAGAGGCAAAATTGTGCCCCAATTAGTACTGCCATGTGTGTTACATTACATTCATGCCTCTCCCCTGTTTGCATTAAAAACAGGATTATGATTGTCTGGTGCATGGTGTGTAAGAGGAATATTCACAGACAGGATGATGAAAATTGCAGTAAATAAACTGAAAAATAAAAAGGGATTTTGCAATCAGGCTCTTGGAGCACTGCCCCTGGAGCAGGACAGGAACCAGAGTGAGTCACACACAGCTCCTTCCTTACCCATTTCCTGCTGCTGAAAACTGAACTATGGAAGTCCTTAAGGGATAATTATCTCCCTCACAAATATTGCTTTCCAACACCAGAATCTGTACAGGCTTCTACCTAAGCCCTGGTCACCCAATAAATGATACCACTGTGGGCTTCTTTGCAAGCTGTACAGTTTTGTGTGGTCACTGTGTAACCAATGGGTTTTCCTCTGTGAATAATCTTCTGAGTCACTCAACAGCATTTCTGAACTTACAAACAAGCTCTACCCTAGGCAGTATGTTTGTGAGGGTAGTTTTCCAGCAGCATTTGCTTGCTTTAGTTAGAAAGAAAGATCCCACTAGTGTCGCTGTCAAATGAAAAGTGCATTAAAGTCTTCACAACTAACCTCTAGATTTCCTGACCAAGCAGACAAATCTCAGAGTCTAAATTCACCTTGAGAGGCAACCTAGATAAATACTACTGGTGAGAGAATATGTCTGCAGCTTTGCACCTCTCCTCCAAGGTGTCCTTCTGCTGGAGTAAAAAACATGGCCACATAAAGTCAGATTTTGGGGGAGGGAGGCATTGGTTAATGGCTCAACATGAGCCAGCAATGTGTGCTTGCAGCCTGGAAAACAAACCGTATCTTGGCCTGCACCAAGAGCAGTGTGGCCAGCAGGGCGAGGCAGGGGATTCTTCCCCTTTGCTCTGCACTTGGAGTCCTGCTCTAGGACCACTAGAACAAGTACATGGAGCTATTAGAGTGAGACCAGAGGATGACCACAAGGATGATCAGAGGACTGGAGCACCTCTCCTGTGAAAACAGATTGAGGGAGCTGGGATTGTTCAGCCAGGAGCAGCCTTCCAGTTCTTAAGGGGGACCTACAAGAAAGCTGAGGAGGGACTCTGTCAGGGACTGTAGTGATAGGACATGGGGGAGTGGCTTTGAACTGAAAGAGGAGAGATTTAGATTAGATACTTAGAAGAAATTCTTTACTATGAAGTCAGTGAGACACTGGAACAGGTTGCCAACAAAATCTGTGGATTCCCCATCCCTGGAAGTGCTTGAAGCCATGCTGGATCAGGCTTTGAGCAACCTGGCCTAGTGGGAGGTGTGATTGGCCATGGCAGAGGTTAGAACTGGGTAATCTTTAAGGTCTTTTCTAACCCAAACCTTTCTCTGATTCTATAATTCTGTGTTTCTTATGATATGAGAAAGACGAAATCTCTGAGGTGGAGGGTGAAGGGAAAGCAGGTGGAAGCAGCAGGTACAGGGAGCCTTTTAAAACAATAAAAAGTCTGCTGCTGTTTAACATCCCTAGCTGTGATGTGGTCTTGCACCACCATCCTTAGTGTACACCCTTTACTACAAGTCCTTGCTCATACAAATTCTCAACGATTGTAGCTTTGGCTACAATCAGTTAGTTGTCTTTATTTTATTTATTTATTCATTCAATTTATTTATTTATGAAGTTTAGCTCTTGGTTCTCTGCTGTTACTGTTCCTATAGAGAAGCTTGTTATCTGCGTTTTAGTCCTCATCAAATGTCTTCTGTTCTGTGTTGGATGTATTATGGAACTTATTGGATATTTCCAGAGAGGTTGACACAATTATGAACTGAGAAATGAGACAACTGTTTTATTACAGTTGTTTATGTGTCTGGATGCATTTATTGCAGCCTGGGTAATATGAACCTGCGGTTTAGGTTTTGTTTTGTTGTTGTTGTTTGTTTATTTTTGAAATATAAAGCATGATAATGACAAAAAGGTAAACTATATATAGATAAACATTTGCTAGAGACAGAAGAATTAATAATAATAGAATTATTATTATAAGAGACAAGAGACAACAACTGCCAGATTGACTCTTACAGTTGCATTGGCAAAGATGCTTTTTGGGCTTGGGTTTGGGGGCTAATACTGAAAGATGATATTTTAGTGATATGCAGAAGATTTCTCAGGATAGTGAACAGTATGAAAGAAATGTCAAAAAAATCAAAATCAATTAAAAATAAGTAGAAATTAAAAGTGTAGAAGAACATATCAGAATCCAGATACATATTTTGGTAATGTAGAAAGTGATTATCAAATATTTGACAGTTTTCTAAGATAATAAACATCATGACAGCTTCAGTGGTTATAGTTCCAAATATTCTGACAACTGCCAGAGATCCATCAAAACAACAAAAATGTCTTACTTTATTCAGAACTTGAAGAGCAAATAAGAGCAAATGAAAAATATCATATTATATCATGTGGCTAAGGCAATATGTAGAGAAGAAGATGTGAATGACAAAGGCAACTCCTTAAAAGCATAGTTCAGTTTCATCCTGCATTGATGCTAGTAAAATATAACTGCATGAATGCCAGGGAAAATGAACAGCCATGATGATGTCAAGATGGATGAATTAATTAATCTCAAAATTCAAAGCAACTTTCAAATAGTTTTGAATAATTTTCTCTTCTTTGCAGTATTCTTCTTTAGCTTGTTTTCATTAAAGATACCACTATGTTTTTTTGTTGTCTTTTTTTTTTTTTTTCTTTTTTTTAGGGTAAGGCTGCCAGAATACATTTGAGCTCACAGCTCACAGCTCACTCCAGTCTTTAGAAGGGAGGGCTACCTTCAGAATGACTATTTATTAGATTTTATTCATTAGAAACCAAAAGCAAGTTAAGTTTGCTTTAAGATTCTAGTTTGTACTTTGCATCAGCAATCACAACACAAAGAATCAGGTCAGAATCTCAATTGAAAGGACAATTAAAAACAATTTTCTTCAGCTCACCCAAATGCTGCTTTATAAAAGCAAGGAAGATTTTCACCAATGCCTCCTTCTAGGGTCGACATAAAGACAAACATCTTCAGGGGAAGATTCATCTCATTTTATAATATGTCTAAGACTTAGGATATTTCCTGTAGCTCTCCACGGATTTACAGAGGACTCATTTAGTCTAATCACTTTAACATGTCTAATGTTAACTCAGATAAATATTATTCTTTGTCAGTAAATAACAGGAAATGTATGTCTTTTGACTTACAGTTTGAAAGTTGAGAAGAAACAACAGAAATTTTCAGTTTCTGTGTACTGTACTGGCCTAATAAATGGGAAACGAGGCTTCAGCATACAGATTCTTCCACCCCAATGTCCTTAAGTAAAAATGGAACTGATTGCACTAAAGGATATCTATCAATTTGAGAGCAGTTTTAATCCCCAAAACAAAGGAATTCATCTTGATACTAAGGCAAGAAGTTCAGTATACTGCCATTACATGACTAATATGAATGACAAAACATCTAGTAAACAGTGTTTCATTGTTATGGACTGGAAAATGAAAACAACATATAATGTCATATTCTGTAACTATTTTCATTGTCTGAGCCAGGCAACAGAAGGTACAGACTGGCAATGTCTGAAATATACTGAAGAGTAATTCATACAAAAAAGACAAAACAAAAACAAAACAAACAAGCAAAACATTAGAATGTTAGCAGTCTCAGATGCAGACATTTCAAGGTTTTAGCCAATACAAAACTAGAATTAGTAGTAGCCAACATGACACTACATCCACTGTCAAAATGAGAAATCTAGAAATTGATGTGCACAGTATCTGATAACCAGTCATCTCATCTCAAATAAATTCCAGAGTAAAACCTCATCTGAATGAGAATATTCCGCAGGCATCTGCTTCAGGTCATGAGAATGCATGGAGCTACTGTAATCCGGATTCAAGAATTACCTTATGGCATAATAAAACTTTGAAAGAAAATATAATAAATTGCAAGTATGCAGTAAGCACCAGTAATTAATAAGTGATATTAATCCAAATAGATACTGTTGCATGTTAAAGACAAATTTCATATTGATTTTATATTTCATACTGAAGAAGAGAAATTGTAGGAGGAGGGAGAAAGAAGGAAATGCTTTCAAAAGCCCTGTTCCTGCTTGGATTTGTGCTTGAAGCCAATAAGACAATTCATCTGTGGAAGAGTAAACAAGTGCATAATTCTTTTCAGGACCAAGACTGTACTGGCAAAACTAACAACTGTGATGATAGGCTTCCCAGAGAGGCCAAGAGCTGAATGAAGCGTGAGCTGCCCTCATAACCTTAGCCTCAATGGCCATCAACATGCTATCCATGGATTTGAATGAGCCTATAGTTTATTCCTCTGGGATCACATATAGTGTATAGGAAAAAGTGTTCCATCAAGGCTATGCAATTTTTGTATGGGTAAAATTTCCAGAGGGGTTCTCACATCCACATATAATTTGAAAAAGCAGCTAGAAAGTATCTGTTCTTTTCAGCTCAGAGCTACAGCACGTTGTTCAAAGGAGCTCATTTATTTAGTTCCCCATTGAATTACTGAATGTAATATATTGCAATGGTCAGTAGGCAGAGTCTTCTGGATAATTTTTTCAAACAGTCTCTCAGCAGTGCTACATGTTTTTGTTATAAAATATTTTAATTAAAAAATGAAATCTAGATTTAGCAATTCAAATATGACCAGTTTATTACTTTATTTTTAAAGATTGACATGTTTTAATTAGAAAATATTTAACCATTACATAGCTTTTAAACCTCAGTAAGTGCTATCTGGGGCAAAGTTACAAAACAGACCTGAAGTGAAAGTATCTATTGTACTTCACATCAGCCGGTCCTAAATGTTTCTGAAACTCTAAAGACATTAAAACAGATATACACCTTATATTTATCAATCTAAAGATTTTAATGTCAGAAGGCACTGCCATTCAAATGGCATCTAATCAGGCTCGTAGTGGTCTATTTCACATCAAAGAGCTATGGGATAAAGTACATATAATACTTAAATACTTCTTAGAGCAATGGCTAAAAATCACAAGATGAACACAGATAAACACCTTAACCACTCATGCCCATTTACTTTCCTAGTGAATCTCTAAATTCAGGACAGAACAAGGTCTGAAATGGCTAGATGTAGCTACAGGATGAATATGTGAAAGGGAATGGAGGATGGAGGAAGACTTGCTACCAGAGTGAATATGTTCTATGACAATATCCTGGGACTGAGGCAGCTCTCCTATGAGGAGAGCCTGATTGAGCTGGGACTGTTCAGCCTGGAGATGAGGAGGCTTTGGAGGATCTTATCAAACTACCTAAAGGAAGGGTGCAAAGAGGATGGAGATGGCCTATGCTCAGTGGTGCCCCGTGCCAGGACAAGAGGCAATGGGCACAAACTGGAGCACAAGAAGTTCTGTTTAAACATCAGGAAGCCTGTCTGTGCTGTGCAGGTGATGGAGTGCTGGCACAGGCTGCCCAGAGAGGCTGTGGAGTCTCCTCCTTGGAGATCTTCAAAAGTCACTTGGATGTGGTGCTGGGCACCCTGCTCTGGGTGGCCCATGCTTGAGCAAACGGTTGGGACCAAATGACCTTCAGAGGTCCCTGCCAAAGTTAACCATTCTGACATTTGGTGATTCTGTAAATATGCATGAAGATTTTTTAATTATTATTATTTACTTTTCCCACAACTTTTTCACAGTTGTTCCCCCACGTTGTTTCAGAAAAAAAAATAAAGATAAAATGTTTATTCTTTAGGCTGATATAATTAAAACTTGTTTTAGGAAGGTATACAGACAAACCCATTTCTTAAGACATTAGAAATGACAGGTACACTTAAAGCCAACAGTAATTTTACTGAAGCCATCAGAAAATAAAAACATTATTTAAAAATAAGCTTGCTATTTTGTTTTCAGTAGTGTTCCTACTAACATAAAATTTTAATTGCAGATTAGTTTTATTCTTGTAGTGCTGTTGATAGATTTGAGGCAAGCGACATACATCATTAATCGTATTGTGTATTGAACTGCATTTCAAACAAGAGCTTTGTCTGACTGAGCTCCTACAGCCTGTCTGATTGTTGCAGAATTATCATTAAATGGAAATGATGCCAGTGAATGTTGAACTTAATGTTATGTTTCCAAATACCATGAATAATATTACAGTGCCTTTAATGATTTCCATAGGAGAAAAATGTCATTAAGCAAAGCACCAATATTAGCCCTGGTGCCCTGGCTGAATTCCAGTCTGGCTAATTGCATTCTGATACCTACCATTTCTCAGTAGTTTGAACTGGGTATATTTGTGTTCCTCGGTGTTTGATCATTGATATGTTAATGCTGTATATTGTCATCTCATTGTTGTATGCCACCCCAGAGTTTGCTGGCTATCATGCTCAAACATTCAAGCTGTATTAATAAAGTCCTGACCACAACACATGACACTGAAAAGATTCCTTTCACTCTACCTTCCCACATTTGATCAAGTTTCTTAGGTAGTGTTTAACCTATCAGGTAAGCACAGATCAATTTATTTCAGTGTTTGTTAAATGTACAGCACAAGCTCAAGTCCCACTTCTGAAATAATGAGCTGCTGAAGCCCATTAACACATGTTTATAGCTGAGCACAGAGATGATGTGAACAGTATTTGACTGTATGTCTCTGTATATGACTCTGAACAGTATTTCCTAAGCATCTCCACATCTGTTTTGCTTTCAATTGTGCAGTAGTCTAAGAACATGACCCAAACTTTGGATGAGAGTTAAGTGAAGATATGCTCCAAGAGCACACCTCATACATTTTAGCACCTGCAAAACATTTAAACAATAGCCTTGGAGTAGAGCTAGTCCAAAGTTCAATTTCTGAAATGTGGACTTCAGAATAAACTGACTTGTACTATAGCTCCGCTTCAGTTGGTTCATAGTACTTGCTTATGTAGACATAGTAATATTCAGATATTTTATTCAAATTGGAAGATCTGGACTGTATTATTTTACTATTCTTTAAAGTGTGGGTTTTCCACAACTCAACTTACAGATCACAGAATATTTGAGAAAACCATTCTGACTTTGTCACATTTGGTAACAGTGATGGAAATAAAAAAAGATAGGGATGAAAAGAGTCTGACACCTAAATCCTAGCTCATGGAGAGCTATCGGAGAATCTGATTCATGAGAGAATTCCGATTCATGGAGAAACAGAAACACGATTCTGAATTGCCTTGATACACATTCAGGCAGGATGTCCAGTGCCAGTCCTATATAACAACTTTTTGTGCATATATCACATCTCAAAGACATTGTGTCTGGTATCATTCCTAATAGCCTTCCCAAGCCCCTTCATTTTGAGGGCCATTTGTGATATCCAGTTCAGACATTCATACACATTAATTTTCCCATTTGAGTGATCAGACAAGATCAACAAGAAACATATTTTTTGTCTGAATCCTGACAGAATCTATTTCCATATTGCACATATATATAGCTTCAGAAGAAAATCATAGTATTCCTTTCCAAGCAAAAGGGAGAAGCATTTGGATATGATTGGCCAAGACTACTTTCAGATCTATTACATACAAATGGAAAGTACT
The DNA here is from genome assembly GCF_964211825.1 of Aythya ferina. Taxonomy (NCBI): domain Eukaryota; kingdom Metazoa; phylum Chordata; class Aves; order Anseriformes; family Anatidae; genus Aythya; species Aythya ferina. The sequence goes on along the minus strand of NC_140299.1, from coordinate 4,942,231 downwards.
GCTAAATCCTTAATTTATTACCTCTCCCAGCTCTTTGAATAAACCTCATTTTGTACTAATAACTCTCAGTGGTGCTGTACAACATATGTTACAGAAGTCCCTGAGCTAACCAAGAAAAAACAAGCCAAAACCATCAGCGGAGTGTCTTACCTGTCTGAACTCTTCAAGATCTATTTTGTTTCCCACCAGCACCAAGGGGATATCATAGGTATGCCGGACACGATAAATGAGTTCCTTAAACTCAGCAGCTTCTTGAAAGGATTGACGGTCTGTGATGGAATAGCAGATAATGAAGCCTTCTCCACCTCGCATGTATTGGTCCCTCATGGCTGTGAATTCTGCCTGTGAAATAAGAACATGCTCAGTAATTTGGCAGAAAAAAAATTCCATCTGCAAATAACAGACTTGCTGAAAACTTCCTCCATCCCCCAAATAATTTCACATTGCTTGTTTTACTGTTTTAAATAGTTTTTGCTGAAACTCATGCATCCTTCTGGGTCATTAGATCATACACCAGCAGGATTTCTCTTAGGCCTTTTTTTTTTTTTTTCTCCTTTTTTTTTTTTTTTTTAAACCTTTTCCTATCAGGAGAATTCTATCTTCTAAGAAGATCAACTTATGCCAGTGCCTGCATATAGAAAACACTGTTTTATGTAGCTCTAGAACCTTCTGCAGCCCTTATGGTACACGTAGATGACTAGCAATTCAATGGATGTTAATAGGTGTGAAAGAAGAGTTATATTACTATCTAGGGATGGTAGATAGTTACAAACTCTTTATTATGCACTCAGTTCAGAAACTCAGTAATATCAAAATCATTGTCATTGACTCCTACCAGCTTTGGAAAAATGCCTAGCAAAACAGGAACATAATCTAAAAAAAAGTTCTGCTTTTTCAAATGCTCACAGAAGCTGGGGTATTTAGTTCAGTGTGGGATAATACCATTAAATCAAAATGAATAATTTTGAATGGAGGGATAATTGGCCCGATTTTCTGTTCCTTCATTTTCCTATATTTTTGTATGTATTTTTTGTCACAACTATATTTTGAGTTACGAGTATGGTTTTCAAATTTATTTAACAAATACTACTTTCTAGAAAAATCAAAGCTTACTTTTTAAAAACTAGTCTCAGACACTGCAGCTCGAGAATGCATTTTAAAGACAGTTTCTTTTTTGTTTGCTCTTCTTGATCACAACCCAGAATAATCCAGCCCATGACAACCAGCCCATGACAACAGCCAGTTGAGATCAAAATCCTCCTGACAGAATCAGCTCTCCAGAGATATTAAGATGCAGGAAGGTCTGATAAAGCAAGGCATACACATATCAATGTTGGACCATTTCTATGAGCAGCAGGATGCAATATCAAGTCCTCTATTTTTTACTCTGTTGAGAATTTAGGTGAGGATTTTAAAAAGAGTTTAGGCTATATGTATGTCCACAATTTTTGCTGAAAATTGAAGGGAAATGGATTGCTTATGCTCTTTTAAAAGTCCCAGCCTTAAATCTTTCTCAATAGTCACTCATGTTGATTGATAATACTTCCTGTGAAGAGACTTTTGTGTTGACCATTATCATTTATTCATGATGTATCTTTTACCCAGGGGCTTTTTAATATATCATTCAAAATATTTCACCTGCTACAGGAAGAAGTTCATAGACTAAGCTCCAAAATAGCAGACTAATAGGCAATTTAAGGGTAAGATTCTGCTTTGAGCTTACTCTGAATTTCAAAATGTCTAAACTCTCACCACTTCCATCCCAGGAGAGTTTATTATCTGCCAAGCTATAGCTTAGAGTGGATTAGGCTGTGTTCTGTTCCATCATCTTGAAAGTGGATGTGGGGCAGTGGTGGGTAGAAGGACAGAAGACATCTAGCCAAAGGGGATCTATTCTTTGTTGGTTTGTGCAAGACAATGAATGGAGATCTGGTCTCTGTTTTCCAGGTTGTTGCCTCTCAACCTTATTATATTGAGCCCCTGGATCAATAACCAAAACAATAACAAACTGGAGACCACACTCAAAGTCTCCAAGTTACAGACGGGTAGTGTTAATTACTAAGCATGGAAACATACTCTCGCTCACTTACTCACCCACTGACTTCCCTGCCAAGACAGGATCTCTCCACCTACCTTCCCAAGTTTCTTCTCTTTTCATCATCACCTAGACCTATTCCATTCCATGATTAGTGGGGTTGTCTCCTTTGCAGTAGGAGCTAAACAAGGCCATGACGCCTTCCTTCAGACTGAACATACAGTGAAAATCTTATATGGAGTTGAACTTGTGGATTAAGGCTCTTGAATTTAGCCATCTCTGCAGTTGTAGGCCACAACCTAAGCTCCAATATAGATAATGGAAAACTGATCAATATAATTAATGGACTACAGATTGGTTCCATTGACAAAAAACAAACAAACAAACAAACAAACAAAAAACAACAAACAACTGTTTTTCTGCTTTATCTATTTTTGGGAGAGAGCTGAATATTTAGACAACTTGTACTAGGTCTGTCTGGAATGTTAACTTTCTCGGCAGCAGCCCATACAGTGCCGTACTCTGTACTTGTAGCTGGAACAGCAGTGTTATCACACCAGTGTTGTGTCTACTGCTGAGCAGCACTGGCACAGCACTAGGCCTTTCTCTAACCCTCCTAGGGGGTGGGCAAAAAGTGAGGACAGAAACATCACCAGGGCAGCTGACCTAAATCAACCAAAGGGACATTCCATACCATGTGGTGTCACACTCAGCAATAAAAGGTGGAAACAGGAAGAAGAGGGGAGGGGTGGGCTCTCATTGGGAAAACGTCAGTCCTCCTCTCGAACACCGGCTGCGTGCGTTAAGGCCCTGCTTCAAGGACGTGGTCAATCATCGCTCATTTGCGGGAAGTAGAGAGTAATTTCTTTCCTCTGCACTTCCATATAGCCTTCATTTATTTTGTTTGTTTGTTTTCCTCCCTTCTTTTTATTTTTCTCTTTTCCCCTCCCTTTTCCCCTTTCCCTTTTTATTTTCCCTTAGTTAAATTGTTTAGTTCATAGTAGTCTTTATTTAATTGTTATTATTATTTCCCTTTAATTAAATTATCCTTATCTCAACCCGTGAGTTGTTCTTTGCTTTACTTCTCCCCCTCCTCATCTAAAGGAGGGGGAGTGAGAGAGCGGTTGTGGGGTTTAGCTGCCCAGCACGGTAAAACCACCACACAACTAAAGAGAACCTCTAGGTCCCACGTAGACATATGAAGTAGATGTTTTGTTATATAACAAATCACAGCCCAGATGTTCTGTATTCCTGGGTTAGAACATTCATAAATCTAATATTATGACACTAGATGATTATTCTGCACAGCCTTTTACAAGGAATTAGCTCTGCTCAGTGAGGTGATCCACCTCCAGGAAGTGTTCTGAACTTTTTACACTCATTTATAGCTGCTTGCAGTGAACAAAGGATGCATTAAGACACATATCTCTGTTTAAGTTAAATATTGCAAGTGACCTGCTGCAACATGAGGACTGTCTGGATCACTCACCAGGAATGTTCAGTGGCTTTCCTTAAGTACAAGGAGAATCTGGATTTACACACTGTTTTTTTTTTTTTTTTTTTTTTTTTTACACACTGCGATTTACACACTGTGTCCAAAAGGACAAAATGCTCAGCTTATAAGCACCACTATTCTAGAGATGGAGACATTTACCTACGCTTTCTGCGTCATGCCTGGGCATAATTATGACTTTAAATATATGAATAAATTTGCTTTTCCATTTTTTCATTATGACATATTATTGCAGTTGATGTGTTAGATTAAGCAGCCAGAATACATGTACCTTAGTGTCGTACTGACAGTGATTCATTTTCAGATGCATTGATTATTCTATGCAAACTGGATTTGGGACATCCACTTAGTTTTCCGTTAACTCAATTAGCAATTTTTTTTCTTAGTTTTGATGTTTATTTTCACCTCTTAGCTATTCTCCTTGGCAGGAATGCTCATTACATCCTCAAGGACTCCAAGGTTAATCATAAATACATGTAAGCATTTTATTGGATTTTTTTTTTTTTTTAACATTCTGAAAACCCCAACATAGTAATATAAATTAGGAAACAGGATGAATACAATTTTCAATAAACCTGCTGTAGACCTTGCAATAGCTGTGCCCATACACACAAGACAAAAGAGTAAGAAGCAATTAAAGCTGTTCAATTTTTAGTTCAAGATATATTTCATAGTTTATACTTACTAAAATCCAAATCACCTGGGTTTTGTGGATGTTCAACAACAGATGAAGATGGACCCAAAGGTTTTACATATTCTTCAGTGTTTTTATGTTATATTTTTGACTGGTTCTCTTATAAAGTAAGTGGCATTATATCTGTGCACTTGGCACACAAATGTCTTCTTTGTTTTCTGCTATAGAAGTGGCTTTTTCAAAAAAAATATTCAGGAATAGTACTTGATACATTTTTTTTTTACTCAATAGAGGAAAAATATGAAACATTCCCAAGTCAGTAAATATCAAGGGGAAGAGAAAGTAGGAAAACATACCTCCTCAAAAGGAAATCAATTCTAAGAATTAAAGTGAAGTTTTGTCATGCTTATAGCACTTTGCAGCTTGACATCAGTCTATAGTATTCTTATGTGTATTATGACTAAGGCTTAACTGAAAAGTGTGATAAGAAATCTTTTGAAACAAAATCACCTTCCTCCTTTGGAGAGGTGCTGTACTTGAGAATAAAAATCAAGTTTGGATAGAAATAAAATTAAAACTTTTGAAAAGTTGAAAGAAGTATAACTTTTCCATTTTCCCAACAGAATGTAAAAAAGGAAGAAGAAAAAAAAAAAAAAAAAAGTACTAATTCTCATATGAAGCCTATCTGTAGAAGAAAGGTAGCAAGAAAATTTGAGCATGTCACTCCTAAATGTCCCTAATGTCTGTTCCAATTGCCCTTATAGGGCATCTCAAGTGATTTTGAAAATTTGATAGATTGGACTCGCAATGAAATAGAGCAGTTCCCTCCACATGCTCAGTCACATCCCATTCTGTTGTACTAAATGACATACACCCAGGTGAATTAATTTGTCCTTTAATGATCCCCTTTGCTAAGGGTATATGTGTATATATATCTTCATCAAACTTTCCTGTGAGGCAGATGAGCCAGTAAAGGCTGGGATAGAGAAAATCCTAAATGTTTTAGTTTGCTGTGTTCTTCATCAGTAAGCTACTAGCTCTTTTCAGCAGCAGCTACACATTTATCTCAGACTTCCTTAAATTGGAAGTGTATCTGTAGAAGCCCAGCTCTTTGTCTTTCACATCTCTCAAAAGTTTCAACCCCAGCAACACTTTCTCCTTCCTAACATGTCCAAGAAATACTTCCATGTCCATCCTTGTGTGGCTGTCCCTGATTCTGTATTTTTTATACTTTCTTAAGTCAAGCTGAGTGAGCAAACTCTTTCTTTTTTATATTAGCCTTTAGGAGAACAGCTTAGTGTAGAAGAAAATACTTATCCTGTGGTTTCTTTCTGTTATCCTGATTTATCTTCTTTTATCCTGCTTTTCATAACAAGCAAGAGGGCTTTTTCATAATGAACAATAATTTTAATTAGTTTTTAAATTCATTCTTTTTAATGTAAATAGGACTGATGTGATTATTTATTTACTTTTATTTATTATTTATTTGTTTATTACAGTTTGAAATTTTTTCCAAGTGAGATCAACTTTGTATTGTCTTCAGAAAAGGAAACACCTTTGGTGGCAAACACCTTTGGTGGCTAAATAGACTACTCTTAGATATATACGTCCTTATGAAGGACTAGCTTATTGTTGGCTACCAAACCCAACCAATGCTCATCTCAGGATTACCTCACCTTTTAGACTGCAGTAATCTAGGAAAGGATGTCACAAAAGTAGGTATGTCTGTTTTTTTACTGTCTCCTAAGCATTTCCTCCTGAACAGCACTGGAGAAAGAGTGGTGGACCAGAAAAGCTTTCACCCAACTCAGAATCGTTACAAAGAACCACATCACTGTTTTACATCAGCAGAACTCAAAACTGAAGTGAAGTCTCTGGAACTCCAGTGTTATGCATTGCTAAAATCAAGCCTTGCCAGCACCAAGGAAATAGGAAAAAAAGGGTGAGGGAAAGAAATAACAAATAAAAAAAAGACAGAGGTTATGAGCAGGAGGTCATTTAAAGAGTCCCTTCTATTTCATTGTGTGGCATGTGTTTGAGGAGGAAATACAATGCAGTGAGTGGAAGTGCAGTCCTCCTCCACACTCCTCAGAAGAACAGCACTTAGAAATTTAAAGATGCAGCACCTCAGAAACAAAGGTGTCATGTTTTTCAAACTACACACACACTCCACACATTTTGATGCCTGTTCTGTTTTTATGATCTTGGCTTATATCTCTGGAAGAGGTCAGAGCCTCCCCAGGGAGGCCATCCTCACAGTTTGAGAAATGCCACTTTCTCTATCTTCTTGTCTCATGTTCTGCTTGACTTTAGAACCAGGAATCTGCTAACAGATGTTCTTAATCAAAGCTGTCTCTCTGATTACCACAGGGGTCATTCTTGTTATGAAGTGTTTTTTTTTTTTTCACATTTCTAGTAAGCGCCGGGGGGTGGGGGGTGTTCTTCGAAACAGGCAGAATATTGTTCATCTACAACAATGAACAAACAAGGATAAAATGAACAGAAAGGACACAGGAAACTCAGCAGGGAAAATAAATCCTTCAAATAGCGAGTGAAGGAATCAAACATAAAGACTATAAACCATAAAAAAAAAAAAAAACTACGTGAAAATATATTGTTCTTTCTGTTTTATGTTTCTTTCTTTTCTGTTTTCTGTTTTCTGTTTCTCTTTTCTGTTTCTTTCTTTCTGTTTTCTTTTTCAGCCTTTTTTTTTTTTTTTTTTTTTTGAGAGAGAGAGAAAGTTTGAGTTGAGAGTTTCTTCAATCTCAGAAAAGTTATTTGTGAATATGGTCAAAGATTAAGTTTTAGCAGCAAATGATTTCTCAGTGCCAAAGTGTAACCCTCCCATATCTCTCTGTTAAATTCTCTCACACACATAAACATCACAGCTGACTTCCTTGGGATTACATATTCTTCATCTGGCACTGCTTGTAATATAGTATGCATTTATTTTCTTTTACCTCCTGAAACAGATACATCTAAGGACAACACACTGGTGAGAAGGGTTGTAATGATTTTATTTTATTTTTTTTTAAACTATTTTTAGTCTTTTTTTTTTTTTTCTTTCATGTGAAAGCTTGTTTGTAAGAGTAAACTGTACGAAACCTGCAACCATTATATTTTCATTGAGAAAGCTTCCAAATAGGAAGCTGGGGTCAAATATATCTTATAACCACCATAATATTGTTACTGAGCTAGATATGAGAGATGGGACTTGTTTCATCTCATTTCTGCTACTGAAAATGTAGGCACCTATTCCACAGCAGTCTTCAACTTTCTCTCTTCAGTCAGGAGAGAGATGATCAACTCTAGTGAGAAATTCACTCCACCTTCAGAGAAGTATTCAAGAGATCAGGGATGACTTTCCCTTTGACCTCCCTCACTACCTCACCTGTAGATTGTTAACAGAGACTAAATACCTACGCCAAACTCTGAGATATCCACTATAACAGCCACAGTCCTCACCCAGTCACTACCCTTCATGCATTTGGATGATAAGGCTTGTCTTCTAGTTCATTTTATAGTTTTTATTTAGTTTCTGCAAGACAGTGGTATTTCCAGTGCAGTTTGAGAGGATGGCAAGAAGTAACATCTGGCACCCTTCTCCAGTGGATGTTTTTTCCCCTTGTGACACTCAGCAGTAAGAAATAATGACCCTCAGCATGGGATAAGACATAGTTAAGATGGATGTTGTGGTTTAACCTGGCTGGCAGCTAAACACCACACAGCTGTTTGCTCACCCTCCCCCGTTTCCGGGATGGGGGAGAGAAACGGGAAAGTGAAGCCTGTGAGTTGAGATAAAGACAGTTTATTAAGACAGGAAAATAATAATAACAATAATAATAATAACAATAATGATGATGATAGTACTACTACTAATAATGTTTATGAAACAAGTGATGCACAATACAACTGCTCACCATCCGCTGACTGATGCCCAGCCTAACCCCGAGCAGTCCATCCCTCCTCCCCCCAGCTAGCCACCCCTATATATTGTTTAGCATGATGTCAGGTGGTATGGAATACCCCTTTGGCTAGTTTGGGTCAGCTGCTCTGGGTCTGTCCCCTCCCAGCTCTAGCTGCACCCCCAGCCTGCCCGCTGGCAGGACAGAGTGAGAAGCTGAAATGTCCTTGGAGTGGTGTAAACACTACTCTGCAACAGTTAAAACGTTAGCATGTTATCATCACTCTTCTCATGCTAATCCGAAACATAGCACCCTACCAGCTACTAGGAGGAAAATTAACTCTGTCTTAAATGAAACCAGGACAATGCATTAGGAGATAACAAGCAGATATATTTTATTATCAGAGAAGTCAAAGTTTCAAACCTGCTGCTCTTGTTTGCAGGATTCTGGCATGCAGTGGCTATAGGTTGCCAATGATGACACAACAGAAAACAAGAAAGCTCTGACCGATATCACATCCCATCACTCCCTCTCTCTTCCCTCTTTTTTCCAGTTATTCTTTGCAAATAGCAACAACAAAAGGAGTTGCACAGAAAACAAACAAACAAACAAACAAACAAAAACACAGAAGAAGTCTGCAGCAGGTGGTACTTGGTCACCTGCGCCAGCCCAAACCATCTGTCACATCACTGGTAAGAAGGAAGGAGGTTGGATAACAGCTCAAACACAAACCAAAGAAAATGGAGGGGCTCTGGCTGGACTGGAGGACAGGGACTGATCTGCATCAATTCTACACTGTTCTGGTTGTGTACCAAAAACCTCTCTTATGACTTTTTTCCCTGCTATAGTAATGATCCAGGAGCAGTTCAAAATGGGATTAATATAAATGAGAATTAGCCCATAAACCTGCAGTGTAAGTGGATTATTATTATAATCAGTCCCCTGATTAATGATCAGTCAGAGTCTCATGGCTGTGATAATTACAGGAAGGAATCCTTGCCTCTGTTATAAAACAGCAACATCCCTTTCCTTCTTTGAATTTGTACTGGGGACCAAACCCACATCAGAGATGATGGGAACAGTATAAAGATAACATAAAAGATGCAGCCCATGTTCCTAGCAGATTAATGTCTTTCTGAACTTAAGCTGACATCCTTCCAAGGCAATATCATGAACTCCACATTGTACAAAATCAGTAACCTTTTCTTAACTTGAGGAATGGCCAATAAAATGCTAAGATAGATACTGAAATCAATTCATAATATGGAAGAAAACCAACAGCAACCCTATTGAAATCAGTCCTTATTTATCTGGCCACTCTTCCCCCTGTTTATGGTAATTAATTTACCTGGAGAGGGAAACAGGAAGAATAATATTCATAACAGGTGATCTTTGCTGGAAGATATAGGTATGATTTTCAAGTTTTGTAACAAATACATTATTTGATATTTTCCAGGGGTCAATGTACACTCTGTACTCATCCAGGTAGACTAAATGGCAGGGAACACCTCAAGACTTTGTCAATAGGCAAGAAGATAGTCTGAACTGAGTGAGTCAGCTGAATGGATGGTTGAAAATTTAAGAAACACAACTAGGCACACTGAACATGCAACACAGAATCCTGCATCCCGAATCTTTGCAGATTTTTTGCTGAAAAAACAAAAACAAAATTTCTTAATATATGAATTGCTATGCCAGGTTTGATTATGCAGACAATAGTCTCATCTTCATTCAAATGAGTCTGAGAATTCATGTTGGTATGTCTAAATTTTCACCCTTTTTAAGAATTGCCAGTTTATGAAGTTTGTTTGATTACTGACTTATTTGAATCATTTTGGAACACAATCTGATTTCATCACTTGTGAATTCATGTCCTTTACCATATATGGGCTTAAACATTTAGGTTTCCCTTCTCTTTCCAGTTATGATACTTCTGATAGTATCTGGCATTGCTCATAGTCACAGACAGGGCTACAGGATTAAGTCTCATGAAAAGCAGGTAGATATGTCCCTTCACACCTTTCACACTGATGGACCACTACTGCACTGCCCCATTGTCTATTGGGAGAAAATGTTGTATTCATTTACTGTTCTGTATACAAATACTGTTCTGTATCATGGCTGGCTTATAAAGTAAGATTAAACTATATCATGCAGGTAGAAGAAAATAAGTAAAGATAAATAAATAAATAAATAAATTAGACAACTGAGAACAACATTCTTATAAAATAACTCATGACTTCAAAAAAAAAATATATAAATAAATAAATAAAATAGCACCACACTGTGACCTTCTTTGTCACTAAGGAACTACTAAATAACCTGTGTTGGCCCTCCTTCCAGAAGTAGCTTCTCTGCACTGATGTTCCCAATGTTCACACTCTAATTGCCCTCCTGCCCTCAGGTGATGATATATTTGCCAGGTTTCTGCAACTGTGCTTTTGTTAACTTTATTAATCCTGCTATTCCAAAGATGGTTTGTCATATCCAGTAATGAAAATATGTAATCCATCACCTGGGAAATGATATCTACTTTTCATTCACCCCAAAATATGGAGAAAATCACCATATCAGTTCTCCACAATGTCAGTAAAAATGCCTTAGTGCTGTAGTCCCTAACTCAGAGAACTGTTTTTTACTTTCATATTAATGCTAATGGTTTCTCTCTTAGGCATAAACACCTTAGTAATTTTCTGTTATATGCATGCATTGAAGCAATCTCCATTGTTAACTCTCTCAAAAACCTCCAACTGCATTTGGTTTATCATGCACCATGTAACACTTCTCCCCCTTCCTCATTGGTATGCAAGAAAGAATAAAGCCTATTTTCACCTTTTAACACAAATGCATCATAAATGGTAAAGGGGAAGAATTAATAGCTCGGTAATTACATTTTAGTAAACAGCAGGGAAAAAAAAAAAAAAAAAAAAAAAAAAGACAACAACTCACTAGCAAAAAGGCAATGACTGCAGCTGCAAGCAAGGACTCGCCAGGGATTCAAACAAGCTCTTGTAAGCTTACACAGTGATTGCAGAGTTGCGTTCTTCCCCAGTGAGGCTTGTGCAGCTTTGCAGAAGTGAAGCAGGAGGCTACAGAATCAGACACCCCATTGCTCTGATAAATGACTGTAAATGATATTCTGGCTTGCATATATATTCTCTCAAAATGACTTAATAAGTTTGCTTACCTTAAGAATTCCACTACACAGCTATTTCTCTCTCTTCCCCTGTGCCCTACTCATCACCAGAGATACAACCTGAACTATGACTCTTAAGAGGGGGAGAGGAAAAGAAGCAAACAAGCTGCTAGGTAGTTTTTTAAAAAACTTTCATATTTAATCAGCTGTGCCACTGAAATCTAGCTCAGTGTTTTTCTGAGGAATGTGCTCCGCAGAAACTACATAAATCATCACCAATATGAATGCAAATTAGTTATGTTAAAGAAGCATTGATTTTATATTGCTTACAGTGTTAAATTTAGTATGACTCTATTACAAAAGGTCTGAATTGTTGTGTCCTTGGAACTTAAACATTTCTTCCAGAAAGAAGGAGATCCTATCATTCTTTTTTCTTTGCATTTGCACTGCTGTTTCTAATGGAGGTAAAATGACTAGGTAACATTAAGTACACAGGGACAGTCACTGGACAGGCGTCCACGGAGTCCTGAAGAACTGCATTCACTGAGCTTCTGGGGACTTGTTGGAACATAGACTTATATGGAATAGTATTAACGTGTGTCAGCTCACCTGTGAGCAGCTCACAAAGTGCCTTTAAGTTACCTTCACATGTAGGGTAGCTATCCCGCACAGAGATGCTCCAGCCTTAATAATAGGATACAAGAAACATTTAATCATACTACACATGCTTACTGTGTAGATGTCTGTACTTTGTTCAGTTGCATTGACTCTGTTCATAGTCAATGTAAAAATAAAACTCAGAAAGGTGGTTTAATTATTTTAAAAATGTATTTGAGGGTAAGAGGGAACTAAGCCATCAAACAATTTTTTCTTTTCAGCAACTGTAAGAACAATCTAGATGGTTAGTTCAGACATGCAAGTCCATATTGTGAATAATTTAAGTTAGATAAAAATAGTCCATTTTTGGGACCAGAAGAACATACGTCAACAGCTATGAGGTACCTATACCACCACCTTCCCTGCATCGCATAGCATTTTGAAAATGCTATGGCAGCTGCACCTCACACATCCTCTCAGTTGCAATGGTTAGCACCAGCTACAGAAACACGAGCTGGAAAAGAAGTGTCATCTTGAAGACATAAATCCTTGAAATACATTATGGGACATTCCAGCATAACAGTGAGTGAAATATGGAAACTATGCCAGTTGAAGGTGAAATAACAATAACCACATGCTACCAGAGAGAAATAGTAGAAATTACATGTTTTGAGATATTTTCAGCAGGTTACATGTTTTGAGATATTTTCAGCAATTTATTGTTAGCCCAGTTTCCCCCTAAAATCCTGTCCCCAAAGAGGCAGAGCTATAATAAGGAGGCTGGCCTGGCTTCTATGCCCACAGATGCTGTTCCATTCCTGGGACAGGGCTTAAGCCCCCACTAGAGAGAAAATAGGAGGGGTAAAAAAGATGCAAAGATTAAGATAATGATTTTTGATCTAAAAAAGATCAAAAAGAAGAGGATGGTCTATGAAATGTGGAAAAAGGGCCTGTCCTCTTGGGAGGAGTATAAATGTGTTATCAGGGCCTGCAGGGACGCGATGAGGAATGCTAAAGCCCACCTAGAGATGAGGCTTGCAAAAGAGATAAAGGATAATAAGAAGGGTTTTTTCAAGTATGTAAAGAGCAAGAGGAAGACTAGGGATAATGTGGGTCCCTTGCTGAATGACGGGGGTGTCCTGGTCACGGGAGATGCAGAGAAGGCAGAGATACTGAATGCTTTCTCTGCTTCAGTCTTTGTTTCAAGGACACTCCCCCGGGACTCCTCACCCCTGACAATAGGACAAAGGGTCTGGGAAATGGAGGGCTCCCCCCTGGTGGACGTGGGAGTGGTTCGGGAGCGTCTGAGTGGGCTCAGTGCACACAAATCCATGGGTCCCGATGGGATGCATCTGCGTATGCTAAGGGAGCCAGCAGATGTGATCGCTGAACCGCTCTCTATCATCTTTGAAAGGTCCTGGAGAACGGGTGAGGTGCCTGAAGACTGGAGAACAGCCAGTGTCACTCCAGTCTTCAAGAAGGGCAGGAAGGAAGATCCGGGAAACTACAGGCCAGTCAGTCTCACCTCTGTCCCTGGAAAGGTATTGCAGCAGCTTGTTCTGGATGCCGTCTCCAAGCAATTGGAAGAGAAGAAGGTTATGAGGAGTAGTCAGCATGGATTCACCAGGAGGAAGTCGTGCTCGACCAACCTCGTTGCCTTCTATGATGGCATCACCAGCTGGGTAGATGGGAGAGAGTGGTGGATGTCATCTACCTTGACTTTAGTAAGGCTTTCCATACTGTCTCCCATGACATCCTACTAGCAAAGCTGAGAAAGTGTGGGATAGATGAGTGGACGGCAAGGTAGGTTGAGAACTGGCTGACTGGCTGAGCTCAGAGGGTGGTGATCGGAGGAGCAGAGTCTGGCTGGAGGCCTGTGACTAGCAGTGTTCCCCAGGGATCGGTGCTGGGTCCTGTCTTGTTCAACATCTTCATCGACGACCTTGATGAGGGAATAGTGTCTGCCCTCAGTAAGTACGCTGATGACACAAAGCTGGGAGGAGTGGCTGACACGCCAGAAGGCTGTGCTGCCATTCAGCGAGACCTGGACAGGCTGGAGAGATGGGCAGGAAGAAAACAAATGAGATTTAATAAGAGCAAGTGTAGAGTCTTGCCCCTGGGAAGGAACAACCCGAAGTATCAGTACAGGCTGACGGATGACCTGCTGGAGAGGAGCTCTGACAAAAAGGACCTGGGGGTCCTGGTGGATGACAGGTTGACCATGAGCCAGCACTTGTGGCCAAGAGGGCTAATGGGATCGTGGCGTGCATTAAAAGGAGCGTGGCCAGCAGGTCAAGGGAGGTGATCCTCCCCCTCTACTGTGCCCTGGTCAGACCTCACCTGGAATACTGTGCCCAGTTCTGGGCTCCCCTGTACAAGAAAGACAGGGAACTCCTGGACAGAGTCCAGAGGAGGGCCACAAAGATGTTACGGGGCCCGGAGCATCTTCCCTATGAAGAAAGGCTGAGAGACCTGGGGCTGTTCAGCCTGGAGAAGAGAAGACTGAGAGGAGACCTCCTCAGTGTATATCAATATCTGAGGGGTGGGGGACAGAAAGATGTAGCCAACATCTTCTCAGTGGTTTGTAGGGATAGGACAAGGGGCAATGGTTGCAAGTTAGAGCACAGGAAGTTCCGCACTGACATGCGAAAGGACTTCTTCATGGTGAGGGTGATGGAGCATTGGAACAGGCTGCCTAGGGAGGTTGTGGAGTCTCCTTCTCTGGAGATATTCAAGGCCTGTCTGGATGCCTACCTGGGCAGCCTGCTCTGAGGAACCTGCTTTGGCAGGGGAGTTGGACCCGATGATCTTTCGAGGTCCCTTCCAACCCCTACAGTTGTGTGATTCTGGGATTCTGTGATTCATATGCCATGGGATTTTTTATTACCGCTGTGTGTTAAGATTCTCTCTAAATATCAGTCTCTTCATACAACTATTTTCTGCCAGAGATTACAACACTATTAAGCTTTCTGTTTTGTTTTGTTTTTTTTTTTTTTTTTTTTTTTTTTTTTCCCTTATTATTTATTTATTTATTTTTCTGTTTTTACTGTTGTATGTATTTTTGGATGTATGGAAGTCACTGACATATGTATGGAAGACACTGACAGTGTTCCTAACAGACACTGCAAAGATGTTTACAAGTAGTTTCTACCAGGTGCAATGCTATAGCGTAATAGTTTTCAATATTCTCAAAGAGAATATAGAAAAGGTTAGCTGTGTGATGTGCAAAGCACTGTTTTCAGAAAGGGCACAAGAGGAGAATAGGTAGCTCCTTGGATGCCTAAGAACTCTACCTCTTATACATTTGATAGGAAAAAAAAAAAAAACAAAAACAAAAACAAACAAACAAACAAAAAAAAAAACACACAGGCTTTGGTCGGAAGCTTCTTTTCACAACATAGACATTTTTAATGAATGTGTAAGAACATTCAGTAGGACCAATTCTTCAAATTATTTTCTAACATTTCAGGCTAATATCTAACTTTTTATGGACTTTTTACATGCACTTCATACATTCAAGATTTCATCCAGATCCAGTACTACTATATCTAGGCTTCAAAGTAAGTAGAGAATAGTTTAACTAAGTCACTTCTAGTGGGGTAAATGATACCAAGTTCCATTTTTGTATCTGCAATATCTGGGTCTGATTATAAAATGGGACAGTATTTTTCATTTCTTTAGAAAAAAAGCTTTAAAGATAAAGGCAGAGCTCCAAAGCTGTAGTCATCAGGCATCCTGGTTAGACCAATAGGTCCTGAAAGATGCTGAGTAGCTCCTGAGAGATGCCCCAACTGTTGAACAAAAGGATAAAACACATCTACAGTTCTGAAAGTTAGTGTAGTCTGACTACTTTGGTTCACTTCAGTGTTTATCTACCTCACTGTAGTTAAGAAAGAAGGTCTGATTCCTTATGCAGGCACAGCTGATACAGCTGTTGATAAGCTATTGGATTTTGTCTTCTTAAAAAGAAAGCTTGCTTTGCTGCTCTGATAGTGACATGGAAGTCCAGTGGCATCTACAGAACAATCTGTTATCCTCAGCCATTAGGCACAAAATAAAAGCAAGCACAAATAATAATAATAATAATAATAATTTAAAAAAAAAAAAAAAAAAAAAACAACAAGCTTGCTCCACAAGCAAGAAAAATAAACAGAAATATATATACAGTTTAAAAAAGAAAACACAAAATGTTTCATATTTTTATTGAATTACTGTCGTTTTTAATGTACTCTTTTAAGAAACTGGACAGCATTCCTTAGAATGTAAAGGAGAAGTGACATACAACTGAATTAGAACTGAAAATTTACTAAGGTTTACTTTTTCTCTTTCTCTTTTTTTTTTTTTTTTTATTTTTCTATATTATTATTATTAATAATAATAATTACATTTATATTTATATATATATATTTGGTGGACGGGAGATACCACTTCTAGGTTCTATGGCAAAGCTACTGAAACTAGAGCTGTAGGTGGTGGCTTTCATTTTTAGGCTTTTCCAGCCCCCTCCTGAGAGATTGAGATGGAAATTGTCTGTTCAGAAAACCTCTTTTTGCCAGATATCTCATGCAGTTTTGCAGTTCAAAGGTTTGGATGATTTGTATAAGAGCTGTGTAAATTTTGCTCTGTCATTTTTTTTTAATTTTTGTTTATTTTTTTCTGGAGATGCCACCATTCAGTGTACTGGTGGCATATCCAGCAGCTACAGAAACAAACAAATCTTGTCAAGTTATTGTTCTTTGGAACAATCCATTTTTCCTGAGAAGCCTGGACACCCTGCTCTGCAAGAGACCCCTGTCTTGATCATTTATTAGTTTGGGGTCAAATGGCACCACACTGTGCTGTTATACAGGCTTGTTTTCTTAGTGTGCAAGCCAAGTTTTTATTCACGGAAATACTTTTTTAATGTGAATTTTGTGAAAAATGGTACAGACAGAAAAGAGTTTTCTGTCTGCTGTAATCATTGGTCTGTGTAAAGCTACTTTGGAACAATTGGATTTTGACAGGCATTTACTCTGTAAAATGGAATTCCTAATGATATTATCTAGGACAGTTGCATATATATAAAGAAATGAGGACACGCATGTTCAATGTCTGGCAGAAGTAACTTCCAGGGGCTCCAATCCCATTAAACAGTGGAAAGAAAAGGTATGAAAAACAGTATGCAGTGCTAGAAGAAAGGCAAATTTACATAATCACAGTCTTGTGGAGGACCTGGATGAAGTTCATTCACACAGGATGCGCTTATGCAGGTTTTTTCCATGCAGTATACACCAGAATACAATAAATAAAATAAATAAATAAATAAAATAATAATAATAATAAAAAAAAAAAAAAAAAAAAAAAACAAGCAATCAAACAAAAAATATTATAAAGAAAGATGTGGAAAGAAGAAAAAAAAATATTTTGCTTCCTTTATCAGAATTTGTAACAGCATATTTTCTTCTTTATATATATATATATGAAAAGTTATAAATCAAACATGAGGCACTATTGCTATTTATGTATTTTGGAAAATAAGCTAGTATTTAAAGGAAGAAAAAGAAGATGGAGGGAGGGAAGAGTTTATTGAAAAATGAAAGACAGGCATAGAAAGTACTCCTCCACCTGTAACAAGGAACCACTTGCATTAACTTCAGTGAAGTGGAATGGTAGTGAGGAGCAGAAGTCTATATCACTAGACTCATTTAAACCTGATGCTCACCTTAAATGCTACAAAATGGTGTTACACCTGTTTACAAGAAAGATAAACACAGACCTGTAAATACAAACTGATTCATCCTTTATTACACCATGATTCATTCAGGAATGGGAAAGAAAATTGGGAATCTTAGTTTCTAGTTGCCTCCTGCTCTTGCTAAACTTATATGCTTTTTTTTTTTTTTTTTTTTTTGAGAGTAGATGACTAGATATTTTCTGACTGAATTCAAAAAATATTTTGCCCAGAATTTGAAGGAAATTGGAGTCAGACCTACAATTTCATCTATGATTTACTGGAACCTTTATTTTTCACTCGCTATCTGAGCCAAATTAATGTTGCTCCAAAATCTGTCCATTCACAAATCAAATGACTTGGTCATGGGAGAGAACTTAGTTCTCCCTAGAAAATACAGAACAGCTTGTCTTAGAAGGACTTCACCAATTTTTCAGCTACTGTGGTTTGACTTTTTGAGTATGTCATCATCAGCCTATGAAACAAAAACACATGAAGAAAATAAAATTAATGTTCTTCACCTAATACACTGTGTTAATGGTTACTGTTTGGTTTACTACAACTGTGCTTTAAAAATAAAATGGATTTCATTTACTTACTCTATTCCTAGCAGAAAGTGCACTAAAATTATTTTCCCCTTAAAATAACATGTTGTAAAGGACCATTAAAATATAATACTGCCAAAAAGGCATTTTTCATTTCCTTGAGATAAGCTACAGGAGTGTAGTTTGAAATTCACCTTCCATTGATTTAGGATTACAGAGCAACATGTTTAGATAATAACCAGAAGGATCTTAGATAACAGCTTGAGTGAGTCATCGGACTACAGTGTTTAGTCTGAGAAAGTGTGTTTATCTGAAGGGCTCTTGGGACTAATACGGTTCCTCTTCAAAGCTTGAAGCAGGGGGCAAAAATCATAGTCCTGAAGGTTGGCAGGATAAACATGTCCTGTGATTTGCCAGCAATTTGAGAGATGGATTTCACTACAGAGCATGCTGCTGTTGTCAGGTTGAAAAGTGTCTGCCTGAAAATGAATTCATGTGCACACACCTCCAGACAAAGGAAAATCTTCCTGAAATGGAATGCCATTACATTTTAAGGACAATTTTTCAAGTCTCTGACTCACACTTGGGAAATATACTGTTCCTCCAAGTTTATCATAAAAAGCTCACATTTTAACAAGGAAAAAATGGTGCAATAATCTTCAAAAATACTGTATCACTGACAGGTACAGAAATCCATTTTTCTGCATATGTGTCTGCTTTGTGTTTGAAAATGAGTTTGCGTATACTACACTGGATCATTTCAGATTATTTGTCAGAGAAGAGAATTTGGTCTCTTTTAACATTCAACGTGAGGTCTGAATAAGGAATCTGGGTAATATGCCACTAGGAGGAAAGCTGTGGCAAGAATCAAGGCTCCTGTGTCAGTCACCAGTGTATAATACAGCAGAAGAGATAACTGCTGTGTATGTTCCATGAGGAGGAATTCAAATTGGGCTCCACAAGTAGCAACATAGTTGAAGAGAGGGTTTCCCTAATTGTGTGGAGGTTTTTTGTGGATGATTGGAGCCATCAGTGGATGTCAGTGTCTAATAGGAAATAGGAAATGAAAAAGGACTTGATGTCTGAATGTCCTTCCCTTCACACCTACAGATTTCCTTGAAGTAAAAGCATTCCCACATGTTTAAATTTGAGTAAAAGCAGATGAAGTTTATGATACATTGGATAAGAAAGGAAAGCCTCAGGAAATGAGCCATGAACAAGGTTGGACAAGATAGTTCAAGCTGTCTTTGTAGATAATAGCTTTCATTTACATATTTTCAATTGTCTTAGTATTTACTCCACATGTCAAATTGCAGCTAGCCCAGAGGGTTAAAAGCTAACTAAATAATAAGTCCTCTTAAAGAGGTCTTTTCAAATCTAAATGATTCTATAATTCTAAAGCTTAATCTTAAATTTAGTCTCCTTGTTGTTTTTGTTTTGTTTTGTTTTTATTTGTTTATTTTATTTATTTATTTATTTTTTAATTGAAACGTAGATGCAAAATTAAAACTTTTAGTGTGAGAAGAGAACTTCTAGTTAAAGAGGAGCCAAAGGCATCACTGGTGGCTTCTTTGGACAGAAAAGATGAGGTTAAGGATAAATCTCTTTTAGAGTTAATTGTGCCACTGAAAAAGAAAACCAACATCATTTTTTGTTACTTTCCTTCTTACTACACATCACTTTTTCAAACCTTATGGAAGGAACTATTTAATTAATTGTTGCTTGTGACAATTTGGCTACATGCAGCTACATTAGAATACCTGATCTTGGAACTCTCTGGGGTAAACTTAACCTTATTCTGTATGAAGTTGATTGCTGCAAGCAAAGACAGGCAATCCTGCTGGCAGGCAGAATGGGTAGTGAAAAGCAGGGGTAGGGAGTTAGTGAAGCATATCTACTTACACTAGACCTACATACATTCAGAACATGCCTCTTACTATATGTTCTGTGGAAAAGAGATTTCAGAAGAGTATTACAGGACAATCAGTGATGACATATCCAGAATCCATGGAACATAAGTCTGCTTCCTGTGAGAAGAAATCTGTCATATTTAACAGTGTCCACCTGCATTTATGAAAAGAGGAAGATCAGTAACTAGATAAGCAACATTAATAGTTTGCATTTTTAACATCTTTTGAATCTTTTTTAACTTCAGAAAGCTGAGAATCAGAAATATATTTCTGAAGCATCACATAGGTTTTCAGTGTTCTGACTTGTATCTTTCATTTAAAATTTCTATCTGGTTTCAGATATAAAATCAGATATGGATTTTTAACTGTGGACTTGGCAATAAAAGATTAATTGCTAACAAATTGCACTATTTGGTCAGTGATGAAGTGTTCAGTTAGTGCATACATACATTCTCTAGAACAACATACATTGACTTTGGTCTGTTTCCACCTTTATTTCTTGTGTTTCTCAAACAGAGACGAATTACAGTTTTAGCTCCTTGATCTTCTGAAGTGACTAAAACCATGGTTCAAAATTGTTAATGAGGTACCTAATGAGGACTGTGAGGACACCCAGAAGCACTGCATGGCACTCCCAGAGCGCATCACCAGCAACATAGCTGGGTGCTTTGACTCTACCTTGAGTCAGTGAAATCACAGGTGGATTTCAGTCTGAACTTCAGCGTGAGTGACATTAAGCCACCTGTGAGGAAAGAGGCTATTTTAGCTGTTGACTTCAATGAGATTTGGATTAGGACTTGATTTATTCTGGAGTTGTTCAGTGAAGATAGAGAGGCAACAAATTCAAACACATCTGCAAGCAGCTAAATCCAGGACACAGAGTGGACAGCTTCTGAAAAACAGGCACCTAGGAAAGTGGGAAGAACTTCCTAGTATGGATACAATGAGACAGTGATGACAGTCTGAACTGGAAGAACAGGGAGATTTAAAGCAGACTTATTCTGTTATCACTTCAACATAGATCTTGGAATAGAAAGCTATGTCTGTGCAGTGTCCTGGGCTGATATATCTGCAGAGCCTGCTGCTGCCACCACAGGTCTCTGCTTGCTCCAGAATCTCTGCTTTCTTCATTATATGGTCATTACATGCTCTAGGATTCTAATATGGATATTTAGGTCTCTTTCTGAAACAAATGTTGAATAAAACTCTACAGTCTATCTCTATTGTTATTTTCATCAGCTTTCACTGGTTATATTATTCTGATTTATTTATTTATTTACCTTACAACTGTAATTTCTAATAATCTTCATAATATCTGCAATAAATCTTCCTCTTAACCCAATTATAAATGAGGCCTTGCTGCAGGCTTTTTATACAATCAAAAGTTAGAAACAAAAATTGTGCAATATTCTGGAGAATTTTTCCTAAAGAAAATGGATGTGACTAACAAAAGATGAACTTGGCTTAAGCTGAAAAACACAGCATTTTCAGCTACTTAAAGGTAAGTGTATAGGGACATTTTTTCTTTTGCTTAAATATAAAACAGTTTTTCAGAAGGTTTGAAAATGTTGCTCAAATTTTATTTTTAATTTTAGAAGAAACTGAAAGAAAATAAAATAACACTTAAAATACTTGTTCTAATGAAAAACAGACAAACAAGCAAACAAATAAACAAAAAACAGTGACCTTAGTTTCAGTAATACAGGAAAAGAACAAAATTTTGAATATCTTATTGTACTTTTTCATGTAGAGCACAACTTTTATGGTCCTTATAACAAAACCAAATGGAAAAAAAAAAAGTCAAAGCAATTATTCATCTTGTTTTTTACAATGTATTTTTACTACATTTAAAACATACTCCTAATAAAATAATGTGCCAGTAGGCACATTATCCCTTTTTGGTTCAGTTCATTCATTATCCATATTTTGCTTTGAATTTAAGGTGGTTTCCTTTATATAAATGATATCTGAATGACAGATGCAAATATGGTATTAGGTAGCTCACCCCTGCACAGGTCTATGACTGGGAGCACAGTGCCTACTGCCTACTGTTCTGTGCCTACTGCCTCTTCTGTGCTTTGCAGAGTCTAACTACTGCACTTTCTCTGAGTGTACACAGGCAAAAACAAAGCAAACAAGCAAACAGAAAAACAGTAAATTGGGAACACACTATAAAGAGGAAATTCTGTATTTTGATCCTCCTTCCATTAGAAATACACCGTGTGCATAAACTCTGAATCTTCTATCCTCTTCACCTCTGGGTAAGAAAGTGTTTTACTTTTTATCATGTTAACTATACAAAACGAGACTAAGATGAATTTAAGAGTAGATTGAAGTAGATGTAGACAGTGAACTATTTAAAAGGCTAACACAGGACATCACTAACACATGAAGTTTTACAAGACTAAACAGCTGGAGATGTAATTCCTTTAGTAATGGCATACCGATTGCAATATAGGGCTGAAGTTACTAGGCTCAGACCTTCTGAGTGAGTAAAGAAAATGTTGCTTCCCCTTATCCATCAAAACAACAGATATTTTCACACATATTAAAGAGTAACAACTGTGATATTCCCACCCTACCCCCAGCCAAATCATTGCTGAAACTATGCTAGGATTACGATGCATGGAAAACTTCTTGACTTTGTTTTAATGATGGATTGTAGGTCAATTAAATTTGTAGCTTTGGAGACTTCCCTTGAAATCTAGCTTAACTTTTCTCAGAAATCAAACACTTTCACAGGAGAATCAGCAGCAAACCAGTCACTGGTTAACTGCTGAGACTGTAAAATTTTGGGTCAAAAAAAGAATAATTCAGGGCATCTTTTGATTCCTGAAACTGGGTTGAGTTCACTTTGAAATTGGCCTATATTTCATTCACATGTAAAACTCCAACCACAATCCCTCTGAACTTCTTTCAGCCTTATATAACTCTAATTCTAATTCCTGGTAGCACACTGCATTTCTGACCATTAGCAGTGCAGAGCTAAGGTGCACTCAGAAGTTTGGGAAGTGAAGATCAAGGTTTCAAGGCTTTTACTTCCTAAATCATTTTTTAAGGATTTATTGTCCTTGTTGACTGACTCATTCCTGTACAAGGTGCACATATACTACAAAAACTCATGAAACTATCAAAGCCTTAAAACAAAACCTGTCACATACCTCAGTAAAAGATCAAACAGGTGCAATGTTTTGATTAAACAATAAAAAAGTTTTGAGATGGAAAGGAGATGAAGTAAGTCAGGTTGAAAAATTTCTTTAATTTAACCCCTCCTTTGGCCTTAGTGTATGTGAAAAATTTAATTCCTTTGCTGATACTCGTACATACAAGTTTTATGTACACTGTGATTTCCTTTAATGGGAAAACTTTTGTTGCAGGTAAGTATTTGACATTCAAACATAGTATAGGGAGGAAAAGAATGGTAACAAAACACTAGATTTACAAGTACATCAGAAGATTCTAATAGTATGTAGAAAAGCAGTGATTAAAAATGATTTTATATACATATACATATATTTTTTATATACAAATACACATATTTTTTATTCATTCCATGATTGCGATAGATGTGTCTGCATATAAGAGAAAAAGAAACAAACAGCTTTTTAGCTTTTATTTTATTACATTTGTCTGTCTTTTATGGTCAGCTTTTGAAGTTATACTGTACCACTGAAGCACTTGTTTAATCTCCTTTATTAATTCCTCAGTGTTATTCTACCACTGATCCCTTTATGTTTGAATAGGGAGGCTTGTTTCTAGCTCTGTGACCCACATATCTTTGGTTTTATCTCTGATAGAAAGGTTTACATTTGGAGACTACTTACCTGTCCAGCAGTGTCTAGAATATCCAAATAGGCTGGTTCATCATCAATTCGGACTTGAGTTTTGTAGGCATCCTCTGAAAAACACAGCACAGTACAACTAAGCACAGGAGTGGTTCAGTGAAAGGAAAATGTTGCTAGCTTGGAGAAAGGAAAGCATTGCTAGTTTGGAGTAGGATTTCCAAAAGCTCTCCAGTCTGACCTAACTTTGCTTTCTTTTGAGTCAGAAAGAGCCCTTCTGAAATCCTACCATCACTAAAAAATGTTAGTGAGCAACCTAGTCTTTTCTACTGTACTACCTCAAAATACTGTACCAGTAAATTTGCCCATGTTGAAAAGGATAGGCCATAGGTGTTGCTTAAGTCACAAAGCTTCAGAGGCTTTGTGCTAGTGCAAGGCACAAGGCTGTTTTTTTCTTACCACAATCACACTTCCACAGAGCTTGTCCATTCAAAAAAATTTCAAGGTAAACATTGTATATATTACTGAGTTTCCTTGTGACTGAAGAGGGCTTCTAGATCAGATTTGTCAGAGCAATTAATTAGGCCTCTACATCTCTATATTTCTGGACAGGAAGCCAATTAAATTTTTAAAAATAAATTCCGTAATCAGTGTCCTCACACTCATCATGGCTTGGGGTAGAGGAGGGAAAAATAGTTCTTGGTGGATTGTTTCCTTAGCTCATGCTTTTTCATACTAAATTTTGAAAGAGAAAAATAAAAAACGTGAACCTCTATTTTCAGAACTTATTTTCTTCACATTTCAATTACATTCCCCTCTCAATATTTGTATTTCCTTCCTAAGGTTAAATAGAGCACAGATATCAGGCCATGTTTGTACTTGAAATAGTCCTAGAAATTATCTGTGTTGTTTAATTAAACAATAATGCATAACAATCTGAGTGGCTTTAGTGACTGATTTTATGATTTGGCTGTGCATTGAAACATGAAGACAAGACGAATGCATTTAATGCATCTCAGAAGTGCCACTAATAAGCATGAACATATGGCTGACCATGTCCCATGGCTCAGACCTGCGAGCCCTGGCTGCCAGAGATCCCTGGAGGACTTAGGCTCTCAATGGGATTATCTTGTAGGTAGCAGGACCTCTCAAGACATTCAGATTTGTGCCCTATATATCTTGCATTATATGACACTACAGATACTTCTAAAAACCTGTTTTCTACCTTACCTTCACAAAGGAAGAAAAAAATAAATAAATAAATAAAAGCTTAAAAATATGAAGTATTCTGAATGGTATTAAGTTGGTTCATCCCTGCATAGTCAGTGGCAGTCTATATTTAATGACACAATCACATACATAAATTTCCATGAATCTCCTGCTTCTTTTGGGTCTCAGTTCAGAAAACTACTTAGGAATGTGCCTTGCTTTAAACAAATACCACTAATCATCCCACTGATATTAAGATGACCCAGAGGCTTAATTAAATATATGATACATTGCCTAGCTGAGAAAGCCAAAGCACTCCAACCAGCATATGCTTAAGTCAATAGATCTCTTTTTAGGTATTGCTGAATAAGAAGCTGGATGCCAAATTTTATAGATCGAACTAGGCTGTTTATATGATCCGTAATCTATTATGGCCCAACAATGATGCACACAATATTATTTGTATCTTTTAACAAATAATGAAAATAAAAATATATGAAAATATATAGTATTAGAAATAATAGTTCCTTCATATTAATAATATGAATAATATTAAGTATAATTAATATATAGTGGGTGTCCATATATAGATGCAAATGGGTGTCCATTTTCATTACATTCTTTTGTATGTAATTAACACATGACTCACATAAATTTTGCTTGAATTTTTTGCTCCTCAGCTGGATAGTTTAAAGCCAAAATGCTGTGGTCCCATTTCTCTCTTCACTTAAAGCAACATGAGTTTGATGCAATAGCTTCAAAGAAGATGTTGCAGATAGAAATTTGCCTACGTAAATGCAGCCTAGACAAAAATGAACCCAGAATCTAGAGAACCCATGTTTCATTTGCTAAGGAAAGGAATAGGGGTTTCAGATCTAGTTATAACTAAATGACTAACCTCTCAATATATCAGAGCTATCAGTAAGTAAATTTACATGTCTAATACCCTGCTGAGCTATTCCAGGTCTATTCTGAATATTATGCCACTGTAATCCATAATTTTATAACTGTGAAAAGCTGGAGCAAGGCTTTGGAACAAAGGTAAGAATGTGTTTATAACCCTTTTACTTTGCAAAGAGAACACTTAGCATACAAACCCAGTTTGTTATTTTCATTTATTCTGTTTTCTCAAACTACTGATCTCCAAACAAACAAACAAACAAACAAACAAAACAGCAACAACATACCTTACTAAGATATTCCAGAATCACTGTCCCATTTTCATTTTTAATATACTAACTTCTACTGGTGTTGGTGAGACATATTCTATTGAATATTGACCAAGCACACAAATCTAGTTTTCTAGGCAATCTATTTGGAACATATATTTTACTTGTAGAATTTGCCCTTGCCCCAAGAAATGTTGAGATGAAACAGGAAAGACATATGACTTTCATTTGTAATATTTTTTCTCTATTTAAAATTATCTGTATTCTTCTTATAAAGTTTAAAAATATTCTAAGCTGGGGTCTGCTAAGCAGGGGTATTCTCAACCTGTATTTGAAGAGAATGGAGATTTAGCACCTATTTTTCTTAAAGGATTTATTGAGGCAAATGTTATCTTGAACCCACACTCTCACAACAGGTATCAGATCATAGCACCTACTCATGACCTTTGTAATGTTCATGACCTTTGTAATGCTCAAACAGAGCCAGCTTTTTGAGAGGCACTGCATTCCATTCACCCTGTGTATTTGCTGACCTTCTGGGATTTTAAGACAACTTTTTTTTTTTTTTCCCCAGAAGAGGAGGTAGAAGGAAGATGCAAACATCCAAAATCATGCTTCCCATCTCATGTTGTACAGACCTAGAAGAAGAGCTAGGGGAAGAGCTGTACCACTTAGTTCTGGTCTACTAAGGTAATTCATTTTAACTGGGATTTAATCTGAGGTAGTAATAGAAATAGAGCTAAATAAGAAATTAGGCAGAAAAACACCTTTATTTTACTCAGTTGAAATACAGAGCAGAAGCAGATCCAGAAATAAGCATGTTAAACAGACTTAATGTGGTGTTTACATGTGGACAGAGAGAAACAGAAGGGAAGATGTTTCACAAACACAGGAAACAACGTGTATAGGAAACAAAGCAGAAAACTCTTCGCCAGGTGCACTAGTAAACTTGCTGTCTAATCTCATCACTTCAGAAATTACTCATATTATTGAAAATGCTGTCTGATATATTTACAGTATTTATAATGTTTGAGTACATTACATTTTCTTTCACCTAATTAATTTAGGTAATACTTCCTTTAAAGTTAATTGGGAGCTGTTAAACCATGTGTATCTGGATTTTACATCCTACAGCTTTAAGGAGTGATCTCTCTAAAATTTATTAAGAGGTCAAACTGTGGCTGGAGTTTCAAAATAGCACTAGCATGAGGTACAAAAAAATAGAGGAGAATAATAATCAGGTATCAGACAATATATCACACAATCAGACAATAATTGTATTTCTTATATTAAGTTCAATATGTCTCTTTCTGTGAAGCCAACTCTCTTGTCTTTTGGTTTAGGTAAAATGCAGCAGAAAGATAGGATATTATAAGAAACAATTGAGGATGGATATTATTGCTCTTGCTATGAGATTTAACAATGATCCAGATACAGACTGTAAGAATTAACATTTTTTAGGTATCAAAGAAAAAAGGAAAACATAACTTCTGCATCAATGGGTAATATGTGTAATAGGTAACTGATTTATGAACTGGATAATTAAATATCTGGCAAAAACAACAAAAAAATGTTTTTTAAAGAAAATTATGCTATGTTTATTTTCTTCTCTGATATATAATGCAGGTTTCTTTAAGAATAATATTCCCTACAGACATTAAAACTAAAAATGAAAATAGGTTAAAAAAAAATCAGCTTAAACATTATACTGTGTGGCTTGATCTCTTGTTGACTTTAATAATTTGTGGGGGGAAGAGAGGGATCAGGAAACAAACAGAGCTCCACCTGTTATCTTACAGACACCTATTATTTTATTACTAATATTTATTAAAGGAGGAAAATATCTAATTTAAATCAAGAAAAAATGTTTTTTCATATGGCATGTTTAACTTCTTTTCATAATTGATTGTCCTTTGCAGTATTATTAAGGAAAAATAAAAGCTTCCTTAAGCCTTTTGTTATTAATATTATTATTTTGTAAAATGAATACATTCTCTTTTTTTTCATCTTTCTTAGAGGGCATCATTTTGGAGACAGAAGAACAATAATTAATGCAGGCTCGTGTTGCTATCAGTTATCTTAGAACTGGAGAACCTAGATTCATAAAAAATATATTAAAGTCTTTTTTTTCAGCTATGAGCAGCTTTGTGACAAATAGATTTGGATGCTATACAATTTAAAGTGGTGTTGGAAAGGAATTTTCATCTGCATCACAGACGTTTTCCAGTCCCTGAAATATAGGTCAGTTGCCCCTTTCTTCCATTTGTTAATTCTGCTTATGTTACTTCCAAATAAATATTCTCTCCTTTTCTCTGTCTGCTACACTATCAACTGCAGATTCTCTCATATAGATGTAAAGTGTATTTGCTTGGCTAAGGAGGTGCCAAACCAGCAGAAGGGAGTTCAAGCTCAGTCAGTCACACCTGGAGTTCTGCCTCTTGTTGTTCTCCATGTGTGCCAAAGAGACAGCAGGAGATGCAGCTTTTAGTGTGCTTAGATTATCTGCTACATATGCATTTTAATTCAGAAGTGCTCCTGAATATAGAATGATTATGAGTCTGTGGCTGTTTGAATGCTGTTTTTGTGAAAAATAAGGAATTTTGAAATAAGAGAGTGGATGAACAGGGATCTAAGCCACTGTACCAGTCATGTATCTCCCTGTCTGAGATAAAAATACACATCTCATAGGAACTGTCCATCAAAATATATTGGTTTTATGGTTTCCCTTAGCATATAATTATTATTATTATTATTATTATTTATTTTTTTTTTTTTTCTGGAGTATGAGTGTTCTATAACTTAGGAGATCATAGCTATCAGCATTTTGCAGACAAGGACACCAAGTCACATAAGTTGCCTACTCATAGGTTCTTACGAGCTACGCACACCTGATATGAATGCCTAAATGGTTTAGAAGAGAAGAAATGACAGATTTGATTGACTTGTATTCTGAAAATACTCATGTAGATAGCAGTATCCCTTAAAATGAGGCAAGTAGGAAAACTGGGCATGTACATACAACATCAGACTAGTAACTACAATACTTAAATAATTAACTTAAATATTCAGTTTCACCTGCTGGTACACAATTCTGTTATAACAGCAATTAAAAATACCTCAGATGATCCTTTCCAGTACTGCTGCTTTTTATTTCTTAACATTGACCTGAATGTGACAGTTTGCTGTTATTTTTCTAAGTTTTTCAGAACACAAAGATTTTGCTTAGGTTTGTCTTAACCACACAAGTTGCCTGCTTTCTCCTATGTAACTGATTGCAACACACAACATCATTCCAGGCAGCAGAATCTTGCTGAAGATTTGCAGCACAGAAAAAGTATGGCCACTGCCTTTCCAAACACACAGATGGAAACTCTTTCTTCAGAAACTACACACTAGAAGCACCTCTGTTGTCTACATTTCTAGGAAAGAGAAGCAAGTAAGTAATACAACATTTAATATAGCTAGTACCTTTGTGATAACCTTATTCTTATAAAAAAAAACTGTAGTGTAGGCCTTGGGAAAATTAAAATAATATCAGAAAAGGCAAAACATTAGTCATGTTAAGTGTGCATTATAAAAATAAATTCATACATTTATTCATTACATTCAGTTGCATGATGAGAAACAGCATCTTCTATCTTTTAGTTTCCATGTTAGCATTCAAATTACCATAAACATATTTTCAAACAAGATATTAAACCAAGGTCTTGTCTACATACATCTTCAGAAAACATTCTGTAACATTGTTTTCAAATGGCCTTGCTAAATTCAAATGCATATTACTATTGTACACTACAACTCCCCTTATTAATTTAATTTGAAGATGCAATTCTCTGGTTCCTTCATTTAGCTTTTGTTCAGCATTATGACATGCTCTTAACTATCATGTTGTTTTAGAGGTTCCTGTATTTCCAGCGGCATGTAAAAATAAATTTGTGAACACTCATAAGATATTTCATGATTTCAAGGAGTAAGAATTCAAAAAGAACAACAGGGAATAGATTCCATATGTTGGAAAACAAAACAATAGAATCCCTCTTAACTTTTAGTTCATTTTGTCCTCCTAAAATAAGTTGTGCTAATATCTTCAGTGGAAAGCAGAAGCATAGTTAGACTATACTCACTTCCTCAAATAAACCTCTGCACTTAATCCTGGTACCGTCAAGGAAAATTGGTGCTTAAATAGCTGAAGGGACAGGCCTAACTTACCTGATAAGCACTCAGAATCAGTGCATCACAATAAAGACCTAAGTTTAGCTCCAGTCAGTTCCACAAAGTTTGATTATGCATTATGAATATTTTTTAAATGAACTCTCTTTATACTCATATCTAATGTCACTTCTTTCCTATCCTAGGCTCTGGCTGCCATTGATGTTACTCTGTGTCTGGTTAAAATAACAAAACTGAAAACATCCTCAGTCTAATAGGCACTGTGTTTGGTTCTCACCTCACTGCAGTGCTCCTATTTTAATGCCATTATGTATCTGTCTTAAAACAGCTGCTCTCAAATTAAGTTTTTCCCTCTTGTTGGGCTTCCTAATGTTTCAGATCTGTGTTCTGCAGGGCAAGACTGATAACACACAGCTGCTGAAGGAGCTTGATTGATTTCCAGCATTATGTACTTACACCACAGCTTTTTCTGTGACCTGAAATGCACTCAGTGCCTTCCAAATTGTGAAATGGTTTATCCAATTGCGCTTTCTGTCTTCTTCTCTTTTCCACTTTTTTTTTTTTTTTTTTTTTTCTTCCCAGTTCTGCCTATAGATATGTACAAGTACCTCTTCTTCAATGTCAGCTTGTAGTTTCATTACTGTAATACCCTTTCCTTCTCTGCTGAAAAGCAGGGGAAGCAAAAGCAGCTTAATCTCACTTAAGGCACAAAAAGATGCATTATCTGTACTCTAAAAGATTTTGTGTGAACAGAAATCTGAGTGAATTGAACTCTGAGTCAGTTACATTTGTTTTGTTTTCTCCCATTGGGTCCTCATTATCATGCTGTTTCCTAACAAACCAGTTGGAACAAGAAACAATGACCTGGGTCACTTTCAAGAAGCATGAAAATCAAGAGCGATTTTATTGCACAAAATGGGGCATGAGAGAGGCTTTCATGTGCATGTTCTCAGCAAGAAGGAGACAAAACACAGCAAGTTCAAGGTAAGATATTCACTTTCCAGCAAAAAAGGTCAAGAATGTGAGACCTAAATAGCCAGCAAGACAAACTGATTGCTACAGTCTCTGCTCATACAATACCTTAGACAACATCAGATCTCTCTTCAATGAGGTTCAAAGATTTTATGCAGTGCACATACATTATATAACAACATAAATGAAGAAAACAGCTTCAGTCTGCTTTTGCTGTAGTAAATGCACCACAGAAATCAGCTAGCATCACCTAACATTTACAGTAATGCTAACAAGAACCCCCTTGGCCTCCACTACTATTTCATGATTTCAAGGAGTAAAGATACAAATAGAACAACAAGGAATAGATCTGTAAGTTTTCCACTACTACTTGGCCTTCATATAGTGAACACTTTCACGTTGCTGAGTTGGATATATTACAGGTCTTCTATTTCAGTTCTGACTTGATATTCTGATACAATGGATTCTGAAGTCAACAGATCCTTCTACACTAACTACTGATATTTATCTTTTCCCATAGTGTGCCCTTATAGGAAGATTAGACATACACACGCAAAATATCCATGTCTTTTCACAGGTGTGTGCATAGGTACACATGTACCTTCATATACAAATGTGGAGGGTCATGAAAGACAGAGTACCCAGATGTGAAATAAGAGAGCATCATCAATTAATCCCTGTGTTGATTATCTGTAATCGGTAAAGTTAATTAATTAATCCTGAACAAATTCAGGACCGGGAGCAAACTGGTTTTCTTTTTAAAAGTCCTATACAAGTATCTTCTGCTACAGAAGCATTGGCTATTTTTATTTTATTTTCTAGTTGCAGGTATGCATTTCTCCCCTTAAAGTGAAATTATTAATAAAAGCAAAATACTTATTCACAAGAGTCCATGAAGAATAGAATCATAAGAGTATGATCAACTTCTAATTACACAACATATAACTAAGATGAAGACTAGAAAACAATGTGCCCTTTCTCATAGACGTATTGATAGAGAAGCTGATTGCATTCTTTTATAACAACATCCTGTTAGATGTAGGATTCTCCTGGATATAGAATGTGTCGCCCCATCAAAATGATAACGCTTTTATTCAGAGAGGATGAGATACAGCAGAGAATTGGATAAAAGACTGAAGTCTAACTGAACAATTCGTCTCAGGGCAGTAACTCTCAGTCAAGAAGCAAATGCTGTTATCAATAAGGCCACCATTTATGGTTTTAATATGCAAGCAAACATGCACAGAAGTGACTAAATTTATATAAATAATTATAAATGATATTTTGCTTATGTGCTATCTGATCTGTGTAAATAAGGTTATTCACCTGAGTGACAAATATTTCCCTCAGAACCAGCTCTAGAAGAAAAAATATGATTTCTTGCAAATGTTGGTATTTTTACAAATCAGGGTTAAAGATACCTCAGTCATACCTTTGCCGTAGCACTTGCTTTACTGTTAGTAACCACTTGCAATATAGATAATGCTACTAATATTTAATAAAAGAATATCATTACTTTCTCTGCTTCCAGAAAAATGTCATTTACTTCAAAGATATACATGAACAAAGTGAACAAAGTACTCCCGTTTAATCAAAACATGATAATTAACAGGAGTCCAAGTACCCTTATCTTGAGGAACAAGAATAGCAGGTTGCAATTTCACTACTCTTTCAAGTCCATGATTGTGCTACTGAGTGGGAGGATCTGACAGTTATAAATTCACTTCTTGTCATTTCAGGGGGAGTAATTAACAAGTTGACTACATCTGCATGGTTATTAGCATGGATGGTGCCTTGGATTTAGTAAGGTGTAGATGGCTGCCGGCTTCCATGAAAGAAAGGTTAATGGAGACATTTGTCCCATGGAGAAGAATTTTGAAATGAGTGAGATGAATCATCTACCTTTAGCAAACTATAGCATAAGTGTCTTTTCCAATTTCAAAATGTCATTTAAGGGTTATTTTTTACAAATCATGATAAACAGGAAACAGGTAAACAAATTTCTACATGATGATCCTATCTGAGGCAATGCAAGTTTCAGTTCAGCCTCTTTGTGTTCCTAATCATAGTTATCATATGAGGTGTGATACCTATAACAAAAAACTGGGATAAAGCCTCGGAATGACT
Source organism: Aythya ferina (assembly GCF_964211825.1). NCBI lineage: Eukaryota > Metazoa > Chordata > Aves > Anseriformes > Anatidae > Aythya > Aythya ferina. The sequence goes on along the minus strand of NC_140299.1, from coordinate 4,908,817 downwards.
CAGGTGTTCACAGCTTTAGTCATGTCACTTCCAGGACCATTGAATCTTCTCCTCAATTGCCACCTGTAGTGGGTTTACATGGCAAGGTTTTGGTAGCAGGGAGCCATAGGGGTGGTTTCTGTGAGAAAGATCTAGAAGCTGCCCCACGTTGGGCGCCAAAAAAGACTGTCGTGGTTCCGCTCGAGTGGGCAGCCGAGCTCCACCACAGCAGCTCTCTCACTCCTCCTCCTCAAAGAGGAATGGGGAGAAAATATGTGAAAAGGGGCTCAAGGAATTTGAGATAAGGATGATAGTTGGTAGAAGTAACGGGCAAAAATATGTGCAGGATGATTGTTAGGAATGTACAAGTTGTGAAGAATTTAAGAAAGCAGTAACTGTGAGATGTTAGTGTGGTGAAGGGACGAGGGGTGGTGTGTGTGTAAAATGTCCACCTTGTCGGTGCTGTGATGATGTTATGTTTATTTTGGTGTGGTGAATTCTTTTTTTTTTTGATGTAAGTGAAGTTTGTGAAGGTTGTTGTGATAATTGTAAAGTAAGAGTATATTGTGAGTAATCTTAAATATGCTTTTAACAGAGGCGAGGGGTGGAATGTAGTGGGTTTACCTGGCAAGGTTTTGGTAGCAGGGAGCCATAGGGGTGGTTTCTGTGAGAAAGATCTAGAAGCTGCCCCATGTTTGGGAAGGGCCCCGTTGTTTTCCAGAGCTGAGCCAATAAGCGATGTTGTTTTGCGCCTCTGTGAGAGCATATTTAAGACAGGGAAAAAACGCTGCACCACTCAGCAGCCGGGAGTGAGAGAACAGCCTTGCAGGTGCCAAGGTCAGTGTAGAGGGAGGGGGAGAGGTGCTCCAGGCGCCGGAGCAGAAGTCCCCTGCGGCCTGTGGTAAGGACCATGGTGAAGCAGGATGTCCCCCTGCAGCCCATGGAGTACCACGGTGGAGCAGGGTTCCATGCTGCAGCCCGTGGAGGAGACCACGGTGGAGCAGGTGGCCCTGCACCGATGGAGGCTGCCGCCTGTGGAAGACCCCTGCCGGAGCAGATTCAGGCCGGACCTGTAGCCCGTGGAGAGGAGCCCACGCAGGAGCAGGTGACCTGGCAGGAGCTGCTGCCCGTAGGGGAGCCAGGTTGGAGCAGTTTTCTCCTGAGGGATGGACCCCGTGGTACGGACCCATATCTGGAGCAGTTCTGGAAGAGCTGCTGCCTGTGGGAAGCCCACGCCGGATCAGTTCATCAAGGACTGCATCCCGTGGGTGGGACCCCACAGCACAGGGGACAAGAGTGACCGAGAAGGAGCGGCAGAGAAGAAGTGCTGTAGACTGACCATAACCCCCATTCCCCCGTTCCCCTGCGCCGCTCGGGGGGAGGAGGTGGAAGAGGGTGGATGGGGGGGAAGGTGCTTTTGGTTTGCTTTTTCCTTTGTTTTCTCACTTCTCTCGCTTGTTAGTAATAGGCAATAAATCTTACTATCTCCTTATGCCGAGTCAGTTTTGCCCGTTACAATAATTATTGCATGATTTTCTCATCCTTATCTCAACCCTTGAGCCCCTTTTCACATATTTTCTCCCCATTCCTCTTTGAGGAGGGGGAGTGAGAGAGCGGCTGTGGTGGAGCTCGGCTGCCCACTCGAGCGGAACCACGACACCACCTAATGTTTACTAGGATGGGAGGCATTCTGCCCTGCTTTATCCCTAATAACCTAGGCTTTCATTATAATATTTGACATTTGAGAATACTACTCCCCGGACTAACCTGAAATATAGATGTTAGGGTAAATATAGATGTTAGGGTGAGATGAATCATATTCTCACATACTCCTATACATTTATGTTGTAAAATAGAGACCAAAACCTGCCTGCAACTTCACCGTTGATTATAGCTCTGGATACAAACTCTCCTGCCTTCATGTCACCAACCAGATGGACACTTTACTCACACTTAATGCCAGGCTGGATCTACAGGCTAGGAGCTGAATTCTCCTGATTACATGAGTGGCTTAATCCAAAGGAAGTATGGATAAGAAGCTCTACTAAAAGTCCTACAGTTGCTTAGAACCCAAAGAGGAACTGTTGTCCCAGTTTTCTATGATAGGCCGGTGTTTGGAGTATCGCTGTAAGCCTTAAGACCCAAAGTCCTCACCTGTGATAAAATGCTCTTCCATAGATGAGCGTTTTCTTCAATAAGAAAAAAGGATTCTTCACCTCCTTTTGCCACCTCTTTTTCTTAAATGAATCAATTAGAAACTCGGTGAATCAAAGCAAGGTAAGGTTTGTTTGATTGAGTCAAATCAAACACACCAAACACACCAGCTGTTGAGATACAGGTCTTTAGCTTATACAAAGCTATGCAAAACAAACAAAAAACCCTATTTTGTGCAGAACAAAAAAAATATTTTATAATTATTTCTATCCTTGGCTGACCCTTTCTAGACTCTAGATATGGTAGATATTATCAAAGAATTCTAATCAAATCATGTAATTATTATTACTACTTATTATTATAAAATATACCTCAGAAATATTTTGATGTTGTCACACTTATAAGAAAAGGCTTTCCCCCTCCCCCTTTCTGAATTTTAATCTATCTAACTAGTGCTTGCAAATAGCAATTACAAGGGCACATCTATATACAGTTTTTGATTACTTTTCTTCTGTGTTTAGCAGGTACGCAATTACACTAACAGATGTCTAGGAGGAATAGAAGGGTTATAAACTGTGCTTTGATCCTCCATTGACACTTTTCTCAGTGGAGGAAAACAGATGTTCAAAGCAGGAATATATCTTAATTTTAACACAAAGAAAGTTAATGGAGGATAGATGATGAGTATGAACAATTAACAATTAAGAGGTAGAGTTTTATGTGACCAAGCACCATGGCACACCACAGGAGAAACACTTCTCTCTCCCATTCCAGCCATGGTAGGCCAATGTCAGGCAGAGATGTCTGGGAAATAAATAGAGTTTTTCATCCATTTGCTTGCTTTATGAGATGGGAGAAAGGGAAGCCAGATCACAGGCCAGACCACCAATTAAGGCCATGCACATAAGATAAAAGCTCTAAATGAGAATATAAAGAGTAGAGACATAGAAGATCAACACTCCATTTGCATCTTTTAGAGATTGACAGATAGCCCAAGGAATTTCGTACAGTGATTTTTATTTATTTATTTATTTATTTTTAATTTTTGTTTGGTATTCTCTCTTAGCTTACAGTTATTTGCATGTCAAGAGTCTTTTTAAACTGGAAGCAAAATGTTTGTTTTTAATAGCCTTTCACAGCTTTTTTCCCTCCAATGATTTTCCTTAAAATTGTTTTTTGAATCCACCCACCCTTTTGGCACAAGTTATTACCCCTATTCTTGTGAACAGAGATCAACTTGAGAAGGAATATTGGCTCACAGGCTGCTGTCCGAGAGTAACTCTGCATGAGAGTAACTCTGACTCAATTGTTACAGCTTTCTTATTCCAAAAGGAAAAGATTTCTCCTCTTTCATCCCCACTTAGCTTGCCATTTTACCACACATGGTTCTACACCATCCTTTGTGCCACTTCTGGAGCTTGTTGAATTGTTTACTAAAATGATTCAATTCACTAACCTGGCAAACAACTATCTGGTACTGGTGTAGCTTGTTTGTCTTCTCGACTACCCTTGTATAAGCTTGCAAAGCTGTCTGATGAATGCCAAAGAGCCAATAAGACTGGGAGCAGGACAGAGCATGAGTGATGGACACAGACAGATAACTGCACTTCCAAGACTACTCTGCAGACCCAAATGTTATTGAAGGTATTCTGATTAACCTTCAACCTCCAGGCAGGTGTTTGGTGAAATGATAAGGTGGAAATGATAAGTGTAGGAACAGCTCTCTGGGTCACTGACTCCCTAGAAAGCATTTGCCTGTCTGCTACTGTTTATATCAGAGATATTAGCCAAAGAAAAATACAGGATTAAGTACTATTTTCCAAGTTTCTGAAAAAGCTAAGTGACCGTGAGCTGTCACCTGGTGTAGACACCTCAAATAATTGCATGATGAGTTGCATTTCTAAGAAAATACAGATATGACAAAGAGGCAGTAGACATTAAGTGTGTGTCCAAGATTTTTAGATGCAATTAATCTCAAATATATGCAGAGAATTTAACTGGCTGTTTTGGTTCTTTCTTACATGCAGACTGTTTAGTACTGAATAATTGGTTTATCAAAGCAATGTCCCAAGAAAGAAAAATTTCAGCAGACCTAGAGATCATGTATCTGAGCAAGAGAGAATATTTATATGGGGTCAGCCTGTTTCATCAGTGAAGAAAATACCGCAGTTCCCAACAGAGGAAGGGTCAAAGAAAATAATGAAAGCTTGAGCTTAAAATGCACCCCAGCTAGAGGATAGAGCTGAGATTGAAATATTGAGAAGTGATCAAACTGTTATTAATCTGTTACTTAGAGGGGTAACAAGCATCTTTTCAAATATTACTTTCCAAGAGAAAAGGGAGTATTGGGTGGGCTCTGGGTGGGTGGGCTCTGGGGAGGATTTTTTTTTTTTTTCCTTAAATCACAGAGAGAAAGGTCTGCTATGATTTTCCAGTCTCTATCCTCTGTGGCTTCAAAGAATTTCTATTTTCCTTCGTGGCAGGATATAATAACAGCAGTAAGCAGAAGGTATGTCATTGCCTTATTGAAATCTAAATTAAATGAACATTTATTTAATTATTTATTTCTTTAAAACTACTCCCTTCTTTTCTATTCATGACTCTTTTTCAGTATTCCAGTGGGAACACCTGTGCTATCAGGCATGTGCCTTCTCCTTTCTTTCCTATCATAACATGGATTCTGCTTAACAAATCCCACTGTGAATTTCTCTCCCTTCACTGTAGGACAGTTATCCATACACACAGAGTTGTCATCAGGATCTCTGAAGACCCTTGTTCTTACAAGCTGTCATGGAAGGTACTGTGATTCAGACTCAGGCACCTACATTTAGCTACAAAATAAGCATCAACATTCAAGGTAACTAAAATCCCCTTACACTTAATAGTACTATGGAAGCTATAAATGTCCACATGTAAATGAACATTGTTATTTGATGTGCTCTGAGGTATCTTGCCTGGCACTCAACTCCTGGACTAGAAGGTTTCTGGACCCCCACAGGTCCCATGTTACATCCAGGGGGGCAGATGACAATGACACAAAATCTGTAGGAAACCCACAGCCTTCTGGATCAGGAACTTGAAATGAGGTAGGATATTGCAAGACATGTCAAATGGTTCCAGAATCCTGTAATAAGGGAATTAAGCAAAGACCTAACTCATCCTTAATCCCATATATCCAGAACCAAGATACACAGATCACATGTAGACACTTTAAGTTCCTGAATCTGAAGCTCAGTCTCAGCATAGTAAATATAATTTCCGTTTTCCCATCTTCATGCATGTAACTAAAAATGCTTTATAGAGAGTGTTAAAATCTTACTGTGACATATTATGCAGATAATACCAACAGAAAGAAAAATAAAAACTAGTAATAAAACACAAGTTTAGGAATATGGTTCAAACACACACAGCAGTATTCTTATGTATTCTCCATTTGTCATTTTATATGATGAAGAATAAGGAACACAAACATAGGTAATTTAGATAGGTCTACACAATCAGTCCGAATACCCTTGGAGACATCTTTGGAGACAAATTGTACTAATTCCAGATCATTTTAAAAGAGTTGTTTATCCAGTGTCCAATATGGATAATAAATCTATGGACAATTATGAAAGACTATGATGACTATTTAGCTATAAATCATATGAATTTTCCAAAAGAAATAATAATTTCAGAGCTCAAATCCAATTGCATCTTGCTTTGTCCAGTCTAGACATTTTACCTTCCATTCAAAAATGAGAATGAGAAAAAAATTAGGGATGGAGTATAAATATATATTTGTTTTAGAAATGGTTTTTAGCACTGTGTACGTACCTAAAAATGAATTTGGATAGTACTTTTGTAGCAAGATGCCCCTCTCCTGGTACAATGATAGTGACCCATCTTTGTCTTCTTTTACTCTGCCATTATTAATGAAGTTGTATTTCCCTCGCTTTACACCTTTCCATTATTATACCTTGAAAACAGATATATTCTTTGTTACACATTTTTGCTATGCATTATATATAATGCTTTTCAATCACATCATATCTTTTTTTTTTTTTTCACAAATTCACCCGCACATTTACCACACATTTCCATCATCTTATTAAAGATGAGTTTAAATGTGTTTTATTTAATGCTTTGGTGAATGCATTACTTGTCAGGAAACCTCATGGAAATTCATGTGCTTAATGCTAAAGTGCCTCCTATCGCACACCCATTTCAATTAAAGTGTGACATTGACACAGCCTTAATGCCCTCAACTGCTCATTTGACACAATCTCATGCGGTGATATCTCACCAAAACAGGAAGCTGCTTTCGCATCTCTTTTGCATTATGTATTCATTTTAGGATTAGTCACATGGCTAATGAGCATCTTGGAGGCTGTCCAGTTTGCCACACTATGTCATGCTTCCTTTCCTGCCACTCTACTTGCATTAACTCTCTGTGATATTGCCAAAGACCATACAGAGTGTAAATTGCTCTTATCCATTTGTTCCAGAAAATGATCACATCCTCTGCCGCTTAGAAATTGTTCTCATTGTTGACTACAATTAAATATTAAATGTGCACTGAAATCATTTTATTTCCATGAAGTGCTAATGTTTGAAATTTTGCCCATATACAGTTTGTCTAATACTGACATAATTTCTTCCTTTTTGTCTCCTTTTACTTACAAAAACAATGTTTCTGTCTCAAAATTCAGAACTGGAATGTTTGCGCCAAGCCTAAAATATAATCATTATTATGATGAATTCCACTTTATCTTGAAGTGGAAATAAACTCAAAGTGACAGCATTATAAATAGCACTTCAGATATCATTTAACTTTTTAATCAATGTTCATTCTGTTAAACAAATATTAACACAATAATTCGGATATATATGTGTATGCAAATTTATTTATGCCTCTATATGTCTACATTTATAATTTCCTACCATCTTATCAGCTTTTCCAAACTTAGACAACCAGCTTATAAAACAAAAGACAGCTTTACATATTAGAAGGGACTATTTATTGTAATCATTTATTTTGACACCACATCTTTGATGGACATTGACCAGGGGACTTCTCTGAATAAATTCGTATTGGAACAAAAAAGTACCACTCACATAAACAGAACAAAATGTAGCTTTGCCTCTCAACCAAAAAATAATGGACTTTCCATCACACCATCCAGTAAATTCTTCAACTGTACAACTACATCTATAAATGATAGACGCAGGTGAAAGAAAAACACAGAAATGATTCTACTTCTATTTGTGTAGCTCTTTCAGGATCAAAATTAATATATTTGAAATATATGTATGTATTTGACACACAAATCTATGAACGCATACATATAATATTGTATAATGCAGAAACTAAAATATAATTTTATCCAAAAATCTGCGTCACCTTACAGTAGCAGCAACATTCTGTGATCAATTCTTGTTGATCCCCAATAATATTTCAAACATGTCAGTGGATAACAGAAGAAAAGTTATAAGCACAAAACACCATTAAATTCCAATCGTGTATTTCTACAAGGGGTATGAGTTGCTGTAGAAAAAGAGAACTCTAATGCATTACTAACATAACCTTGAACCAGAATGAAAAGAAATGATATGGAAAATACATTTTTCTAGGGACTGTCACAACAAAGGGAAAAAATATGTCTCTGTTTTTTTGAAAGCTATTTGATTAGTACCGCAGAATGTTTAGGACAAGTTACTCAGTGTGTGTTTGGATGGAAGTAGAAGTGGGAAAAAGAAGGATATTTGGCATTATATTAAAATAAAAGGAGTCCATATTCTCTCTCTAGTCAGTAACAGTATGCGATTCTCACAATAGGCTCATGTAGGACTAAACAAAGCAGAAATACATTCTCTTCTTTAGAGTCTCCTTAAAGTTCACTGTCTTATCAGTTTACAGAGAGGATATAAAATAATAAGGACAAAAATAAAATCTTCCAAAAACCTTCCAATACAAGTTGATTGCCCACAGGTATGCTTGAATGGAGCCAAGCAGCAGGTCAAGACATAACATTTATTTTCTATACCAAAAGAATTTAACTTCAACATATTTTTTATGATGGAAAAATGTGAACTTTTATGGCATAAAACATGAAAATCAGTTGGCAGACATTTCTTTTTCAGTCAAAGCAAAAACTATTGTAGTAACCATTTCAGGTATTTAGTATGTTCCTAATAATTGCAAGTTGATCATACTAGATGTTTTTGTGACTTTAAGAATGGACTGAACCTGGTGTGGTTTTGCTTTTCACGTAGATTACCAGATTATATCAGTTTTGTGCTGATGTGTTTTGGGAGAGGTTTATTTTCTCTTGTCCTTTTTTTACCTATACACAAGTGTATTTCCTAAGAATCTACAGAAGTAAGAAGCAGCTGAAATTATTCCGTTCCCATGTCAATGTTGAAGGTGGACAGAGGAAAGTTAAAGTGGACAAAGTGGTTATAGTGATTTAGCAGCCTCAGGGGCCTTTGAAGTCTTTCCTGTAAAACTGAAAGTGATAAACTTCTGGGGTGTCAAAGACAACAATGTTATTTACAAAGGTGCTTCCAATTCATAACCCTACCAATACACAGTATTGGTACAGTATTAGGACAATGGTTAGAATAGGCCACATCAAATGTAAGGCAGTACAGTATCATTTCTGTCTGTACTACCTACTTAAATCATGGCTAAATTTGCACAGATCAGAATAACAATTACTGCTAACACAATCTCATTCCATAGGAAACAAACAGAATGGTGAAACTAACTGAAGAATATTATGAAAAATATGTAGGTGTTTGTTAGCTCTATATGCCCGTGAAAGCAAAAGAAACTTTGGGCCTGATTATAAAGTTTAACTGCAGCATAGGATGCTCAATATGTTGGTTAATACTAGAAATCTGTGCCTTGCCATTTAAACACATTATAGATCTTACTTATTTATTTAGTTTGTTGTTGTTGTTATTTCCATAGATTATCACCCTCTCAGTGGCACTCACAGAAACTGTTATTCCTTTAAATGTCCAAAGACAAATAAAAGCACAAGTAGGCAAAATATGTTATTTTCAAAGAAGCACACTAAAATCTAAGGTCAGGACATCTAGAAGTTGTTCAGGAGAGCTCAGGAGTTCCACAAATAGGATACAATATTCCAAGGAATAAAAATGGCCTAAAATGTATGACAGAAAAGAAAGTCTTTGGTTATGTCTTTGATTTCCAGAGACATCCTTAATTGCAGGCAGAGCTGAAAGCTATGTTCAGTTTTCTGCTTTGCTGTTCTGTTGGAGTGAAGCATATTTCATACCTGACCTGTTTTTACTTTCTTGGACTTCTGTATGCTAAGGGAAGCAGAACAATGACTGTCTGCCTATTCTGCCTCAACTGTTCTGCCTCAACATGCTACCTTCCCTAAAGGTACATGAACTTTTGGTTTGTGGCAAGCATCTCCTTGAAACCTTCAGGGAATCACTTCCCCTCCAGTAACTCCTGCTATCAGCACAGTCTTGACCCTGGATATGCTCATTTTGGATCACCTTTCTTTCTGATATCTCAGAAAATTCTCTAGAATTATAAAATCTTAGTAGACTGATGGAAAACAGTTCTATTATGCCTGCCAGCAGAAAAAAACAGTGGAGATGAATTGTGTGACTTGAGACCTGGACCTCAAAAGTTGTAATAAAATTCATAACGATACAAATATTTTTGGTGTACAGAGATTTTTAAATGCATTCTAGATGTTATTACAGGTAAGTTAACAAATGATTCTGTCTATTTGTTGTTGTTGTGGTTTGTTTCTTTGTTTTTGTTTTTTAATGTCAAATTTTGAGGGAGCATGCCATAAATGTATCTAGCAGAAAATATATACTTAGCCCAAGATACTTGGGCTGATATAAAGAGCAGATACTCTGCTGTTTAGCACATTTTATAGTATGAATAGAAAATGAGCCTTTCTCAGGATGTCCTTAGCATGTCCTGAGACAGAAATACTGAACAGATAAATCATACTTCTCACTACTTTCTCTGTTTTCTATCTCCCTCTCTCTTCTTCTATTTGAAGTGTTGGTTTTATTGAGTAGGAACTGTCTTTTATTCAAGGAGACCTTCCTTCTGACTAGGTCCTCTAGAATGCATCATAAGATTTCCTTCTTTTTATGATTATTTATTATTCATATTGTGGTAGTGTCTAGAGACCAATAAGTTAAGATTATGACAAGATGCAATATATAGATAAATACAAGTGGCAGGCAGATAGTAATAAAGATGGGTGTATGCACGTAACTTAATGGCTTCCATAACTACTAATTTTCCTCTTTCCAATTAAATCCAATGTGTTGTTGTTGTTGTTGTTGTTTTTTCCTGATTTCAACAAATAATTTTTTAGCAATTCCCTATTAGTTTTGCCTTCTTTAGAGCTGATAAAACTATTTTTATTTGTATATATTTTTAATGGCTATAAAAATACTAGTGGTGTGAAGAGTTGACTTTTTTTTTTTTTTTTTTTTTTAATTTAAATATCACCACTTACCAGGAGTTAATATTCATGGAATGTGTAATACTATGGTAATGAGAAATTAAAATAACATTAGCTGCTCTACTTACTTACGCAGTATCATTGTAGAGGTCAGACCTGTGTTTGAAACATTTGAAAATTTCAAGGATAACAGAAAAAAATATTTTGGTGTAAGCTGCTTTTCTGGTTTGTATTGTTTTGTTTGTTTGTTGACTTTTTATTATTTTTTTTTTCCTAAAACAATCCCACTTATAAACCCTTCAAATTCAAGGCTTTTTTTTCTTTTTTTTTTCTTTTTTTTTTTTTTTTAATATCAATAAAGCTAACTAATAAAGCTACCCTTAAGTGAAAAAACATCCGGTTCTGCTGATTTCTGTCTTGATTGCACACACACTTTTTGCTACATTTATTTATACTAGTAATTATAGTAGCGACCAAAAGATGATCAACAGCATAAATGAAAATTGGTATTGACAACCACTCAACATCACAGAGTCACACAATGGTTGAGCTTCATCTCAGATCCTGTTTCCAGCTCTGAATATCCCCTTGTATTTCAACCATTTTAGATGCTGGTTAGCATCTAAAAATGATGATTTTTGGGTGTCGTAAATACATATTTATTATTTCAGGTTGTTATGCAAATAAAACAAATGGAGTAGGGATGCCAGACAACAACTCTAGTATAATAAATTCAACAGGTGCTCTATTTTTACAGAGAATGTAAACTAAGAGTTTAAAAGGGGAGAACAGTACTACAATAAAAAATAATTACATATATATATATGTATATATATATATATATATAAGAACCACTCTTCAGAATGGAGTTCATATCTTATTTAGGTATAGTATGTTGAAAGATTTTTTTACGATTTCAGGAAGAAGTGACTATGGTATGACCACAACACAATTTCATTGTCATCACAAACATAAATCTAATCTAAAATATATAGATCTTGATTCTATATAACTGTTATTTAGGAACAGCTTTTTGTGGTATGGAAATCTCAAGTAGGTGGAGAGATTGAAAGGAATGAAGAAGTTAATAATCTTTACTTACCTATAGTTGGATCATGATAGTCAGGGAACCGGTGGCTTATAAACTGCATTGTCATTGCTGGGGAGCAGAAAGACAAAGGGAAGGAAAAGGAGTGATATTACTATCTTCAAATGACAACAGAGAAAACAACAGAGAATTCACCCATTCAAGTATCAGCTTAGAAAGTGAATCAAACATCTGCCTCGTATCTACAGAGACAAGAAAGTATTTGTATTACAGTGATATCTAAGCACTAATAAATAGCAAATATATATTATAAGTCTTAAATTGTTCCTTTTTAAATTTTATTTATCAGTCGTTCTATGTAGATGTATGTGGTGGTTTCACCCTGATGGAGAGCTGAACTCCACCAAAATCACCCTCTCACACCCCCTTCTCAAAGGAAGATGAGAGGAAGACAGTATGATGAAAAGAAAAAAGCTCACAAGTTGATAAGTTAGCTTACTTAAAGAGAAAGAGGAAAAAAAACAAGAAAGGGCCATGCAGAAACACAGAAAGAGAGAAAACAATTATTCTCTACTTCCCATCAATACGCATCAAAGCCACTCTTGTGAATTTACTCAGGTGGGCAGCTGAGCCCCACCACAACTGCTGGGAAAAAAATAATAAATCTCTTCAAAGGCAAAGGGGGAGAAAATATGATGCAAAAGGCTTGCAGTTTGAGATAAAGACAGAGAGATGACTCAGAAATTATTTTCATGGGCAGAACAGACTCAGCATAAGGAGATTAACAAAATTTATTGCCTATTACTAACAAGCCAGAGAAGTGAGAAACAAAGAAAACAAACTAAAAGCACCTTTCTCCCATCCACCCTGCCCACTCTCAGTATACTGCCTTGTGCTAGAGGGAGTCTTGATGGTGTACCAGTACTGCTTAGCAAGAGACAAAACATGGTGTGATACCAGTGCTGTTCTACCTACTAATGCAGAGCACAGCACTGTCTGCACCACTGTGGGGAAAGTAGCTCCATCCCAGCCAGACCAAGTACAAAGTTACATATTTTTAATACTTGGTAAATGCTGTTAACCCCAATATTGTCTCTAGAGGAAAATCACTTTGGTAATTTTTTTTTTTTAATACTACCCCAGTTGCATCATAGTCCAACTTAACTAGGTATTCTGGATAGTATTTACACAAATCAATCATACTTGTGCATCAGATTTATTGTGTAATACACTATTATTAAAAAAAAAAAAAAAAAAAAGTATAAAGATTTTGATCTTTTAGTTTTTAAAAATTACATGCTGCCATTCAGCTGTATTCATGGTGACTATGGAAGAGGCCTCCCTGAGGATAACTACTGAAGTTTTCGCCATGGCTGCCAAACCAATACATAAACACATAATAAAGAAACAAATCACAATGTCTGATTGGAATTAAAAATAAAAGGTTTTGTTTATTTTTGTAACAAATAGAAATTCCTAATAAACTTAAAATCCTAAAATTCTCCAAAATTGTAATAAATATGCTGGAAACTAAGTGTTATAGTAATATATATATATATATTTGCACTTAGCTATATCACAATTTACTAAGTAGCATTTAGTCATAGACCCAGGATGGAAGAAATGTAGCTTTATTCACACAGAAATTTGAGTTGACTGGAATCCATGAAAATGTTACAAATGTTCAAAAAAAAAAACAAAACACATACACTGGGGTTAGGTAGAGGTGACTGGTCATAGGCTGAAAGTCAATATAACTATTTAAAGGTATGTTTCAATTAGTTAGCTGTTTTAATTGCTATACAATATTTAAATGATTGGGAAATGACACTAATTGAGGGAAATTAATGAACCTGAGCATCTCACAAACTAGCTAAGGACTCTAACCATCTTATAATGAATCCTTCCTTTCTCAAGTAAATTTTCAGTTATGTTATACAAAGTGAAACAAATCCAACAGTCAAGTTAACTCCAGCTGAAATATATAATGTTTTCTGAAACAACATGGACTGAAATTTCAGCAAATTTTTAAAGAGAAAAAATGTCTACCTTCACATCAACATTTCTTTACTAACTGAAACCTGCAATTGCTCTATTTGAAGGACCAGTTTAATGAAATCTATTGCTACTTTCCCTTTGGAATAAGAAAAATATATGGTTCAAACCCTACCCCCTGCCTCTGAGAGACAGCTGACAGAAAAACAACCATCTGTCTTTTGTTCCAGAACTTCAAAATATAATTTAGAAGTCTGAATCTTAAAAGTTTTCATGGTTTTTACAAACTGTCACCAATTGCTTACCCAATTTGCTTTCTGATTCATTTAAGGAATACCTAACTCATGCAGCAGACAAACGATCCTGTTAACCACATACAGCTTGGTTTCTTCTGAACAGATTGCTTTACCTTTGAGTATCTCCTAGGTTCAGAAATTTTAGGAAAATTACCTGAGCCTTCAGGAAAATTGCTTTACATAACTTAGAACAGGTTTTTTCTCTGGACGCATAATTCCAGTTTATGTAGCAAGACAGAAGCACTCATATCCTGTCCAACCCTAAGTTTCCAACATGCCACCTAAAGTTAAAGAACTGAATAAGCACAAAAGTTGTCCTGAGTATTCAATGGTCATGGTAATTTAATAAATGGTCATTTATCAGAACAGAATCAGCTGAAAGGTAATGGTTTCAGCTTCAGCTAAAGGGAAAGGTTTCTCTGAGGAAAAGACCTTCAGCAGTTGAATACGTGAATTCCCTTTGCTCAGAAACCAGGGGTGGGGGGGAGTATAGAACATAACATAGATTTTAAAAAATGTTCCTTGTTTTTTAAGTCAATTTCACAATTTATTTATTTTTATTTTTTTTAATATATATATATATTTTTTAAATGAATGCATTAAAATTTCAGTATAGCATCTATGGGGCCACTTTACCAAAAAAAAAAAAAAAAGTATTCCATCTGAATTACCCTATCTGTCAGTCACAACACATTAAAGCAAAGATGAAGTTTTGTGTTTCTGTCCTGTACATCTCAGATACCTTGAACAGCAGAGGTTATGTACAAGAAATTCCACATTTTGCAAATTCTGTGTATAAATACACCCATTTTTAAAACAGCATTGGTTTAGTTTAATGTTTTTCCTTATATTAAAAATAAATAGATAAGTAAGTAAACAAACAATTAAATAACTAAATCATAGAGTTAAGGACATAGTTTTACAAAATTTTACAGACAAGATGTATTAAACATTTATTACCATGTTAATAAATTATTGCATATTTAGTATAGACAAATATAAATGTTAAGAAGCAGCATTATAAATTCATAGTAATTCAGAGAGGGTAACTGTGCAAAAAAAAAAAAAAAAAACAAACAAAAAACCAACCAAACAAAAAAAAACTTGTTCAGCCTATACATATTATCTGTGTGCAGTGACACTGATATTTTCTATATTATCTATTGTCAGATATATTATTTCCAAGTACTCTGTATATTTGGACACTTTGATTTCCAGGACACCTGTTTGTTTCATCATGACAGATTTTTAGGCATCTCCATCTGATAACTGATAGCAGTTTATGAAGAATAAAGTCATGCCTAATGTGATCTGCCTAGTTTGCTCAGAGAGGCAGAGGCAGCTAGCAGAAATGCTCTTCATATGGTTTATGCCTACATATTTTGAGACTTCTGAGGGCCTGAACCACAAATGAATTCTATTTGTTTCACTACCTGCTGCTTTTCCTTGCCAAGATTTTATTATTTATTTATTATTATTTATTTATTTATTATTTTATTTAAGCAAACTACTCTTTATCTGATCTTGATCTTCTTCCTTTCGGAGCCATGTCTTTTTCAAAAAATCTGTTGTTAAAACTGAAACTGGAATTCTCAGAGGATAACCAGAACTCATGATAAATATTTTTCCTCTCTTCTGGGACAACCTAAATCAATAGATTAGCTACATCCTGATTAAATCCACAGGATCTAAAAAGAACGAAATCATTTGGAAGCATTATACTGACTTTGCCATAACATGCAAAATGTCAGCCACTGGGATTTAGACAATTTCTCCCTCTCAGAACACTGGGCGTGCACATACATCATCAAGCCTTGCAGAGGAACAGGTTGCACACAGTGCTCTGCAGGCAGATCTGGAAAGGAATGTACATCATTTAATGCCATGTGCAACAATACTGATTTTTATGTGCCTGATCCTTGTCTCAGCACAGAGCTGATTTGGCTTAAAATGAACCTGGAGAACTACAAAATTTTAGAAAGATGTTCACTGAATCTCTCCACTCAATGAAACGTCTTATGTCAGCTGGTGGGGGAAACACTGAGTAAAACTCACTCACATGTGAATCTCGGCCTAAAAATACTTCAATGACAGCTCTTTGTCAAGGGTTTGGCCCCCAGGCCCCCTCCTGATCACCAGGGTAAGAAACCTCTGATTCCTTTAGTGCTTGTCACCTACGGCAAGAGGATTAGTACCCTCTGAAAGAAGTAGGTTACATGGCTTTGTTTTCTCAGACAGAAGGAATTAATATATTCTTTATTTTATTTTATTTTATTTTATTTTATTTTATTTTATTTTATTTTATTTTATTTTATTTTATTTTATTTTATTTTATTTTATTTTATTTTATTTTATTTTATTTATTTTGGCACTGGATTACGATGTGAAATAAGGAAATTGGGTATAAAATGTGGGAGTTGGAACACATCTTCTCCTGTATGTCCTTTGATATAAGAAGCAACACTTTCCATTAAACCCTACTGAATGTTGGTGCAGCAAGCATTTTTTAAGAGCATGTGTACCAGGTGTACCCTATGACGAAAAGGAATGCCTAGCTTTCAGCTGGAAAGCCCTCACTCTGTGAGGATGGTGCACAAGCAAGTCTGAGTATCAGGTCTGATGTAGAACAACAGCTGTGTTCAGATTTACCAGATATTCCGCAATCTTGGCTACTGGACATGGAAGTTAGTTCTGAATGACTGTTAGAAGTTGTAAGAATGCTTCCCAGACCAAAAAGGGAGCTCAGTCATCAATGGTATGAAACAGTGGAAATCCAGATGGAGTTCAAGGAATTAAACTGGCTTATAGCCAAATCTGTCTGGGCTCCCCAGCAGGTCAGCTGCCTCATCTGGGATATGCTGGCTTCTTTACTGTCATCAACAGCAGAGCCAAAGTCATTTTTCAGAGAGAATTAATTCTGAAAATTAACAGGAAAATGATATTGGCACTCCATGGTATTTTATAAAAATAATATTATTGAAACTTCCTTTTTTTTTTTTTTTTTTTTTTTTTTTTTTTTCCTTATCCATGATCCCTTTTTCTTTCAAACTAACAATCACAATTAATGAATTGAAACCATCATGAGATACTGTTGTGATTATTTTCCTTTCAAAATCCAAATAATACTGCTGCATGATTTTACAGATCTATAAATTAGATAACTTTAACTCTAATATAAGCCACACACAAAGCCACACACTGTATCAAAATGTGGCTTTAAAGCAGGATATTAAAACAGAATAAATTGATAAAACTGATATTTGAATAAATACATATGCATGTACAAGTGGAGTCAGATAAAAAAAAAAAAATATATATATGGTAAAGAAAAAAGAAAAAAAGGAAAAATGAACCTTTAAATCCATAGCAGATATTGTGAAATGTTTAGAATTGCAAGTTTAATGAAAAAAAAAAAAAAAAAGAATATTTTATAACACTGTGAAGATATTCCATTTAAATAGGGCATGTACATCACCTGGCAGCTATGATAAGTAAAAGGATTATTGTTTCAGATTAGTAGTATTTTTATATCCATCTGTGGCTAAGTAAATGCAGATTGCCCCAGATGAATAAATATGCCCGATATGCATCGGTAACTATATAACTTCAAAGTTCCCTTCTGTTTTCAAAATAAAAAGAGGAGTTAAGGTCATGAATTTCATTTTCTGTTGTTTCTAGTTAGTTTTATCCAACATTACTTAACCATCTAGAAGGTATACTATACCCATGTTAACACTGAAATATATGTTTTTTGTGAATAATAAACTTATTACTCTCTGTTACTTTCTATAAAATTCCTGTGCTTTTCTTAATGATAGTTTATTTACCTCCCAGTAGGAAGTATTATGCTAAAGTTTTATTATTTATTCTAAAGCATTTTTTTGATGAGTGCAGGTATGTAGTTCATGTAAAGAAAGGTATTAGTTCTTAAAAGCATGTGTGCATTTATGGGTACATAGGCTAATAGAAAAAAATAATACCCACTGCCCTGAGAGCACAGAGAGTACAATTAATTCCACGGTCCTCCTAATTTGTTCTAAATTTGACTTGTACCAACAGCTTTGAATGTAGTCCTATCCAGACAGGATAGCAGGTTGCGAGCTTACAAAATAATCTTTATGACAATAGTATCCATGATGTCAATATCTTATCCTGAGCTTCTTAGCCCTCTCTGTTCACCCAAGAACTTACACATATTCAAACTCTGGATGCTGTGTGTGATCCCATATTACTACATTTTCTAAAGAATCTTTACATTCTTTATAAAATACTGCAATCTCTATAGTCTAATAAAATGACCACAGCAATTGCAACTAAGATATCTGTGCATATAACCACATGGTTAATTCATTTTAGTTTCTTATGCAGATACACTGTTCCAGTCGGTGCATCCTTAATTTGGTTTTCATAAACCAGTAACAAAGATACCAGAATAGATAAGGGGCTGAAAAATAATATAATACAGTAAAGTAAGTGGACTTCTAGATTAGTTGACAAAGATCACGAGAAAAGGAAACATGTAGCTATTATTAGAGAAGGTGGCAAACAAGCCTAAAAACAGAAAAGCAGAACATAATAACAAAATATGCACCAGTTGATCATAGAAATTATAAAGTGATAAATATGCTAAAAAATTAAGAGACATTCTTGCCTCCACCGATTTGTAATATTAAATAAATCTGTAGAAATATGGCCAGGACATGTTTAACATACCTGATTTTACTCTTTTGGTAAGATGTTTGTGTATAACTAAAGATGTAAAATTGTTACTCAATAAAAGTCACATTATTTCAACAAACGAGACAAGCATTTATTTTATTTACTATTTTACTATTATTTACTATTTTATCCCCGAAGTACAGGATAGTTTGAACAATCTTGGTCTTTCTGATGGATTCAACTCCACAAGAGCCCAGGTATTTAAAAATGTATTCTCTTTTTAAATGTTTTTGTTTGAAAACTGGAACCTTCTCTTTCACTGGTTTGGAAAAATGATAAACATCCTTGTGAGTAACTCTTTCAGAGCTCATTCCTGATTTTTTTAGATTGACTTGTCAAGTATTAAGTCATTTGCAATCATCCTTTTGCTCATTGAATTTTATCGAATCAACTTTGTAATAATAATGTCTAAACATACACATGATGAACAGTAGAAGCAAAGAGGAAATACAGTACTTTTTTCCAGAATCTTATCTGATCTCTGAATTACATTAACACTTAGAGGAACTTTGAATGTGTGGAGACACCAATAATGCTAGAAAATGCACAGGAAGAAAAAAATAGAAGTAACGGAATAGAAGAAGTTAGGAAAATAAAATCTAAATACTCTAAGTAAGTCTCAGGAAGTCTCACGTACTTCATTTTCATTTTTTTGCAAGTTTAATAAATGAAGGTAAAATAAAACCAAGCAATGAAAAAATTATTTGTTAAAGGGATACTTTGCCATGAATGTGAAGGTAAGATATAAGTTATGAACACACTTATGTTGTAAATTTGAAAATATTTCTAGTCAGAAGATGAGGGATTTACTGAAATTGACTTCAAGCATGGATAGAAGAGGGAAGAAACCTGTTTTATTTTAAGGTGCTTTGTAAGTTAAAGGATTGCCTGGAATTAGTGATATTGGTTCTTTTGGAGAATTTTGTCCTATAGTCTCAAATTAAGTAGTGAAGACATTAATTTAACACAAGATATTTTAACATTGGTAACACCTGTAACCAGGTCTTTAACTAATGTCAGTAATGGAAATGGATGGTTGCTTTCCTAAGATACTACCTGGTTTTCATCTCAAACATTTTATAAAAATCCTCTTGCTTCTCAGGGGGAAGCTTCCATATGGAAAACATTGCTTTGTAATCAAGACAATTTAAATGACCGTATGTTTATAATATACTTGTGTAGAAAAAAAAAAAAAAGGAAAAAAAAAAGAATTTTAGAGAGCTTCATACACAATTAAAGCATTCAAAGACAACCTATCTGCACTCTGTTGTTTTGTCCAAAATTTTTTGCACTCAGGTACTGCACAGTATCTTTTTTTCTATGCTTTACTAAGAAGTCTGATGAAATATGTAATTTAAGCAAATAGTATACTTCCCGAGCTTATTTATTATTATTATTATTACTATTATTATTATTATTATTATT
Source organism: Aythya ferina (assembly GCF_964211825.1). NCBI lineage: Eukaryota > Metazoa > Chordata > Aves > Anseriformes > Anatidae > Aythya > Aythya ferina. The sequence goes on along the minus strand of NC_140299.1, from coordinate 4,888,748 downwards.
ATTACAGAATCACAGAATTTCTAGGTTGGAAGAGACCTCAAGATCATCGAGTCCAACCTCTGACCTAACACTAACAGTCCCCACTAAACCATATCCCTAAGCTCTACATCTAAATGTCTTTTAAAGACTTTCAGGGATGGTGACTCCACCACTTCCCTGGGCAGCCTGTTCCAATGCCTAACCACGCTTTTGGTAAAGAAGTTCTTCCTAACATCCAACCTAAAACTCCCCTGGTGCAACTTTAGCCCATTCCCCCTCGTCCTGTCACCAGGCACGTGGGAGAATAGATCAACCCCCACCTCGCTACAGCCTCCTTTAAAGTACTTATAAAGAGTGATAAGGTCACCCCTGAGCCTCCTTTTCTCCAGGCTGAACAAGCCCAGCTCCCTCAGACGCTCCTCGTAGGACTTGTTCTCCAGACCCCTCACCAGCTTCGTCGCCCTCCTCTGCACCCGCTCAAGCACCTCCATGTCCTTCTTGTAATGAGGGGCCCAAAACTGAACACAGTACTCGAGGTGCGGCCTCACCAGAGCTGAGTACAGGGGGACGATCACCTCCCTAGCCCTGCTGACCACACTGTTTCTTATGCAAGCCAGGATGCTGTTGGCCTTCTTGGCCACCTGAGCACACTGCTGGCTCATATTCAGCCAACTATCAACAAATACTTCCAGGTCCTTCTCTGCCAGGCAGCTTTCCAACCACTCATCTCCCAGCCTGTAGCTCTGCTTGGGGTTATTGCACCCCAGGTGCAGGACCCGGCACTTGGCCTTGTTGAACTTCATGCAGTTGACCTCAGCCCATCGGTGCAGCCTATCCAGGTCCTCCTGCAGAGCCTTCCTACCCTCAAGCAGATCGACACACACACATAGCTTGGTGTCATCTATTATTATTATTACTATTACTATTATTATTACTATTATTATTATTATTATTATTATTGTCATCGTCATCGTCATTGTCATCATCATCATCATTTATTTATTTATTTTTCATCTGTGGATGCTGCATTTAGACCACAGAACATTTTAGAATGAACAACTGACAGCAGAAGTCACCTGAACCAAAACAGAGGGAGTCCGAATGATGAAATAATGTTGTTACCATCAAGTATTTCACACCAGTGTGAAATAAAATTGCCAAAAAAAAAAAAAAAAAGCAAAAGTTAGAGAGGTTATTTGACACTGGTAGAGAGATCGTGCAAACCACCAGCATTCCATGATGCCATATAGCTAATGTAGGTTATATGGATACCAAAACCCTTATTATGTGGGAGTATGTGTATGTGTCCCACTGGAGGAATCCAAAATCAATGGAAATACCCATTTCCTACTGCTGTAGTATGTGTTGTGTTAGATGGACACTGAATGTGGTTGAATGTTATATTTACCAGAAGGTATATAAGTAGCATTTAAGGCATATCTACTTGTGTTAAAAAAGATGAATGAGAAGAAGATATGTGTTTTACAGAAGTAATTTAACCTGTACTGGGAAAGTAAATAGAGAATTATTATTTATCCTCTCACCATATAAGGAATCAAAAGAATTATCAATTAAATATCTATTAATAAAATATTTTTCACACTGAGTATAGCTAATTGCATGATTTTCCCACGACATGGAAAAGGCAAAGTATATTGTTGGATTTAAAAAAAAAAAAAATTTAGAAAACAAATGTTCAAATAAACTCAAAGATCTTAGCCCCGAGGTTAAAATACTGCCTTCAAACTGCTGGAGGGTGTGAAAATATTCAAGAAATTTACTATAGTTTATCTTGTTCATATATTCTTCCCAAAACAGCCACTACGAGCTAGATTCACTGATAGGATAGAGGCCTAAAGTCACTGTTGTTCTCATTTGGTAAAACAATTTTTACTTTGTTATTCTCTGCAAGAAATAGAATGAGAGCTTTACTACACACTTTCAGGAAGGGATGCTGCAGAGTTTTTGAGCTGCAATTATTAATTTTTTAGCAATTATGATGTATTATTTATTGTGTGTTAGCTCTGAAATGACAGCAAGCTAAATTTTATTTCTCTGTATTAAATTCATTCTGGAGTAGTGGAAAAAAAAAAATATATATGGCTGTTGATGTAGCATGGCTTTTTACACTGTTGCTAAAGTGATAGGTTCAATTACTGAACCTGATGCCCCCAGCAAATAGTAAGTAGCCAACAGGCAGACTCTGAAAGCCAAAAGTCTTTTAAATTAAATCTCCCTGGTACTATTAGAATAAACAAACAAATCCCCAGATGCTTACATTTTAAATAGAGATAACTCAAGCTTCTAGGACAGCCAGAACAGAAACAGAGAAATCTCCTGTGTCCATTGAGTTACTAAAGATGAAGACTTCTATGTTTGACTTCATCTTGGTTAAAGACCGAATCACAGAAAACACTGGAAAGGCTTCTGTGGTCACCAGGAAAATTATTTCCATCACCTCCAAAGCCTGTCTTATTTTGTTCTTTCAACAGTTTATTTTCAATATTGTTGCCTTTATGATGTTCATCTTCCCTGCATGACCATGTTCTCAGTGGTGCTGGTAGCAAACCAGAGCTACTTGTTGCCCATCCACAGGAGCTTATATCCTCAGTTTCAGATTTTTTCAACTGTTTGATTTGCTTTTTGGGTAACTTCACATTTATCAGGCTTTTTTAGTGTGTGTGTGTGTGCGCGCGCGTGTGTGCATGTGTGTGTGTGTCTGCTCCTCACAGTAACCTCTCCTTAAACTGTGTCTGTCAGTTCTGACTTTCACTATCTTGTATCCTTTTTGTCCGCTGGGAATCCACACTTTCTTGACATGAATTTTGTGAGGAATTTCTTCAGAGGATCCCAGCTGATCCCTTGTTCCCTTACTATAAAAATAAAATAAAATAAAATAAATTAAATTAAATTAAATTAAATTAAAATAAAGTATAACAAGCAACCAAAACTACTAGGAAAACACAATAAAATTAAGCCTCAAGAGCTTAAAAATAAAAATAAAATAAAATATTTTTAAAAAAAGGAAGACAAAAAAAAAAAAAAAGATAATTTATAACAGTTGAATTGGGATTGGAAATTTTGTTGTCTAAGCTTCAGAACAAGAAAAAGACTATCTCATGTTTTGTACCTTTTACCACTGTAAAGTAAGAGCAAACTGGAGGTGACAGAGTGAAGGGACAAATGGCTTCCTTTGGAGAATGTACACAGTTTTGTATTCTTTTTCTCTTCTGTATCAGAAGGAAACAAAGGATTTGATTCAGAGTTTTCTATGTTGTGGCAATATCTACCACCAGGGTAAAAGAATCTATCTGCCTGAGAAAGACAGATAAAAAAGGCAGGAAAATAAATAAATAAATAGATAAATAAATAAATCCTTAAGTTGTTCTGGTACCACTTGGAAAGAATAAAATCATTAATTGTAGAGCATCTCAAATTGATCTTTCTCATTTACATTAGGCGTAAAGACACGAGTTCTTACTACTTGTATTCAGAGTGTGGCCAGTGAAAAAAGACACATCACTTACTGGTTACAGCTGTCTAGAAGGGGCGGAAGGACAAAAAGAGAAATTGAGCAAAACTTCACTCTGCACTTGAGAAATGTTAAAAAAACCTTTAGCAGAAGTGCTCTCACTAAAGAAAAGTTCTCTGTCCTGTGAATCAGCAAATTCTAGTGAAAAATGGTTTTATTAAAAACTTCTGACTTACTTCAAGACTCAGTTTCTGGTGTAGTCTAGGAAGGCAGAATGCACTGCATTCTAAAAATCATGGTAAAAATACTGTTCAGTGTTTAAGGAAACAGGGGTGCAGAATAAACTTGTATTTATTCCCCATGTAAGAGACATCATTGTAATGCAGTACAAATTAACAATAATGACAAGGTAGATTGCTGCCACTTATGCACCATTTCACCCACAGTATCTGCTTGACCCCCACCAGAAAGGTCTCCCACAAATACACCAAGCATTCCATACCTAGTTTAGGCTACAAGATTTGACACGATGTATTAATAAACAGAAAATAATGTCTGGCAAATGTTGCTCTTAGAGCATTTTCCCACCCTGTTTCTTCCATCAAGTTAAAAACAGTAAGAAAAGTTAATGTGTATTCTACTGTACTTCAGCTGGAAAATTCTATAGTACCTTAAGCCTGCCATTAGTGAGCAATCCAAAATCTAATGACATAAAAAGGTTCTAAAGCAGACTCTACTATAATGTGATTTTTAAAACAGAATACATTGAATAAAGCTAGATAAACTCAATTTTCTAATGTTATTTCAGAGAACAATAAAGAAAATCCTGAATTGTTACAAATGGACATATTTTGATTAAAGTCAATGGATAAATCTCCTAATTTTATAAAAGTACAGCAAACAAGAGAAATATAAAGGCTAGTTCTTTATAGAAACATGCCCTGGTTTGTAGCTACCCATCTCAAGCATTATTAGCTCACTATGAAAAAGACTTTCAAAAAAAGATAAAGCTGTTTCATTCCATGGAAAGAAACCTCTCAGCAACCACATGTATTTCTCTCCCTTTTTTTAACTGCTGATATGTGCCACATAATGATAACTTGTGATGTTCTGGCTTGGTCTACTGCTGTTTCAGGGAGTGGTAAATTGGCATTGTTTGCAGGTTTCCTAACATAAACTATCGGTTAGCTCCTGTGATACCTTCTATAGGAAATTATACCCCATACATCAAGCAGTGATGAATTGGCAGTGACAGCATCTGTATTTTCTTGTGAGTGGGAGAACAGTTTCTATTCTGTAACTGTGTACCAACTCTTGTGTATTTCAAACCCATGGTCTGGAAAATTGATGACACATCAAAATGAAAGACATAACTCTTTCATTTAACTCCTCACAGAAGTCATATTCTGTGCTAAAATGCAGTTCACTTTTTTTTTTTTTTTTTTTTAATTAGTTTATTCATTTTTATTTTCTTACTGACCCTGTAATTTCTAAAAATATCAGCTATTGTTATATCTTGTAGAGGATAACATCCAAATTCTCAGGTACTGTCATTATTCAGTTCCCTTCAATTTAACAGTGTTGGGGTGTCCTTGTTGTCCTTGCTGATCTTCACAATGACCATCTGTATCTCTCTCAAAAATTCAGATTTGTTTTTTAAAGGCATTGGCGATTAAAATGATGAACTTGTTTCCTGCTTCTCAATGAACATTAAATGAAATGAAAATACTTCCTGGAATGAAAACCAATTTGGTTGAAATTCAGGAGAGTAAGCTAAAGAGAGTAATAGTAAAATTACTGGTTTTGTTTGATAGTATCATAATTATTGAAAATATCAAATAAATTTATTATTTTTGTTGTTAAAATAAAATATATATATATAAAAGAAACATCCATATTTAGTCATTTACTATAAATTATATGATTTATAGATAATTTCTCATCCTCTTGACCTTTTAAAAAAATATATATTTACTTGGGTAGCTTGAAATGCTGGCCTTTTCTTTCAGTGCAACATATAGACAAATTTCAAGTTATTGTTGTTTTGCTCAGAAATTCTTTTATCTATTCTTTTAAAATCAGACATATTTTTCTAGTGACAACAATGATGTTTAAATCATATTTAAAGGAAATACGCTAAGAAAGAATGTGTTTCCAAAGGCATATTGAAAGGCAGAAAACTAACCACATGACAATCCTAGAATCTCAGTAAAAAATTGAATTCATTACAATTTTTTTATTATTCCCAGGATTCCATCCCAGCAGTTTATTTCCTATGCATATTTTTAAATATTTATCTCAGTGGAGGTAAATATCACACAATACAAATTATATGGGTTGAACAATGTTCTCCACTACAGACACGACTTTGAACTGAACATATTTTCCTTGTCAGATCTCTGCAATGTTTTTCTCTGAACTCATTAGGCAACACATCACAATGAAGTCAAATCTGACACATTATCACACGAACATGAGTTCCAAATGTCTTTTCTATTGTATTAGAATTCCCATAAGATTAAGGAAAGAATAGGCTCTTCAGCTGTTTCTTACCCTCCACACACACACACACACACACACACACATGCCTACACACAAATTAAAAAGCCTGATAAATGTGAAGTTACCCAAAAAGCAGAAAATCTGAAACTGAGGATATAAGCTCCTGTGGATGGGCAACAAGTAGCTCTGGTTTGCTACCAGCACCACTGAGAACATGGTCATGCAGGGAAGATGAACATCATAAAGGCAACAATATTGAAAATAAACTGTTGAAAGAACAAAATTCAAATTCTGGGACAATCATTTTCCCTTGTCAACATTGTCCAAGTCAACTCCTAGATTTATCACTCTTTTTCAATACTCTTGCAATGTTAAAATATGCAATTCAGTTGCAGTGTCAACAAAACAATGGAAAACACAACAATGGAAATAAAATGGAAAACTGTGAGTTATCTCTGAGGACAGTACTGGCTCTAGGCTTTCTGTTACTTTGACATTAAAGAAGGCTTAATAACCACTGTAAAACTACTGAAGAAGGCTTACGTGATCATGTGAATCTGGAGAGGTGTTTCTAGTTCTTGTCTCTGGTAATAGCTCTTTATCCTTGACTGTTAGGTTTCAGTTAGGATAGGGTTAATTTTCCTCCTAGTAGCTGGTGCTATGTTTTGGATTAGGATGAGAAGAGTGCTGATAACACGCTGATGTTTTAATTGTTGGAGAGCAGTGCTTACACCAAGCCAAGGACTTTTCAGTTTCTCATTCTGTCCTGCTGGTGGTTAGGCTAGGGGTGCAGCAGGAGCTGGGAGGGGACAGACCCAGGACAGCTGACCCAAACTGGCCAAAGTATATAGGGGTGGCTAGCCAGGGTGAGGGGCTGGCTGCTTGGGGATGGGCTGGGCATTGGTCAGTGGGTGGTGAGCAACTGCATTGTGCATTGTTTCATACACATTATTAGTGGTAGTACTATCATCATCATTATTATTATTATTTTCCTGTCTTAATAAACTGTGTTTATCTCAACTCACAGGCTTCACTTTCCCATTTCTCTCCCCCATCCCAGATAGTGAGGGGGGAGGGTGAGCAAATGGCTGTGTGGTGTTTAGCTGCCGACCGGGTTAAACCACAACACTATCATAAACATCTCTTTTGCCTCTGTTTCCACACCTGCAAAAAACAAGACAAATAAAAACAACAACATGCAACAGCAATGTTGAAAGTGATCACTGAGATTTACAAGATCGCTGCATAAGGTTTGGCTATGAATGCATTCGTTAATTGCTCATCTAAAAGCAGGTTAGTAAGGCCATCACATTTTTAAGAACAAACAACCAATTCCTTCAACATCCACAAGAAAGCAGAGACATGAGCTCAAACAACTTAAAAAACAATTATGAGTTACTATTACTGTAGAGATGAAGAAACTAAAATATATAAGGTTGATGAAATAAATAGTTACATATCCTCTCTCTCTGTTCTCCCTCTAAACCTGACAGGAAGTTAACATCAGCAAAAAATGCACTTGTACTGTCTGACACATGTATATATGGCATTATGATGATATATTGACAACAGGGACAGGTGCAAGATATGTTTTGGGGTGAAAGGTAGCACTTCAGGCACTAAAAGAGGTGATTTATTATAGCATTTGTGTGACACTGAAAAGGTCAGAAAGCTGCAAAACACACACAAGTTCTAGAGGGCTGACTTGTATTTTCAAAGAGAAAACAACATTAGCCTATTCAGGTTTGTAACTTTGGTACAAGTAAGAAATGTTAAAGCTATAAATATTAGCAACATGGAAAGACTTGAAAATGTTCTTTTTCTACAGCTGGAAAGGGATGGCTCATGATTCAGAGATAAGTTTGAGAATACTTAGGGCCCCTAGAAAAGTCTGAGTCCTACACTTTAATTCTTTTGGGATAAACTTGCTTTCATGTGTTTTGCAATACAGTTCCTTCCTTGATACTGCTGTCATTTATTCAGGTGTGAACTTAGCTGTCTTAGGGGTTTATGCATCACCTAAGCTGAATGGATACACAGAAGCCATATTTGGTGACTCTAGCTCGTTCCATGCAAAAACAGCAGCAGTTAAAATAACAAAAACCAAAACCAAGCAAACAACACAGACTGGACTTAAAGAAGGCAGAATCATTCTGAAGCTTTCTGAAGCTTAATTAATAACAGGGTATATCAGGATAGTACTGATGAGTAAAATCATTTGTTTGAACTATGAAAAAAAATCCTTAAAACCAAAAAGATCTTGTATTCAGGACATAAAAGACATGGATATGTTTAGCTATTTCTGGATTTTCCAAATTATTCTAAAAGGTTTATACATACTCAGATATCCTTAGCAGAAATAATTTTGCCTGAGGATAAGGCACTCTTCACAGAATCACAGAATTGTCTAGGTTAGAAGAGACCTCAAGATCATCAAGTCCAACCTCTGACCTAACACTAACAAGTCATCTACTAAACCATATCCCTAAGCTCTACATCTAAACGTCTTTTAAAGACTTCCAGGGATGGTGACTCCACCACTTCCCTGGGCAGCCTGTTCCAATGCCTAACCACCCTTTTGGTAAAGAAGTTCTTCCTAACATCCAACCTAAAAATCCCCTGGCACAACTTAAGCCCATTCCCCCTCGTCCTGTCACCAGGCACGTGGGAGAATAGACCAACCCCCACCTCGCTACAGCCTCCTTTAATGTACTTATAGAGGGTGATAAGGTCACCCCTGAGCTTCCTCTTCTGAACAAACCCAGCTCCCTCAGCTGCTCCTCCTAAGACGTGTTCTCCAGACCCCTCACCAACTTTGTTGCTCTTCTTCGGACTCAGGGCAAAAATAATTTTGCCAGAGAGTAAGGCACTTTTCATTTGCTCTATCACAAGACTGGGATTTATGCTGTCCCAGTCCCTGCAGTAATTGTACTGAAATATTTTCTTTGTGGTACAGTGCCATCACAACCTTTTCCCTGAAGACAGGGGGCTTGGAGCTGGCTGGGAAACAGCAAAGGAACATGTTCAAAAGCTTGATATATTTATGACTACTGAAGACACAAAGCAACACGCCGCTTTTGGTTATAACAACTTAAATTGTTTCCTTATGCATGTCAGTAAAGACCTGGGAGACTTTTAGATGTTTGGTGAAGGAGAGGGCATTGAAGTGTTACATATCCCAACAGTGATGACACTGTTCTATGCTAATTCAGAAATGAGTCAACGGTGTTACCATAAAAGAGGAAAATTGGGTCTTTTTTGAAGGCACTTGCAGTGATATAGATGTGACAGAATGACTCATCTGTCACCAGTGTTTTAGTCAGCAAAGTCTTTGGCTCAAAGGCAAATATTTATAACTAGAAATTAAAAGAAGACAATCAAAATGAAGTAAGACTAATATATATATATATATAAAAGGATGTTAAGCCTGCTATATAAGACCTACACATGAGATCATCACTTCTGCAATGCCATTTTAGCGCTAGTGTCCATCCAAATCCAACCTACTGTACAACGTGCGTTGTGGATTTCTGCTATTCCTGACTCAGAGAAGGTACAAATTAGCCAAGGCACTTGCCTAAACACACAGTTATTAAAAATCTCTGCCCATATCCACATGAAAGCGTTAACATTTTTTTGTTTGTTTGTTTTCCCACATGTAGCATATCCTTCAGCACTCCATGATAGTGCTTGGGACCTTTTCCTTTGACAGATCCTTCCATAAAGATCTCACAGGAAGTGGACCAAGATCCACTTAAATCAGTGGGGGCTTTCCCTTAGACATTAAAGGGTGTTTCATTTGATTCTTATTGTCACAATGTTCTTTTTTTCTTTTCACAATTTTGCTCAGTGGAAATAATTAAATATCTTTCAAAAGAAATTATAATGGGTGAAAGTCTGACAGAAGTGAGTGGTAAACCTTGACTTCAGTGGGGTTGGAAAGACTTAATGGTTATTTACCTTAATATTGTATAAATGAATACATTCCCTGCCTATAATTTTGGTTAGGTGTAAATATATTTTCACACCTCAGAATTCTGATGATTTTCTGAACAGAAAAAAAATAGAAAAAATATTTATACATGAAACATAACTTTACGTTTGCAGTTTTTTTAGTACAAAAATGAACTGACTAGTGTTCCTTGTTATTATTTTAAACTGAGAAATGTCTTTTCTTTCAAATAAAGAAAGCTTTATAAACATCCAAGTGTAGAACACAGCTATCTTTCATTGAAAGGATTTGGCTGAAGAAACTGCATAGTCTAAATATAACATCTTTTGTTATAGTTTTTATCTTTTTGAACTTTGCCATCCACCTACACCTCTGATAAGTTCATAAAAGCTTCTCTGTGAGTTCAATTCAAAAGCCTGTCTAGTTCAGCACTTTATCTCCAGTAGTAGGTAGGCAGAAGACTATATGAAACCCAGCAGGTATACAAAGATCTTTCTCAATACATGATTTTCTATTGCTAGAATTCAGTGGATTAAACACTTAAAACTAGCCAGCACATATAAACCACTGTGCTGCACCCAAATTTTACATCTGAGCTACATCTGAAAGTTCCTTTGTCCCAACAGTCTATCTTCCAGGAGGATAATTCTGAATTATGCAACCACAGCTGCATGCAGCTAAGACAAAAGCAAGAAAGCAAGAAAGCAAGAAAGCAAGAAAGCAAGAAAGCAAAAAAGCAAGAAAGAAGGGAAGAAAGAAAGCAAGAAAGCAAGAGAAAGCAAGAAAGCAAGAAAGCAAGAAAGCAAAAAAGCAAGAAAGAAGGGAAGAAAGAAAGCAAGAAAGCAAGAGAAAGCAAGCAAGCAAGAAAGAAAGAAAGCAAGAAAGCAAGAGAAAGCAAGAAAGCAAGCAAGAAAGCAAGAAAGCAAGAAAGCAAGAAAGCAAGAGAAAGCAAGAAAGCAAGAAAGCAAGAAAGCAAGAAAGCAAGAAAGCAAGCAAGCAAGAAAGCAAGCAAGCAAGCAAGAAAGAATTATACAGGATCCTCAAATATATGTATAGGTTAAACCCAAACAAGTATAGGGTACATATGCCATGATAAATTATTTTCTGGCAACTGCAAATACTCTGATTTGACCCTAATGACCAAACAAGAGCAAGAGCATAATCATAATATGATATGAGCATGATAATATGTTGATATAAAGATGAACATTTATTTAAAAAGTAAAAAGGAAAAGATACATACAAAATGACTTTGCCTCACAATTTGTCATCAGAATGATCTGATCCACTAGGGGGTTCATCAGTAAGAGCTGAGGAGGATATTGGTCTTGTGACTTATCTGTGGGCTCCATTTTTCTCAAGTGTAAAATGGTTGCAGTGATACTGGTCTTTTCTGTAAACCAAGTTTTGTGTTGTACTATGTAAAGAATTACAAGAAAGCTAAGTGTTACAAATATATAAATATATTGCATTTTTTACTTCATATAGCTGGTCTACAATTTTGTTGATGTACATTTTTTCACTTATCAGAGAAAATTATGAATGACATCCTGACTGCAACAAGGCCAGTCAATGTGGATGTGAATTTATTGCATTTTGAGAGAGACAATATTTCAGAAGCAATTGGTAACATTATTCTCATTCTGATGTAACATTAGAACAATGTATTAATTCAAAATCTTAATACGTTTACAGTTGATGAAGATGTCTGGTAAATAGACAGGTGTTCAAGAAAGTAATGATGTAAAAATAGTATGCAGTATAAGTGAATTAAATAAAATTCTAGTTAGCGGTTGTATATGCATGTCAAAATGTATATATTTGAGAATACATCTTCATGGCTACCTCTGATCATTTTTGCTTTTGAAGTCAAAACTGGAGCACTTTTCTTACTTCAAGACATTTAGGCTATTTGTGTGTTTAAAGATAAAACTATGCTTATGTGAATTGTCAAATATGGGCACAATCTGCTAATTTGCAAAATTCAGCAATCCTCAGTGTGTTCTATTATAAAATTTTTGAATTAACAAAAATGTACACTGTTGAAAATCAAATCAAATTAAACCAGAAACTGTTCTTCATAAAGTAACATACTTAGAGAAACTGTTAGGTAACAAACAAACAAACAAACAAATAAATAAATAAATAAACAAGTATATACACACACACACATATATATTTAAACACTAGAGTAATATCTGTTTAACACACTTTTATGTTTTAAGATTTTCATATATTTAAAGTATTTATGTATAGTATATGGTAGCACAAGTAAATATGTATGGTAGCACAAGTAAAGCTGTCTACATTTTGCTTGAACAGACAGGATAAAATATATTGGAACAATATATCAGAACACAATTTCTTAAAACCCCCAATCAAAACTAGAAGTTAAACCTCAGGAAGACCGATATATGATGGTCTCTGAATTGGTGTATGGAGTCCAACAGTCCTTTGGGGCATTTCTTTGAAGAGTCAAATCCAGTATGCCGTAAGGATAAGTCAAGTGTATTTCCCATATACAGTGCTCCTCTTCTCCTGTGTCAAAAATTCCTGCACAGCAGAATGGAGTATGGTTTTGCCTTCTTGGCACTTTGAGCACTGAATAACTTTTGGTTCTGTAACAGAGGTCATAAAAACAGAAGGCATGACTAACCAAAGAGAGATAAATAACCCAGGGAGTGGGATGAGGAAGAAAGCTTTATTATTTGCTTAAAGACTTCTGGAGCACAGTCTACAGTGAAGCCAAGTAACAAGTAGCAAACAACATGAAATGTTTATGCATGTCTGTGAAACCCTCTGTCTTTTAGTCTTTCCCTAATTTACTGTTCTAATCAACAGACCTATTTTCTGCCCTCTTGGATACTACCACCCCCCTTATGAGTCAACGTAAATCACAAACAGCTCTAGCCCTTGGCTTCACCAATGTGAAACACTATATACAAAATGAGTTACTGCAAATAAGGCAAGGGCTTGTGCCGTAAAGCTGTCACCTTTACCTCCTGGATTTTCCTTCTTAATAGACCTACACACTTTCTTGTTATCATCCACAGTAATTTTTATTCTTTTTAAACGCTGAAGCTGCTATTAGTTAGATACAAAATCATTTAGGGACAGCAAACAAAGTCATGTTTCCTTAATGAACAGCAAGGTAGACAATAACAGTTGGGAATTTTGGAGTTATTTCTGCCGGAGAGTCTGATTCTACACTCTGGTGGTAATTATAAAACTCCTGAATTCAGCTGGAGATGATCTGACTACCATGTTCACTGAGTAATCTTGGGTCACTGTGACACAGAACCAACTGTTCCAAGCTAAAAAAGGGGATTTATCTGGGTGAGTGTCTTTCTGATGCCACTGTACCTGCTTTTTACATTAAAACTTGAGTCAAATTTACCAACTATTAAACGACAGCAAAATTAACCAATCCATGTATGCAGTACAGTCTAGCATGCACAGTCTAGCAGTTTGAAGCTGACATTTGATTCACTAAGCAGGAAACCCCAGATGATTTTTGAAATCTGTTTGCATAAAATGAATAAAAGTTCACAGACAACATGATGAAATATGGCATAAAAAATATTACATCCAAATACAAACATTCAGGCCTTATTTCAGTGGATGAGTTGGTTCAGCAGCATGACATCTTTAGGGTTCTCTTTTTTCTTCTTTTTTATTTTTAATTTTACATATTTTTTTAAGTTATTGTCATTTAAGTTATGGTCCCAGTCAACTGGTGGCTAGAAAACATGACACCCATCTACAAGAAGGGCTGGAGGATAGACCTGGGGAACTATAGGCCTGTCAGCTTGACCTCAGTGCCAGGGAAGCTTATGGAGCAGATTATCTTGAGTGTCATCACGCGACACTGACAGGGTAACCAGGCGATCAGGTCCAGTCAGCATGTGTTTGTGAAAGACAAGTCCTGCTTGACGAACTTGATCTCCTTCTATGACAAAGTGACGCACTGGGTGGATGAGGGAAAGGCTGTGGATGTGGTCTACCTTGATTTCAGAAAGGATTTTGACACCGTTTCCCACAGCATTCTCCTCAAGAAACTGGCTGCTCTTGGCTTGGACTGGCGCACGCTTCGTTGGGTTAGAAACTGGCTGGATAGCTGGGCCCAAAGAGTTGTAGTGAATGGAGTCAAATCCAGTTGGAGGCCAGTCACTAGTGGCGTTCCCCAGGGCTCGGTGCTGGGGCCGGTCCTCTTTAATATCTTCATCGATGATCTGGATGAGGGCATTGAGTGCACCCTCAGTAAGTTTGCAGATGACACCAAGTTAGGTGCGTGTGTCGATCTGCTTGAGGGTAGGAAGGCTCTGCAGGAGGATCTGGATAGGCTGCACCGATGGGCTGAGGTCAACTGCATGAAGTTGAACAAGGCCAAGTGCACTTACTGAGTGCACCCTCAGTAAGTTTGCAGATGACACCAAGTTAGGTGCGTGTGTCGATCTGCTTGATGGTAGGAAGGCTCTGCAGGAGGATCTGGATAGGCTGCACCGATGGGCTGAGGTCAACTGCATGAAGTTGAACAAGGCCAAGTGCCGGGTCCTGCACCTGGGGTGGAACAACCCCAAGCAGAGCTACAGGCTGGGAGATGAGTGGTTGGAAAGCTGCCAGGCGGAGAAGGACCTGGGAGTGATGGTTGATAGTTGGCTGAATATGAGTCAGCAGTGTGCTCAGGTGGCCAAGAAGGCCAACAGCATCCTGGCTTGCATAAGAAGCAGTGCGGCCAGTAGGGCTAGGGAAGTGATTGTCCCCCTGTACTCGGCTCTGGTGAGGCTGCACCTCGAGTACTGTGTTCAGTTTTGGGCTCCTCACTACAAGAAAGACATGGAGGTGCTTGAGCGAGTCCAGAGAAGGGAGACGAAGCTGGTGAGGGGTCTGGAGAACAAGTCCTACGAGAAGCAGCTGAGGGAGCTGGGCTTGTTCAGCCTGGAGAAAAGGAGGCTCAGGGGCGACCTTTTCACTCTTTATAAGTACTTTAAAGGAAGCTGTCGTGAGGTGGGGGTTGGTCTGTTCTTCCATGTGCCTAGCGACAGGACAAGGGGAAATGGGTTAAAGTTACACCAGGGGTGTTTTAGGTTGGATTTAGGAAGAACTTCTATACTGAGAGGGTTATGAGGCATTGGAATGGGCTGCCCAGGGAAGTGGTGGAGTCATCATCTGTGGAGGTCTTTAAAAGACATTTAGATGTTGAACTTAGCAATATAGTTTAGTGTGGGACTTGTTAGTGTTAGGTCAGAGATTGGACTTGATGATCTTGAGGTCTCTTCCAACCTAGACAATTTTGTGATTCTATGATTTTGAAATTCATGTTTATATTAGGGAGTGACTCTGCTATACTAGCCTTTACTTTTAGATAGATATCTACGTTTAACCTTGGATTTGAAACACTTTTTACTTAGGTTTCTATCTTTTGGTCTCTATGTGTGGTTCACTGAAGTCAACAAATCACACTTTGAAGTGATCATCGGGTTATATCCAAAGCCCTAATGTGAATATTGAATCTTGGGTGCATGTGCTTGAGAAGGCATGCATTCATTTCTTATTTAAACTGAAAGAGAGTGAAACTAAAGGTCACAGCTGCCCACAAGTACAAGGGTTTGACTGGAGAACTTGCAAGAGATTTTATTTATGTATTTTATTGTATTTTATTTTATTTTATTTACTTGTTTTATTATTTTTTTTTTTTTTTGAGATCACTCTCAAATTAGATGCAACCTATTGCAGTATTGAAAATTTAGTTGCACGATACTTATGACCAGACCAAACATTACAGAAACCTCCTGATGCTCAGAGCACTGCCAATAACTGAGATCCACCATTTGGTCCAATTAACAGACCAAAATCAGCCAATAACCTTCATGTCTCTCATTGTGAGAGACCCATGCTGAAGAAAGACTACAAGAAGCATTGTACAACACATTGACTCACAGGTTATAAAAACAATGAAGAAATGCCTTTTGTGTCTCCTACACTAATACTTACCTTAACCCAAACCAATCAACAAAAATTCTGTTCAAGTTGCCTCTAACTGAACATAATTACATCAACACTTTGTAACTCTGTTTACTGAATGATCTCAGCACAATTTCCTGTCAGTTCAACAAGTTTCCCTTCTGAAAGCATTACTTAAGTCTCCTTTAATGCTTCAAAAAATTCAAGAATGAACTGTGTCCTGGCCACCTGCATGGAGCTAAATTTCAACTACTGACTTAGGAATAAACACTATCTCCCAGTTCTTCAGAAGAGTACTTTTTATTTTACCTTATTTTACCGTTGCAATGCTGAAGGAACACGAAATATATGTCTCGACACAAAGGGACAAGTGGCAGCATAAGACAGCTTCGATTTCTTACATCTTCCCATGATACCAAACTTCCTAAAAGTTGTCACAGAATTTTATGGTGACAAGAGGCTGAGTTTCAGCCTCATGGCACCAAAATGGAACTGTCACTTATTTTTACTATGGTTAAAATAACAATTTATGGGACATTACGTACTAGTAACTCAAAGAACAGAAATACCATTTATCTTGGGTCTACCCTTTTTATATATTCCAGAAATGTAGACAAAAATAAGCATTGTTTGTCATCTGAAGTTCTTCTTCAGCATTAATCATATGGTTGAATTTGCAATGGATGCTATACAAGTGAAAAATGATTAATACTGAGTAAGTAGCTAGTGGCATCATGCAACAATATATCATACTTTTTCTTCCTGCCTAATTTTGTACTACTTAAAGAAATGTTAGGCATGGAGTGAAAAACGATGATTATCATAAATGACAATTAAATTCTATGTTCTGACCACTTTGTAAAAGTTGCTCTGAAGAGTGCTTATGGTCCAAATTCTCATATATACACATAAATGTATATATATTTATGTGTGCATGTATACAGTTCTACTTGTACTTAAAAATATATGTATGCACACATATTTCTTTTTGCTCTGGAGTTGACATCACTCAGGCACGTCAACCTTGGCATATGAACTGCACAGTGGATTTATCATATTTAGTACACTCTTGTGTTATCTTTTAATTCTTTATATTTTCAGTGTTTCATTTTTATTACATTTTATATACATGCCTGCACACAGACATACTTATGGACATCTATACATTACACATACGTACACAGATGTAATGTATATATATATTCCAGAAGCACAGTTTATTTCTGTATTGCCGTAATGCCCCACTAGCTATTACAAAGAGGCGTAAACTGTCATATTCAGGGTAGCAAGGGAGGATAGAATTAGAGTCTATTAGTGTGCAACTAAGAAAAGAAAAAAATGTCTTTCTTCAACTCCACTGCTCTTACAGAAATCCATATTACCTGCCCAAAGGGAATGAAGATTAATTAAATTAAAATAGGCTTTATGAAGCACCACATACAGATGTCTTCCTTTAGGATTCTGTAGAACATACACAAATTATACACTACAAGCAACCACAGTAAGTCCACCCTAATTTGTATAACAAAACTCAGTCTATAGAAACCATTATTCTTTTCCTTAAAAATACAACATCCATCTCATATGCAATCATTTTAATATAATTATTTTATTTCCTGGTAAAGGAAGACATGATTTTATGAAAAATATTAGGAAAAAGTAAAAATTATGAAGTTGCACTTTATTATAAATGAAATTGAAATATTTTATGTCATCTGATCATCTCTGAAAGTATAAAATTTACATTTAACTTATGGAAGAATTTATATGGGAAATATCTTGATTGCTGTGAAATAGAATATGCATTTTGCAGGATAATAAAAATCTTAATAATCTTAAAAATCTTAATAAAAAAAGAATCATAGGTGAATTAGATCAGAATCAAGCTTCCTATACTCACAATATTTACACACCTTTCAGAGAAGTCTGTAATTCTTGGTAGAATGCACAGAATAAAAACTGAATTTAATGTGATATGAATGTGATATGAATGTTTAAATGCTAAGCAACAATTAAACAGCACTTCTTCCAGGCTCAGGATTGGTGCATCTCTAAGAGTAGGAAATCAAGGAAGGGAGGCAGGGGACCTGTGTGGATGAGCAAAGAGCTCATCAACAAGATCAGAAGAAATAGGAAAGTCTATGAAATGTGGAAAAGGAGACTGTCCTCTTGGAAGGAGTATTAAAGTGTTGTCAGGGCATGCAGGGACATGACGAGGAAGGCCAAAGCCCATCTGGAGATAAAGCTTTCAAAAGAGAAAAAGGATAATAAGAGGATTTTTTTTTAATATATAAAGAGTAAAAGGAAGACTAGAGATAATGTGGGTCCCCTGCTGAACGAGGGGACTGTCCTGGTAATGGGGGACACTGAGAAGACAGAGATACTGAATGCCTTCTTTACTTCAGTCTTTGTTTCAAAGACTGCCCCCCCCTGGGACTCCTGGACCCTGAAGGGATGAGAAAGAGTCTGAGAAATGGAGAGCTCCCCCCTGTTTGATGAGGGAGTGGTCTGGGAGTGTCTGAGTGGGATCAATGCATACAAATCCGTGGGCCCTGGTGGAATGTATCCATGCATGCTGAGGGAGTTAGCAGAAGAGATCACCGAACTGCTCTCTATCATCTTTGAAAGGTCCTGGAGAACAGGAAAGGTGCCTGAAAACTGGAGGATAGCCAATGTCACTCTGGTCCTCAAGAAGGGCAAGAAAGAGGATCTGAAAAACTACAGGCCAGTCAGTCTCACCTCTGTCCCTGGAAAGGTGTTGGAACAGCTTGTTCTGGATGTATTGTGAACTGCTTGTTCTGGAAGCCATCTCCAAACAATTAGAAGAGAAGAATGCGCAGTCATGTAGGAGCAGTTATGAGGAGTAGGCAGCATGGATTCACCAAGGGGAAATCATTCTCAACCAAACTCGTTCCCTTCTATGATGCCATCACCAACGAGGTAGATGGGGGAAGAGCAATGGATGTCATCTACCTTGACTTTAGCAAGGCTATCCATACTGTCTCCCGTGACATCCTACTAGCAAAGCTGAGAAAGTGTGGGATAGATGAGTGGACGGCAAGGTGGGTTGAGAACTGGCTGACTGGCCGAGCTCAGAGGGTGGTGATCGGAGGAGCAGAGTCTGGCTGGAGGCCTGTGATTAGCGGTGTTCCCCAGGGGTCAGTGCTGGGTCCTGTCTAGTTCAAAATCTTCATCGATGACTTTGATGAGGAAATAGTGTCCACCCTCAACAAGTAAGCTGATGACACAAAGCTGTGAGGAGTGGCTGACACACCCCAGAGGATGTGTTAACATTCAGTGAGATCTAGTCAGGCTGGAGAACTGGGCAGGGAGAAACCAAATGAGATTTAACAAGAACAAGTGTAGAGTCCTGCACCTGGGAAGAAACAACTGCATGTATCAGAACAGGCTGTAGAGGAATGCTATGGAGAAGGACCTGGGGGTCCTGGTGGATGACAGGTTGACCATGAGCCAGAACTGTGCCCTGGTGGCCAAGAAGGCCAATGGGATCGTGGCGTGCATTAAAAGAAGAGTGGTCAGCAGGTCAAGGGAGGTGATCCTCCCCCTCTACTCTGCCCTGATCAGGCCTCACCTGGAGTACTGTGTCCAGTTCTAGGCTCCCAGGTACAAGAAAGACAGGGTTCTCCTGGAAAGAGTCCAGTGGAGGGCCACAAAGATGATCACAGAATAACAGAATTTCTAGGTTAGAAGAGACCTCAAGATCATCAAGTCCAACCTCTGACCTAACACTAACAGTCCCCACTAAACCATATCCCTAAGCTCTACATCTAACGTCTTTTAAAGACTTCCAGGGATGGTGACTCCACCACTTCCCTGGGCAGCCTGTTCCAATGCCTAACCACGCTTTTGGTAAAGAAGTTCTTCCTAACATCCAACCTAAAACTCCCCTGGCACAGCTTAAGCCCATTCCCCCTCATCCTTTCACCAGGCACGTAGGAGAATAGACCAACCCCCACCTCACTACAGCCTCCTTTAAGGTATCTGTAAAGAGCAATAAGGTCACCCCTGAGCCTCCTTTTCTCCAGGCTGAACAAGCCCAGCTCCCTCAGACGCTCCTCGTAGGACTTGTTCTCCAGACCCCTCACCAGCTTCGTTGCCCTTCTCTGGACTCGTTCAAGCACCTCCATGTCCTTCTTGTAATGAGGGGCCCAAAACTGAACACAGTACTCGAGGTGCAGCCTCACCAGAGCTGAGTACAGGAGGACGATCACCTCCCTAGCCCTGCTGGCCACACTGCTTCTTATGCAAGCCAGGATGCTGTTGGCCTTCTTGGCCACCTGAGCACACTGCTGACTCATATTCAGCCAACTATCAACCATCACTCCCAGGTCCTTCTCCGCCTGGCAGCTCTCCAACCACTCATCTCCCAGCCTGTAGCTCTGCTTGGGGTTATTGCACCCCAGGTGCAGGACCCGGCACTTGGCCTTGTTCAACTTCATGCAGTTGACCTCAGCCCATCGGTGCAGCCTATCCAGGTCCTCCTGCAGAGCCTTCCTACCCTCAAGCAGATTGACACACGCACCTAACTTGGTGTCATCTGCAAACTTACTGAGGGTGCACTCAATGCCCTCATCCAGATCATCGATGAAGATATTAAAGAGGACCGGCCCCAGCACCGAGCCCTGGGGAACGCCACTAGTGACTGGCCTCCAACTGGATTTGACTCCATTCACTACAACTCTTTGGGCCCAGCTATCCAGCCAGTTTCTAACCCAATGAAGCGTGCGCCAGTCCAAGCCAAGAGCAGCCAGTTTCTTGAGGAGAATGCTGTGGGAAACGGTGTCAAAAGCCTTGATACGGGGCTTGGCACATCTTCCCTACAAGGAAAGACTGAGTGACCTGGGTCTGTTCAGCCTGGAGAAGAGAAGACTGAGAGAGGATCTTATCAATGTTTACAAATATCTTAAGTGTAGGAGACAGAGGGATTTGGCCAACCTCTTTTCAGTGGTTTGTGGGGACAGGACAAGGGGCAGTGGCCACAAAATGGATCATAGAAAGTTCCATACCAACTTGCGAAAGAACTTCACCATGAGAGTGACGGAGCACTGGAACAGGCTGCCCAGGGAGGTTGTTGAGTCTCCTTCTCTGAAGATATTAAAGGCCTGTCTAGATGTCTACCTGAGCAACCTGCTCTAGGGAACCTGCTTTGGCAGGGGAGTTTGACCCAATAATCCCTTGAGGTCCCTTCCAACCCCTTCAATTCTGTGATTCTGTGAATATACAAGTAAGCAAATCTGGAAAAAAAAAAAAAAACACCTACTGACATGAAGCACCTCCTATAGGCTGACATTAATTCATTTATCAGGTGCTTTAAAGTCCTATCTCATGAGTGTTTAAAAACAACAACAATAAAAAAATTGTATTACAGCTTTTTTAGCACTTCGTTATTTTAGCACTTTGTTAGCATTGAAATAATGGTGTAACACTTACAATCAGTTCAAGCCAGGGTGCAAGTAGGTTGTCTGTAATTGTGTCTGGTTTTAATGGTCATCACAGTCATATCAATATAGCTATATACATCAGTAACTAAAGAACAAGGGAACAAGGCACATTTCTGCAGTTTGAAATTACACTACTTGCCACAGTAGCTTGTAACTAGTTTATAATAAAGGCTTTCCAAGTTGACATGATTTATTTTCTTGGCGTGCTATGTCAAGGTAGTAACTGCTGTAAACAATGACAGATGTGCAGGGATTTCATAGTTTGTGTACCATTAAGTTTATTCATCCACAACTTTATTTTGTAGGAAGAATTCTGGCAATGTCTGGTGAGGTTATAATATGACACTGATGGGAAGAAAAGATTTTCTCAAACTTAAGAGATAAAACTCTCTGATTTGCCATATACAGCAGCTTAACAGAACATCACCTGGAAGAGGATATGCAAACTGCAAACCAACCTTTGTTGTGTGTTTTTCAGAATATAATATTCAGTTTTCTTCCTGTCCATTTTCTCACATTGCTCAATTGGCAAACCAATATTAATGCCAAAGTTGAAAGCTATGAACCGATCATTCCTTGGTATATTATTTTCTGATTTTAATGAATCCAGAATGAGTGTGAATGCCTATGAAATACTGCTGCAGTGACATATATAGAAAAAAATAGCTAATGATACTGTTTGTATCCATTGCAAAATAAGACACATAGTTAAAGTGAAACTGAAGTCATACTTCAATAGTGGGAGGCTGCCATTCTAAAACAAAACAACACAAAGTAAAAGTACCACCTTCCTTTGTAAAGGAGCAGCAGGTTATAGACATCAGACAGCTTTCTCATCTTAAGAAAAATGTAACAGCATTGTAAAGGAAACTTATTAATAAAGAATGTATGGGAACTTAATGCACAGGAGCTGTAATTGTCCCTTTAATACATTTTGAAAAATATATCATCAGTTATGTTTTAATTGGGCATTTTTCTTGTGGTTGTTAGGTTCTACTGCAAAGCTCATGAAGATTTAGTACCTTTCCCTTATCTCCAGGTTTCGGTTTCATGAGCGACTTCTGTTTGAATTCAGTACCAACTCCTCAGACTGAGTCCTGAGGACACTTAAGTCAAACGTGGTTATTGAGGCAATGTATATGACAGTAAAAGTTGTGCTGCATAAGGAGATGTTGCATTCATGACCATTGCTTTCTGGGCTTCTCCAGCCCAGTGAGGAAGGTTCATTTGACTAATCCGTGGCAGTACACAAGGCTTGTGTACTGGGTCTGGCTGGAATGTTAACTTTCCCTGCAGCAGCCCATACAGTGCTGTACTCTGCACTTGTAGCTGGAACAGCAGTGTTATCACACCAGTGTTGTGTCTACTGCTGAGCAGCGCTGGCACAGCATCGGGCCTCTCTCTAACCCTCCTAGGGGGTGGGCAAAAAGTGAGATAAGAAACATCACCAGGGCAGCTGACCTAAACCAATCAAAGGGATATTCCATACCAGATGATGTCACACTCAGCAATAAAAGTTGTAAACAGGAAGAAGGGGGAGGGTTGGGCTCTCATTGCAAAAACATCGGTCCTCCTCCCGAATGACAGCTACGTGCGTTGAGGCCCTGCTTCAAGGACGTGGTCAATCATCGCTCATTTGTGGGAAGTAGAGAGTAATTTCTTTCCTCTGCACTTCCAAATAGCCTTCATTTATTTTATTTGTTTGTTTTCCTCCTTTTTTTTTTATTTTTCCTTTCCCCCTCCTTTTTCCCCTTTCCCTTTTTATTTCCCTTTAGTTAAATTGTTTAGTTCATAATAATCTTTATTTGATTATTATTATTATTTCCCTTTAATTAAATCATCCTTATCTCAACCCGTGAGTTATTCTTTGCTTTACTTCTCCCTCTGCTCATGTAAAAAGAGGGGGAGTGAGAGAGCGGTTGTGGGGTTTAGCTGCCCAGCACGGTAAAACCACCACAGTCCTTTTTGGCGCCCAGCGTGGGGCCCGAATGGTTGAGATAACAATAGAATTGATTAAAACGCGTACAACTAACACACTTACTTGCTAGTAACCATGTTTAGTGTCCTGTTAATAATGGCTTTGATCACATGTCATGCAATCCCTGTCATATTCTTCTTTTTCCTATATATCCGATCCGACAAGGTGCTACAATCTGTGTTCATTTTTTTGAATTCGCTGTGCAGCCAAGCACTGACCTTGAGTTTAATCTGGAATTCAGGCTCTGCGCTGTTATCATTTGGGTCTCATGGAAACTATCTTTTAGGGAATATTCAGAACTACACTGCCTTCCTCTCCTCATCTGGATACCAGTTTATTAATAATATCAGGAATGGTACCTTTCCCTTCTTTCACAGTGGGCTAATTACAACAATTTGGGAGTATTTTGAAGAACCATGTGTAACCTATGTATTGCTATTTCTAATTCTGAATAACAGGTTTCATCTCTCTAAGATTAGTCCATTGTTTAGAAAGCTTACTTGGGAATCTGTCTCGAAACAGTCTTGTGGTGAGTAGCAAGGTGTGTGGGATGATGTTGGCAGATACCTGTCACGAGTGTCTCCTCCAATAGTTTTGAACTTCACCCCTGAGCAAGTGCTAAATCCTAAAAACTTGGTAGAATGTTTGAGAGTTGTATGTCCTGACTCTGATAATGCCGGAGAAGGACAGCTTGCAGCATTGTGCTGGGTCCTGGCTTATTCCTATCAAACACTGTTTAACATCATCCAGCAACTTGAAGAGAGGGAGGAAGTCTCTGAATCTGATGACCAAGTAACACATGCTGTGGCTGACCCAGAGGACCAACCGACTGTCACAGAATCACAGAATCACTGAATTTCTAGGTTGGAAGAGACCTCAAGATCATCGAGTCCAACCTCTGACCTAACGCTAACAGTCCCCACTAAACCATATCCCTAAGCTCTACATCTAACGTCTTTTAAAGACTTCCAGGGATGGTGACTCCACCACTTCCCTGGGCAACCTGTTCCAATGCCTAACAACCCTTTTGGTAAAGAAGTTCTTCCTAACATCCAACCTAAAACTCCCCTGGCACAACTTAAGCCCATTCCCCCTCGTCCTGTCACCAGGCACGTGGGAGAATAGACCAACCCCCACCTTGCTACAGCCTCCTTTAAGGTATCTGTAAAGAGCAATAAGGACTATGGTATCAGTCTCCCCCATAGTCAAGTCAAAACAATGGAAATGGAGGTCAGCTCGTTTAGTAAGGGAAGAAGCCTCTCCTAAGAAGGAGGGAGAAGGGGAAATGGCAGGCACCTCTAAAGCAGAGGCATCACAAAAACAGCAGGAAGAAGAGATGGAAATCATAAAGGAATCAGAAATCACTTGATCCTTATCCCTGAGTGAGTTGTGAGAGACACAAAAGGATTATAGTCGATGCCCAGGTGAACACATCCTCACCTGGCTGCTTCGATGCTGGGATGCTGGGGCCAATAGCCCAGCAATTAGAAGGCAATGAAGCCAAGCAGCTGGGATCCCTCTCTAGAGAAATGGTAATTGACAAAGTAATTGGGAGAGGAGCACAGGCCCTCAGCCTCTGGAGACGCCTCCTGGCAGCTGTGAGAGAAAGATATCCCCATAAGGACAATATTGTATATCACATAGGCAAGTGGACCACTATGGATAAAGGTCTCCAGGATCTGTGGGAATTAGCTGTGCGGGAGATGATTTATAGTGATTTGGACAATGCCCAGACACCTCAAGACCCCGATGAAGTCCAGTGCACAACATCCATGTGGCGTAAATTTGTGCAGAGTGCACCATCAGCACATGCCAGTACACTGGCAGTATTTAATTGGGATGAGGGGATGGGACCAACAGTGTATAATCTGTCCTGCCAGCTTCAAAACTATGAAGACAATCTCTCTGCTCTGTTACAGTCCTGTGTCTCAGCTGTGGAGAAACTGTCTGAAAGACTTGACCAGCTCGTGGAATGAGCATATTCCCCATATTCCCCCTCATCTAGACGGAGTGATACTTCAGCCACTAAGAATCAGCATTTGCCTGCTCAAGAGAGAGAGTACCCAAGACACACACCACGTGGCACCCTGTGGTTTTATCTGCGTGACCATGGGGAAGATATGAGGAAATGGGATGGTGTACCTACTTCAACCCTAGCTGCCTGGGTAGAAAACCTCGATGTTAGAGTACGTCATGTAGATGCCCACATGCCCAAGAGTCACGCTACTGAAGAACATCAGAACAACGAAGAAGTGGATTGAGCTTCAAAAACTGAAGTGGCTCAGGTGGACCTAGACTGGGAATGTAAGGGTGAGCTGTTTGTAGTTTGATGGGCCCATGAAACATCAGGACATCTGGGGAGGGATGCCACGTACAGATGGGCTCGTGATTGAGGGGTGGACTTGACCATTGAGGCCATCACACAGATTACCTATGAGTGTGACACCTGTGCTGCAATCAAAAAGCCATGAAGGTAAAATCTCCTTGGAACAGGGGGAGATGGCTAGGGTTTCAATATCATGAGGCCTGGCAAATTAACTATATCGGACCACTCCCACAAACACACCAAGGCAAATGGTACATATTCACCATGGTAGAAGCAACTACTGGGTGGCTGGAAACATACCCTGTAAACCATGCCACGGCCTGAAACACTATCTTGGGCCTGGAAAGACAAGTATTGTGGCATCATGGTACACCAGAGAGAATGGAGTCTAACAATGGGAGTCATTTCTAAAACAATCTTGTTACCTCCTGGGCTGAGACACAGTATTGAGTGGGTGTACCACATCCCTTATCACCCACAAGCCTCTGGAAAGTTTGAGAGGTACAATGGACTGTTAAAGACTACGTTACGAGCATTAGGTACTGGGACACGGAAACAATGGGACACAAATCTACCAGAAGCCACTTGGCTAGTTAACAATAGGGGGTCTGACAGCCGTGCTGGTCCTGCCAAAACAAAACCCCTTGTCCTGGTTTCAGTTAGCACAGAATTAATTTTCTTCCTAGTAGCTGGTGGAATGCTGTGTTTTGGCTTAGAATGAGAAGAGTGCTGATAACACCCCGATGCTTTAATTGTTGCAGAGCAGTGCTTATACTAAGCCAAGGACATCTCAGCCTTTGCTCTGTCCTGCCAACGGGCAGGCTGGGGGGTGCAGTAAGAGCTGGGAGGGGACAGACCCAGGACAGGTGACCCAAACTAGCCAAAGGGGTATTCCATACCATCTGACGTCATGCTAAACAATATATAGGGGTGGCTAGCCGGGGGGAGGGGGCCGGACTGCTCGGGGTTAGGCTGGGCATCGGTCAGCGGGTGGTGAGCAATTGCATTGTGCATCACTTGTTTGTACATACTATTATTACTTTCGTATTATCACCATTGTATCATCATTATTATTATTGTTATTATTATTTTGTTATTTTTTTTTTTTTCCTGTCTTATTAAACTGTCTTTATCTCAACTCACGGGCTTCACTTTCCATTTCTCTCCCCCGTCCCAGAGAGGGAGGGGGGAGGGTGAGCGAACGGCTGCGTGGTGTTTAGCTGCCGGTCGGGTTAAACCACGACAGTCTTTTTGGCGCCCAACGTGGGGCCCGAAAGGTTGAGATAACGGCAGATCTGATCAGAGTGTGTTAAACTAAAATTGGTGTAAGGATTAGACCTGCTTAATTGTCACTTGTCATGATGCTGATTGCTTTAATCACAACTCTGCTGCGCCTGTTTTCCAAATTGAGTATTATAGTACATTATTTTCCGTATTTGCTCTCTGTAGTGTTGTTTCTCCTCTCCGGGCCCTGGTTTCAGACCATTATGGTACTAAGTGTTATAGCAATGGCTTATGAGACGATAAGATATCTGGTCATGACTCTAACTTGGTATTTATACTCAGTAACATCGTGGACTCTGTACTTTGGAAACAGCATCTTGGGAACTATTAGCAATTATACCTATTGTTTTTCTCCATTAGAGAGTCAATCTGTGGAGGGGAAAGGGGAGGATATTTTTCCTTACTTGCTTACTCTCCCTTTCTCCTTCACCACCCCTGTATCCTCCTGGGTCACTCTGCCTTCCTCCTTCACCACCCTCTTATCCCCTGAGCTTGTCACAATAGCTCTCCAAGATATTGAATATTTCTGGAATACTCAGAATACCATAGTCTTGTTGTTCTGCCTCATGAATGCACTTCAGATTCTGCTTAAAGTTAAACAACTACTTATGAAGCTCATCCGGAGATCTGCCCGGAGGCAGTATAGTTGTGGGTGGCAGGGAGTATGGGTGGATATGGGCAGGCATCTAGAGCAGTTGGCACCCCCAGTGTGTTGGAAATTCACCCCTGAACAATGGCAAAATCCTCAAAAACTGGCAGAATGCTTGAAAAAAAGGTGTAATGATTCTGGCAGTTCCAAAGTAACACAAATCATTGTAACGTGCTGGGGCCTGGCTCATGCCTATCGAGCTGCCATTGATACTGCTGTCAACTTAGTGACAGACCCTGCGGCCACTCCAAACCCTGTGACAGATCCAACGGCCACTGTGACCCCTACGGTGGATTCTGCAGCCGCTCCAGTCCCAGCTCCTGCAGCCGCTCCAGTCCCAGCTCCTGCAGCCGCTCCAGTCCCAGCTCCTGCAGCCGCTCCAGCTCCAGCTCCTGCAACTGCTCCAGTCCCAGCTCCTGAAGCTGCTCCAGCTCCAGCTCCTGCAGCTGCTCCAGTCCCAGTTCCTGCAGTCGCTCCAGTTCCAGCTCCGGCCGCTACTCCAGTCCCAGTTCCTGCAACTGCTCCAGTCCCAGCTCCTGAAGCCGCTCCAGCTCCAGCTCCTGAAGCCGCTCCAGCTCCAGCTCCTACTGCTGCTCCAGTCCCAGCTCCTGCAACTGCTCCAGCTCCAACTCCAGCTCCTGTAGCCGCTCCAGCTCCTGTGGCCGTGTCAGAGAAACGAGCTGTAGCAGTGCAAGTTGACCCTGCAGAGGGCATTCCAACCCCTGTGGCAGACCCTGTAACAAAGTCAGAGAAACGAGCAGTAGCAGTGCAAGCTGCCCCTGTAGAGAAGGTGAAAATATGGTATAGAAATTCAAGTCGTTTAGAACGCAGAGAGTCTTCTGCCAATCCAGGTAAGGCTTCTGCCAAAACTAAGTATAGAGATGACGAAGATGATGACGACGCTGGGCCGTCAAGGATTCAGGAGGAGGAAGATGAGGATGCCGAAAGAGCAACAGTAACTACCCGAAGCCTAAACGAGCGCAAGCTACGAGATGTGCGAAAAGATTTTGGTCGCTGTATAGGTGAGCAGCTTGTCACCTGGCTGCTCCGGTGCTGGGACTCTGGAGCCAATTGTGTGGAATTAGACGGCAGGGAAGCCAAGCGGCTGGGATCCCTTGCTCGAGACGCCGGCATTGACAAAGCAATTGCAGATGGAGCACGACCCACCAGCCTCTGGAGGCATCTCCTCTCAGCTGTGAGGGAAAGGTATCCCTTCAAGGAAGATATTTTATGTCTACCAGGCAAGTGGACCACTATGGAGAAGGGAATCCAGTACCTGAGGGAATTAGCCGTACGGGAAGTGATTTATGAGGATCCAGACCTCAAACAAACATCCAAAGATCCAGATGAAGTCAAGTGTACACGACCCATGTGGCGGAAGTTTGTACGGAGTGCACCATCATCATATGCCAGCTCATTGGCAATAATGGCCTGGAAAGAGGATGAGGAACCCACAGTGGGTGAAGCGGCTAAACAACTCCGGCAGTACGAAGAAAGTCTCTCCTCTTCCTTACAGGCCTGCGTCTCAGCTGTGGAGAAACTTTCTGAAAAGGTTCACCAACTTGAAGAGAATCTATTGTCCTCCCCACCTGAACCAACCAGTGCCCACCGACCAAAGGAGAACACTTGGGAGAAACTTTCTGAAAAGGTTCACCAACTTGAAGAGAGATTATTCTCCTTCGCACCTGTACAAAGCAGTGTCTCAGCTGTCAGGGGTAGGCGTTCACCCACACAAGGAAGACGATATGGTGGGTACTCACCCCGTGCCACCCTGTGGTTTTACTTACGAGACCATGGAGAGGACATGAGAAAGTGGGATGGAAAATCTACCGCGACCCTAGAGGCACGGGTACGTGAGTTGCAAAAGAAAACAATCAGGAAAAAGGGATTCTCCGAAAAGTTTGCTGCTCCAACTTCCAGCAGACAGTCCTTCAAACACAGAAACGAGGAAGATTCTGACCAGGATTAGGGGGGCCCTGCCTCCAGCCAGGGGGAGGAAAGGGACAATCGAGTTTATTGGACTGTGTGGATTCGATGGCCTGGCACATCACGCGCACAGAAGTATAAGGCTTTAGTAGACACCGGTGCACAATGTACTATAATGCCATCGAGCTATAAAGGACCAGAGCCCATCTATATTTGTGGAGTGACAGGGGGATCTCAGCAGTTGACTGTATTGGAGGCTGAAGTGAGTCTGACTGGGAATGAGTGGGAAAAGCACCGCATTGTGACTGGTCCGGATGCTCCATGTATCCTTGGCATAGACTATCTTAGAAGAGGATACTGCAAGGACCCAAAAGGGTTCCGGTGGGCTTTTGGTATTGCTGCCTTAGAGACAGAGGGCATTAAACAATTATCTACCTTGCCTGGTCTCTCAGAGGACCCCTCTGTTGTGGGGTTGCTGAGGGTCGAAGAACAGCAAGTGCCAATTGCTACCACAACTGTGCACCGGCGGCAATATCGCACCAACCGAGACTCCCTGATTCCCATCCATAAGCTAATTCGTCAATTGGAGAGCCAAGGAGTGATCAGCAAGACTCATTCACCTTTCAATAGTCCCATATGGCCAGTGCGAAAGTCTAATGGCGAGTGGAGACTAACAGTGGACTATCGCGGCCTGAACGAAGTCACGCCACCACTGAGTGCTGCAGTGCCGGACATGCTGGAACTTCAGTATGAACTTGAATCGAAGGCAGCCAAGTGGTACGCCACAATTGATATCGCTAATGCATTTTTCTCCATCCCTCTAGCAGCAGAGTGCAGGCCACAATTTGCCTTCACTTGGAGGGGAGTCCAATATACTTGGAATAGGCTGCCCCAGGGGTGGAAACACAGCCCTACCATTTGCCATGGGCTGATCCAGTCTGCACTAGAGCAGGGGGAAGCTCCTGAACACCTGCAGTACATCGATGACATTATTGTGTGGGGTGACACAGCAGAGGAAGTTTTCGAGAAAGGGAAGAAAATAGTCCAAATCCTTCTGAAAGCCGGTTTTGCCATAAAACAAAATAAAGTCAAAGGACCTGCACGGGAGATCCAGTTTTTAGGAATAAAATGGCAAGATGGACGTCGTCAAATCCCAATGGATGTGATCAACAAAATAACAGCTATGTCTCCACCAACTAACAAAAAAGAAACACAGACTTTCCTAGGTGTTGTGGGGTTTTGGAGAATGCACATCCCAAATTACAGTCTGATTGTAAACCCACTCTACCAAGTAACTCGTAAGAAGAATGAGTTTGAATGGGGCCCTGAACAACGACAAGCCTTTGAACAAATCAAGCAGGAAATAGTCCATGCAGTAGCCCTTGGGCCAGTTCGAACAGGACCAGATGTAAAGAATGTGCTCTACACTGCAGCCGGGGAGAACGGCCCCACCTGGAGCCTCTGGCAGAAAGAACCTGGGGAAACTCGAGGTCGGCCTCTGGGGTTTTGGAGTCGGGGATACAGAGGATCTGAGGCCCGCTATACTCCAACTGAAAAGGAGATATTGGCAGCATATGAAGGAGTTCGATCTGCTTCGGAGGTGGTCGGTACTGAAGCGCAGCTCCTCCTAGCACCCCGATTACCGGTACTAGGCTGGATGTTCAAGGGAAGGGTCCCCTCTACGCATCATGCAACTGATGCTACATGGAGCAAGTGGGTTGCACTGATTACTCAGCGGGCTCGAATAGGAAACCCCAGTCGCCCAGGAATATTGGAAGTGATCATGGACTGGCCAGAAGGCAAATACTTTGGGATATCATCAGAGGAGGAGGTGGGTCGTGCTGAAGAAGCCCCACTGTACAACCAGTTGCCAGAGAATGAAAAGAAATATGCCCTGTTCACTGATGGGTCCTGTCGTATTGTGGGGAAGCATCAGAGATGGAAGGCTGCTGTATGGAGTCCTACGCGACGAGTTGCAGAAGCTGCTGAGGGAGAAGGTGAATCGAGTCAGTTTGCAGAAGTGAAAGCCATTCAGCTGGCTTTAGACATTGCTGAACGAGAAAAATGGCCAGTTCTCTATCTCTACACCGATTCATGGATGGTAGCAAATGCCCTGTGGGGATGGTTACAGCAATGGAAGCAAAACAACTGGCAGCGTAGGGGCAAACCTATCTGGGCTGCTGCATTGTGGCAAGATATTGCTGCTCGGGTAGAGAACCTGGCTGTGAAAGTACGCCACGTAGATGCTCATGTGCCCAAGAATCGGGCTACTGAAGAACATCAAAACAACCAGCAGGTGGATCAGGCTGCTAAGATTGAAGTAGCTCAGGTGGACCTGGATTGGCAGCATAAAGGTGAATTATTTATAGCCCGATGGGCCCATGACACCTCAGGCCATCAAGGTAGAGATGCAACATACAGATGGGCTCGTGATCGAGGGGTGGACTTGACCATGGACGCTATAGCACAGGTTATTCATGACTGTGAAACATGTGCTGCAATCAAGCAAGCCAAACGGTCAAAGCCTCTTTGGTATGGAGGACGATGGCTGAAATATAAATATGGAGAGGCCTGGCAGATTGATTACATCACACTCCCTCAAACTCGCAATGGCAAGCGCCACGTACTTACAATGGTGGAAGCAACCACCGGATGGCTGGAAACATATCCTGTGCCTCATGCTACCGCCCGGAACACCATCCTGGGCCTTGAAAAGCAAGTCCTATGGCGACATGGCACCCCAGAAAGAATAGAATCAGACAATGGGACTCACTTCCGAAACAACCTTATAGACACTTGGGCCAAAGAACATGGTATTGAATGGGTGTATCACATCCCCTATCATGCACCAGCCTCCGGGAAAGTTGAACGATACAATGGCCTGTTAAAGACTACCTTGAAAGCAATGGGCGCTGGGACGTTCAAAAACTGGGATACGCATTTGGCAAAGGCCACCTGGTTAGTCAATACTAGGGGATCTACCAACCGAGCTGGACCTGCCCAATCAAACCTGTTACGTACTGTAGATGGGGATAAAGTTCCTGTAGTGCATGTAAAAAATATGCTGGGTAAAACAGTCTGGGCTACTCCTGCCTCAGGAAAAGGCAAACCTATTCGTGGAATTGTTTTCGCTCAGGGACCTGGATATACTTGGTGGGTGATGCAAAAGAACGGAGAGGTCCGGTGTGTACCTCAAGGAGATTTAATACTGGGTGAGAATAGCCCATGAACTGAATTGCACCATGTTAAATAGTATATTATACTGTATGTTATCACTACCATGATTACTATAGGTGACTAATTAGAATGTATGGAAAAGAGTGTAACCTGAGCATGACATAAATGGTATGGAATAAGGGGTGGATAGATGTCCTGGTTTCAGTTAGCACAGAATTAATTTTCTTCCTAGTAGCTGGTGGAATGCTGTGTTTTGGCTTAGAATGAGAAGAGTGCTGATAACACCCCGATGCTTTAATTGTTGCAGAGCAGTGCTTATACTAAGCCAAGGACATCTCAGCCTTTGCTCTGTCCTGCCAACGGGCAGGCTGGGGGGTGCAGTAAGAGCTGGGAGGGGACAGACCCAGGACAGGTGACCCAAACTAGCCAAAGGGGTATTCCATACCATCTGACGTCATGCTAAACAATATATAGGGGTGGCTAGCCGGGGGGAGGGGGCCGGACTGCTCGGGGTTAGGCTGGGCATCGGTCAGCGGGTGGTGAGCAATTGCATTGTGCATCACTTGTTTGTACATACTATTATTACTTTCGTATTATCACCATTGTATCATCATTATTATTATTGTTATTATTATTTTGTTATTTTTTTTTTTTCCTGTCTTATTAAACTGTCTTTATCTCAACTCACGGGCTTCACTTTCCATTTCTCTCCCCCGTCCCAGAGAGGGAGGGGGGAGGGTGAGCGAACGGCTGCGTGGTGTTTAGCTGCCGGTCGGGTTAAACCACGACACCCCTACACACTGTGAAAGGAGCTAAAGTTGCCGTAGTGGAAGGTGGATGGGGAAGGCAGTGTGGGTTGCTTCTGCCTCAGGAAAAGGCAAACCCTCTTGTGGGATTGTCTTCGCCCAAAGACCAGGGTATACCTGGTGGGTCATGCAAAAGAATGGGGATATCGAGTGTGTGCCTCAAGGAGATTTGACATTGAGAGAAAACTAATCTGTAATCTAAGTTATATGATGTAGGAAGACGCTGCAGGATCAACAACAGGTCAACTTTGCAAGGAGCCGCACAGTGCAACAAGGACTTGAGCTAAGCTGGTGCTGGTGTCCAGACATCCAACTTCATCTGCCTTGAGTGGCCGCTTTGGCAGATGAAGACCTAATCATCAACAGTTCTTATGAACATTTTCCAAGAAAGGCCTATGGAATGAAAAGATACACCTGCCTATTAATCCTGTCCTGTTAAATCCTTGTCCTGTTAAAGGACAAGGAATAATGATGAGAACACTTGTATGCTAAAGTATGGGGATCCGAGTGTGACACAAATGTTATGGAATAAGGGGTGGAGGTTGTACTGGGTCTGACTGGAATGTTAACTTTCCCTGCAGCAGCCCATACAGTGCTGTACTCTGCACTTGTAGCTGGAACAGCAGTGTTATCACACCAGTGTTGTGTCTACTGCTGAGCAGCACTGGCACAGCATGAGAGAGTGGTTGTGGGGTTTAGCTGCCCAGCATGGTAAAACCACCACAGCTTGTCACATGGACTCCACAGACAGTCAAGAGAAAAAAGAAATTCTGATGTTTAATACTACTCATTTTCACTGAACAGGTGACAACATACATGTAGATCTGCTTCATTATATACTGGAATTCCTATTCTCTCCGTTGGATGTAAAGGTTATTAGATTAATTTTAAACAGCTACATTTACACTGTGCAAAGAGACATATCCTGTTTATTTGCATTCTCAGAATTTTAAATATTCCCATAATATCAGTCTAAGAAATTACCTGAGAACTCAGCAGCTCAGAGCTCTGCAGCTTCTGAGATACTCCATACTCAGATACTCAGATACTCCAGAGCTCAGCAGCTTCTGGAG
The DNA here is from genome assembly GCF_964211825.1 of Aythya ferina. Lineage (NCBI taxonomy): Eukaryota > Metazoa > Chordata > Aves > Anseriformes > Anatidae > Aythya > Aythya ferina. The sequence goes on along the minus strand of NC_140299.1, from coordinate 4,854,198 downwards.
TATCACCACTGCTTATTATGATTAGCATTGGAGTTTCATTGTTGACTTTTTTCTCTCCATCTGCTTGTTTTGCCTTGTCTGTTCTTTAGAAATAACTTATTTGACATATTTTTTGCAGGCAGAGTTCCTTACACAACACAGCCCTAATCCTTGCTAGGAAGTACTCCAATGCAAAATTATCAGCAACAGCCATAATAAAAGCAGTGACAATAAGTGGAGGAAAATGCAGATGAATTGCCTGGGACTAAAATTTCAGGTGAACCAGGAACTAAAGAACTAAAAGGACTGATTTCCACACTTTAGGGTGAATACAAAAGCCCTGCCCTATCTTGGATCCATACATACAAGCAAACACCGATATGGATTTAGAAGAGTTTTCACGTTCCTACTATGACAGAGTCTGGAATATTAATAGGAGTTTAAGTAAGGAGACAGATAGCTGTTTCTATTTTTGTCACATTATTTGTTGCAAACCAGATACAACTATTACCAGTATTGGTGGAGTTGTTTAAGCTGGGAAGGACAAAGCCAATTAAAACTGCACAGAACAGCAGTGGAGCAAATGAGTAGCAAGCTGCCAAATCTTACACATTTTAGGTGATGTTTTATCATATTCTCACTCAAATAATTAAATGGTTTGTCCTCCAGTTTTCAGCCCTAAGAAACAGTGGCAGAAACCTGTGGTACAAATTTAAACTTGGCTAAATTACAGACCTGGATCTCAGCAAGGTCCAATACTGCAAAGAGTCTTTGGTATAAAGATTATTCAGCAAAACTTCTAAACAATTTAATTACGGAAGTATTGAAGCACATATGTAAGAAACTGTCTTCACTAGGATTTAGACACACACTTACAAACCACTGTATGTGTAAGTGTTTTAGAGATTCTGTTCTCTAGTATGGAGAATTTCATCCTATAAAGTCTGTAAGACAGTTTTGAACCACTGCAAATAGAATCAGCCCACATTATTCGTTCCAAGGTCATTGCTCTGAAGCATTAAATCCCACACCTGAGGATTTATGTACAGAAAACTAGAATCCAGCCTTTTCAAGGGGAATTGGATGTTCAAAAATATATTCTCTTTCTGGTAAACATTTTTTTATTTTATTTATTTATTTATTTATTTTTCTATCCCTGCAGCATTTCAAGCTAATGTGCACTTATTTTGTAGATAACAAATCTTTTCTTACCTCCCATTACTAAATGATGCCATTTTACTCAGCATAACTTATGAATTAAATAACAAGATACAGTTTCAGACAGAATACTTGGCATCATCAGATGACTTAGCATTAGTTCTCTTGATGCATTTACAGAAGATAGATACATAATCCTCAGAATGATTGCTTTTCCTACTTTGGTTCATTTACTCTCACTTCAATGCTGAAGCACAGTTTAAAATAAAGAACGCACTGAGTTCAGAGAAATATATTTCTCCAAGTTATTTTAAGGTGTTTTAATTTTTAGCATAATTATACCACAGGTGTTGTTTTTTTTTTTTTTTTTTTTTTTTTAAGATTTTTTAAGGTGTTTTTAAGGTGTTTTTATTTCACTGTATATAGTAATTTTTCATATGAAAACTTCCCCAGAAATAGTACAGACATTTACAAATTCAAAGATAAAGTAAGTCCAGACATGTCTTTGGCTTATTGACCACTTCAGCAGACAGTGAACCTGGATGTTTAGCCCAAGATTAGTAGGAAATACCTTCTAGAGTACTCAGATCTCTGTAAATCTGATGGTTTAGCTATTCAATATAATACAGCAGCTTAGCACAATGGAAAAAGCTGCACTGATGTTTGCTGACAATTCAAGCAATATATGAGGATCCTCTAATGTTGTAAGGCAGAGAGATCAGTGCACATGCAGAGCAGACATACATGTAGTTGTGCTCATATACTATTAGTGACAGCTTTCCAATGGACTCCGTAAACACTGAAGTGAGACATGGTTTTGTCTGCCTGTTACTTTCACAAGCGTGTGTGTATAAGGTAGTGCATGTGTGCTCTTCATACAATCTTTTTCTACATTTAGTAATAACATTTTATTTCTATGAAATATATAAGGTGACTCCTAACATGAAAGATGACACTTTTTGACTGGTTTCAAAAACAAGGGAAAAAAATAATCCTGTTTTCTTCTTCAGGAAGCCTGCAACCTGAGAATAAGATGACACGGAAGACATGCATAGCAAGAAGTAAAGTGGTTTTCAAGTGGAAATAAGAGGGAAATAATTTTTAATGTAAAAAACATTATATAATATATCAGGAACTGGGTATACTTCAGTTTTATATACCAGAGTTCATACAATATCTTGTGACCATAAAACTCATTGTGGTAATTACATTCCCATCTCAACCTTGTCTTTAAGAATATTGATGGTAAATAAATGACAAAATATATGACAACATGGCAAGTCTTTTGATGAATATCCTCAATATTTAAAATAGCGATACAAGATGACATATGCCAATGCTGATTCATTTTACCCTCCATCATTACTCTGTCATGATGTAGTACATCAGTCAATGAAAAAAAGATATATACAGACATTTTACAGTTGATCAGATTGATCCAATTGATTGGCATATACAAAATCTTTGACCAAGTTAAGTCTGATGGGTGAGCACTTGTCTGACTGTCAGTTTTACTGTAGATGCAATTAATGTGGTTGAATCACAGAGCTGTCTGAATTATAGCGAACACAGTGTGCTCTACTTTGAAGAACAGATAAAATTGAAAATAAAGTAATGAAAAGACAAAATAATAAAAGTTTTTTCCCAGTGTATTCCCAGTAACAGCTTAGCATATGCAAAGGTAGATGACAAGTGTCTTAGCTGAGTATCCAAGATAGAAAACATCACTTACAGCATCTGCACTGTGCTTACGAATAGTTGATCTGAAATCACATCACTGTGATTTCTGCCTTTTCGCTCCCAAAAGAATGGATGAATTTCCCCATTCTTAGTAAATAAGCACATCCATTCTCTGCTTGGAGAATCATCATACAATCATAGAATGGCTTGGGTTGAAAGGGACCTTAAAGATCATCTAACTCCAACACCCTTGCCATAGGCAGGGAAGCCACTCAGATTGCTCAGGGCCTCATCCAATCTGGTCTTGAATGGGGCAAGGAATGGGGCATCCACAACCTCTTTGGCAACCTGTTCCAGTACCTCACCACCCTCTGGGTGAAGAATTACCTCCTAACTTTTAATATAAATCTGCCTTCTTTTAGTTGAAATCCACTCCCCCTTGTCCTGTGATTATCTGATTGAGCAGAGTCTCTCTCCCTCATTTTAATAAGTCCCCCTTAAGTGCTGAAATGTTGTGATGAGGTCACCTTGGAGAATTCTATTCTTTAGGCTTAACATCCCCAATTCTCTCAGCCTTTCTTCATAGGAAAGGAGCTCCAGCCTCTGATTACCTTTGTGGCCATCCTCTGAACCCTTTCTAACAGATCAACATCCTTCTTGTGCTGGGAACCCCAGACCTAGATGCAGTACTCCAAGTGGGGCCTCACAAGGGCAGAGCAAAGAGGGACAATAACCTCCCTCCTCTGCTGGCCACTCCTCTGTTGATACAGCCCAGGACACAGTTGGCCTTCAGGGCTGCAAGCACACACTGCTGGCTCACATCAAGCCTTTCATCCGTCAGAACTCCCAAGTCTCTCCCCACAGGGCTGCTCTTAGTGAGTTCTCTCACTCTGTGCTCATGTCCAGGATTGCCCTGGCCCAGGTGCAGCACCTTGCACTTGGACTTGTTGAAATTCAGTATGTTAACGTGGACCCAATTCTCTAGCTTTTACAAGTCCTTTTGGATTGCATCCCTTCCTTCTATTGTATCAACTGCACCACTCAACTTGGTGTCATCTGCAAACTTGCTGAGGGTGCACTTGATCCCACTGTCTATTAAACAGTAACAGTCCCAGGACAGACCCCTAAGAGACACCACTCATGACCGGCCTCGTCATGACATAGACCACCATTCTCTCTGTGTGAACTTCAAGTCAAATCATTATCCACTGAATGGGCCACCCATCAAATCCATCTCTCTCCAGTTTGGAGACTGGGACAGCATGTGGGACCATACTATCTGTAAATTGAATTTATATTTTCTGCTCAAGTATGCCTGGCCGTGTAATTATAGCTTGTCCCTGTTTTAGCACATTACTGGTCTTGGTTGGCAATACTCCCTCAGAATGTCTCAGGCATTGGAATGGGTTGCCCAGGGAAGCAGGGGTCACCATCCCTGGTGAGGTTTAAGGAAAGGTTGGACATGGTGCTTAGGGACAAGGTTTAGTGGGTGACATTGGTAGTAGAGCAAAGGTTGGAAAAGATGATATTGGAGGTCTTTTCCAACCATAATGATTCTATGATTCTATAAAGAACAAAACAATGTGAAAGATTCATGAACCTATAGAACAACAATAATTTTGCGAAGTTATTATTCCTGTCTGATCCTCCTAGGATTTAATCTTGATATTAAAAACTCTGTGACCCTTTTCTTTGCAAGACAAGCCATTCAACATCAAAGATATTTAAGTCCACCCACCTCTAAAAGCTGAAGATAACTACATAGTTTCAGATAACAAAGACTTTAAAATATTAGAGAAATTGATACCTCCATTTCAGGGTACACATCATAATGTACCTAAAAATCATCGTAAGATACCTAAGACCAGGTTTTGTAATAAAAAGAAATCATTGATTATGAGGGTGACAGGTTAAAAGATTGAAAACAGATATTTTGACACATCTGTAATATTGGGAAATCTTAACCTTGTGCATGTCTTCTAGACATGAGTCAGCAAACTCAATTTTTACAAACTACATTTTATCTTTAAAAAATTAACATAATTAATGTTTATTGCATCTCTGAGATTGAAGGACCATTTAAAGACAATTGTAAGATATTCCCTAGTTCTTTCCTAAAAGTCTGCTATGTAGATATGCAGCACATTTCTATTCAGAGCTGTAAAATCAATTGGCACATTTTCATCCATCTATTTTACTTTCTCTCACACAAGGTAACTAAATTGTATATATATATATATATATATATAAACAACTGTACTGTATATATGAAGTGAAAAGGTAGATAGTCATCTAGTAACTAAATGTTCTGGCTAAAAAACTAGATTAATGAAGTTTCATGATCACTCTTCAGACAGGATATATTACATATATAGTCCTACTTTCTCTACTGAAACTATATTTAAAATAACTAAATATATAAATAATAAAAACATTCTGTTTTTAAGATATCATAGCAAGAAATCTGGTCCAACATCCTGCTCAAAATAATAGTGCTATATAATTACACTCACGTTATAGATGGCTGATTACAAATCATGTAATTTAATTCTCAAACGCTTTTCTTGAATCTTATAGATGTGTCACTTAAGCAATTATTATAATTCCTCTGATAATTAAGTTGTTACAGAGAGCTTACTTGAAAACAACCTTAGAGAAGTAATGACTCTGGGAAAGAAAAAAAATACCACTTAGTTTTGCCAGTTAGAGATAGTCACTGCTATATACCTTCACCCCCAAAACCTCAAAATTAGGATGTTTCAGAAGAAAAGAATAATTAAAAAGACATATGAATAATTTAAATGCCAGAAGAAAACAGAAGCTGCACAGGCACCATTTCAATAGATCCATACATGAAAAACACATCCCTGAAGCCTTGAGCACCAAACAACACAGCCTGCAAAGCTTCTTTCACAAACAAGCAGCTTACAGATGTCCATGGTTACGCTCTGGGCCAAAAGGTCTCAAATACTAGTCACAAGGTTAATGAGCTCTGTGCCATTTATCCATGCCAGAAGCTAATACTTATCTGTCAGCAAACTAAATTGTCAATGAGAAGATAAAATAACAAGTGGAAAGTGCAGTATCACCCTCTCACCTCCTAAAAACAAAATCAGAAAAAAGTTTTTGCTTCCCTAATGAAAAATCTAAGTTTTAAAGGGTGTCAGATCAAAAGATGGTCTAAAGCTCCTGCCACAATACTAAACTGTTTGTCAAAAAGACAAATACTTTGTGCAAAAGCAATTAGCAAATCCTTGATTTTTACAGAAGTCATTTTGATCTGTGATAAACTTGAATCAAAGGAAGAGAATGTGACCCCAGCATATCTGACTGGAAAAAAAAAAAAAAAAAAAAAAAAAAAGCATGTGCAAGTAGTAAGAAAGGAAATTATTTTTTTTCTTTGGTTTCAAGGGTTCATCACTGTCAATTAATGCAGTTTCAGTTTAGCTCTAAGTTTGCTTGTTAATAGAAGTCCTCTCTTCTGCTAACTCCCTACAGAGTGGTGGAGACATTTTTGCTCCAACAGAGGATTGAAATCAGCTGAAAATAACGATTGTTCCTGGCTCACACAGAGCAGATTTATTTTTAACAAGGATGAGCTGGTACTGAGAGCAAAGTAATTGTTATCACTGACCATTTTATTTATATGTAACACAATTATGTTTTTTTTTTAATGATTACTTCTTAAATATTTGGCTGCTAGTTAGTGTGTACATTACTGCAACATCCAGGATAAAGCACTCATGCTAAAATCAGCTGCCAAATGTTTCTTCATAAAATATTCTGATAAACAGAGATAATCAGCTAGCAAAACAAAAGTTTATCTCAATTTCATTGTTTTGAGTACCTTCCTGTAGGTACCTTTTTGCCTTCTGCCATTGTAACTGGACAACTGTCACTGTCTTTAAAAACCAAACTGAATTATTACTAGGCTTAGATACTAAGCTGTTTCTACAGTGAAGATTTCAACCATTTCAACTCACTGCCTGATCCCTTCACTCAAGTCCTTTCCTAATTTAAGTTCTTCTCCAAATTAAATTAAGTCTATGAAATCTCTATTTATTGCATTTTATCAGTTCTTGAGTATAATGCTTGGTTGGATGTATAAGCTGTTTATGATAAGCTATTAACATGCAGAGCAGGCAACCCGCATCTAAAAGATCATGAAGATGTTTATTCCAGTAAAACTTTCATTGAGCTTTACCATAGACATAGGTAGGAGGTACCACCTTGATTTTTGAGATTTAGACCCGAATGCCGCTTTAAGTGGTTGTATCCAAAATTTCAGTTTTCAAAATCCTATCTCAATTGTCTGGATATCTGAAGAAAAATGCATTCCAGGTATCTGTTTTTGTTTATTTATTTATTTATTTATTTACCTATTGTCATTAATTTTACCTTTCAACATACCTGTTCAACCATATCTGTTTCTGGAACTTCTTAGAGGTAAATGAATCTGAAATTTGTTCACATCTGAAATCTTTGGTGTTTCATAAACTCAAGACTACTCAAGAATAATTCAAGCAATGTTTCAAGGGGAGGAAGACTGAAATGTTTAAACTCTTAACCTGGTTTTGTTCTGCTGGGACTGCCTTGATATTCCCCTGATAATCACTGTATATCAGCGAACAAATTTTTCAAGTATTTGCATTTTGGTTTCATACATTTTATATGTTAGAACCTAATTATCTGAAACTATCTCCTGAAAAAGGTTCAAGTGGGGAGTGAAGACTGGATTAACAGAATAACAGAAGAAACAGATCTCCAAGGAGGGAGACCCACAACCTCTCTGGCTAAGTGTTTCCTGGTGCTTTGTCAGAACCTCCTGTATTTCAGGTTGTGCTCATTACCTCTTGTCCTTGCGCTGGGCACCACCGAAAAAAACGTGGCTTCAGCCTCTTTGCATCCTCCCCCAGTTATTTGTAGTTATTTATGAGATTCTCACAATCCTCTTCTCTGGGCTGAAACGTCCCAGCTCTCTCAGCCTTTCCTTATTGGAGAGGTGCTCCAGACCCTTAATCATATTTGTGGCCCTACTATGGCACTCCTTCCAGTATGTCCATGTCTCCCTAGTACTGGGAAGCCCAGAACTGGACATTGTACTCCAGATACAGCCTCATCAATGCTGAATAGAGTGAAAGGATCACCTCTGGTGATCCTGTATTAAGTTCTTGAGTTCCTTCCAGCAGAATCCTTAGAGAATAATCAAAGGCAGAGAATTCTTTCCTACATATGAAAAACTGGAGTTGGACTCTATAATCCTGTGGATCCCTTCCAACTTGGATTATTCTATGATTCTATAATTCTGTGAATAGAAGGATCAATTATTAAAGGTAAAAAATAAATAAGAATAAATCTATCTTAAATAAAAAAGGGAGTGATATTATTAGGAAATTATCTTTTAGATATTTTGTATCACTCCCTATTTTGTTATCAGTCTCTCCTCTGTCTGCTCTTCTTTTGTTTTTAATTCAAGTAATTTAAATTTTATGTTCACATGAAAGAAAAGTTTTCATGAAAACGGTCTGCTTTATTTGTTTCTTTTAAGGAATTTATGCAATTCATTTATTATTATATTATTATTATTATATTATAATATATTATATTATATATATTATTATAATATGTGATGTGTTATATTTACATTCTGTACTATGGAATATTTCCCTAAACTTTGCTAAGTGTCTGCATTCTTTATTAAATAAATCTGTATATAAAGACAAATTATTAAAAAAATAATAATAATAAAACACTGAGTATTAAATAATCTTCTAGAGGCAATGTAGTAACTTATCAAATTATTCTGTAGCTGAAAAGAATGATGTTATGAACACATAGGGCTAACTAGTCTTTAAAAAATCATTAAAAAAGAACAAATATTAGAATTTAATTCAATGTATCCACTGAAATCTCATTCAAGACCCTGTGTTTTTTTGTTTGTTTGTTTGTTTGTTTTGTTTGTTTTTTTTTTTATTATTATTATTAATATTTTTTTTCTCCATGTAATTGCTAGCTTTTCTTTATGTTACTAATAGAACTGACTCCCCAGGGCTTCATCCAGATATGAGGATAGCTACTGATTTGGCAATTTATTGGAAATGGGTCATCTCTTTCCCCCAAGACACTGCCTGCACAGAAGTCTCTTAAGTGCTTAATTCAAGTGGACTGTACATTGTTAACTTAACAATTAACTTCTTAAGAATTAGCTTCTTTACTGAAAGGGTTGTTAGGCATTGGAACAGGCTGCCCAGGGAAGTGGTGGAGTCACCATCCCTGGAAGTCTTCAAAAGACGTTTAGATGTAGAGCTTAGGGATATGGTTTAGTGGGGACTGTTAGTGTTAGGTCAGAGGTTGGACTCGATGATCTTGAGGTCTCTTCCAACCTAGAAATTCTGTGATTCTGTGATTCTGTGATTGTTGTACCTAAATCTGAAAATAATATCTTCTGTTCTTAATGGACACATAGCAGGAATAGATCCTTACCCCTGTGTATTTAGTGGAGAGATTTGTTTGTTGTGTAAATGTTAATATTAGCTCTCATATTTTTAATCTAATATTAAATCTAACTTTGGGCTACTCTGCATTTCTTCAAATCACAATCCCATCTTGATATCTCTATTTACCACTCCCCTTTCTCTCACCATTATATATCCATGCCAGATTTTGGAAAAGGAAAAGAAAGTGCTTCAACTTCTCAGAAAGTCAAAAAACACAGTTTGACCACCTGTCTAAACTGCAGAAAAATGGATTGTAGACTCTTAGCTGATTTTAAAGCAACTGTGAATCAGTTTTGAAATACACAATATATATCAGAGAATGGGCTTTTGTTTATATTTATACATTTCAGAAGACTTGACAGTAGTAATCTCTATCCTATAGAGGGACCTTCTTGACCCTAATATACTCTACATGTTTTGTAGCTGTAGAAATATGCTTTCAAGTAGGATTTAGAACAGGGTTCATCTACTTTAATTCTGGAGACTTGCAAAGGTTAGACAACTTGTATTTCTCTTCTCTGGAGGCTTCTGGAAGCCCATGCAGTCTCCCTGCATAACAGCACACACCTGAACTCATTTAAGCCATCTAAATAGATAAAGCTAAGTAACTTTATCTGTTGACAAGGGTTAAGAAGAAATACAGATACCCTTCCTTAATACTATCTTCAGTTCAAAGGGCCTCATTTTTTCATGTCTCTTGCTGAGCTCTGGCTACACATTGGATTGCAGGGTCTGATATGTTTAGACAAGTAAAAACATAGAAAGTAAGCCTGGGTTAATACTTACGATTTGTGCAATAATTGTCACAGACCAAGAAATTGAGCAAAATACAACCAATTATTTTTAATTATTTACTTTTAAGATGAGGTATACAATGGGAATAGAGACTGAATTCTTAACACAAGAAGACCTTGAATTGTTTGGAATGTCAATTTTAAAGTAATTGTTTTTGAGGGGATCCTTAAAATAGTGACGGCACTGATTCTTCTTTGAGAACTCAAACAGAGGAAACGTATCTGTCTGGGCAAACTTTTAAATAAAGGGCATTTTATAGGAATCTGATAGTTTATTCCTATATGACTCATTTTGCCAGTATAGTTAAAAGACATTTCTTTTTAGAGGTTATCATGTATAAGAAAGTGAAAAGTAAAATATATAATTCCATTTTTAAAAATCTAGCACATGGTGAAGTAGCTATTTAATTCTAGATAAACCACATATAGCTTCCTACAAAGTCTGGTTAAATCTGTGAAATTATAGTGAGATACTGCTTGTGCTAATCACAGCATTGGTCAGCTGAGACTGGTCTTGTTATATAGTGCCACTAGTGGTACTGCATAAAATCTTGCCGATTCCAGAGCTCTCACATTAAAAACATTGCTCCCTCCTCCCTGAAATCATGTAAAACATATGCAAAGATTAATTATTTTCAAATAAATTACTCTTGTAGGGCTTACAGAAACTTTATGTTTGTGAATGAAAAACATGAGCAGTTCTGCATAGATGCAATATGAAAGAAGTATAAGACAAAAGAAGATGACAAGAGCTGTCCTATATTACATAGTGGCAAAATGTAATATGACACAGCCTTTGAAATGTAAAAAAATGTCCCACTGACAACTGAAAAATAAACAAACAAACAAACAAATAAATCTAACAAGATTTATCTATTTTATCTGCATATACTGAGGCAGAGAGAAACCCGGACAAAAAGATGGATTAATGAAAGTCTAGGCACAAACAGGTGCATGATTTGGGCTCCCTTACCTTGTGTACCACATGTTCAGCTTTGACATATGTGCACTAGGTATTTATTCATATTGCACCAGATGACTCCACCACTTGTTTTCAGGGAAGTAATTTGTTCAACTCAATTACTGTAGTCAGCCACTAGATAGTTTAAATTACATATCATCTGTCTCTTATGCAAAGTTCTCACTTCATTTGTCTCTTTGATTGTTTCAGATGCCACTTTATCTTGTACAAGATAACATAAAAATCATCAAGCAACATTTATCAAATATCACAATTTAGGCCTGATGATGTGCAAATTGAACTCCCTGGACTCTTGTTCTGAGAGAAGAAAGGTGATCTTGGGGGTAAGACTGTCCTGGGACTTGGGAGCTATATATTCATTTATTTGACCTAATAATGGCTGTTTATATAGTTCTAATTTAAGATTCTTCTCGGGCATAACACCATTCTAGTTCTTTTAGGTGAAGATTCTGGAAAAAAAAAAAAAAAAAAAAAAAAAAGGTCTCAACTGTAAAGAGAAATGCTCTTTACAGAGCCAATCTGCTTGCAGAGAATCACATTTTAATGATGGAGTTTAATGATAAAGATGTGTAAGCTTCATAATAAATAAAGGTACAGCACTACCAAGAAAGGCAAGAATTTATTTGTCTAAGTAAGATAAGTAGTTTAAAACAGGAAGTTTCCTTAAAAAGAAAATTGTTGTTGATATAGGTCAATACATTTTTTCTGGAAATTTAGTACATAATATTAAGTGGTACTTACTGTCAGGGCAGAATTAAATTCCTTTGTACAACCCATTCCCTTAGACAAATTACTTTTTGTCATTATTTAGATAATTCAGCTCTGTAACACATTATCTCTTCTCTTGCATGGGAGAACGGAGACAGAGAATTGTACTTGCTTTATCTGCAGAAATGCCAAAATTGTTATACTTTGTGAGTTTTCTATTCTCTGGAGGAATTAATTGGCTTGAATCCAAAGGGAAAGAACTATCATAAACTACAAAGAATTTGTTGTCACAGGATAAATTTTTCATGCCCCTGCATCACTGGCTGTGATGAATCAAGTGCCACGGAAGAAGAGATCAATCAAGAGCAAGTGCCAACAAAAGTGAGAAGCACAGCAGACAGAGTGATGTTGATGTCAGCAGATATGTCTGCTCCATGGAGCACTGACTCATCTTTCACCAAACTCTCTAAATATGGTGATGCCATTTTGAAACTGTTGACTTGTTTCAGTGAAACTCTGAATATCAATTTACCTATCTGGTAAGAATTATCTGCCTGAATTCAAACAAAGCAAAGCCCTGCATCCTGTCAGTTATCTTCAACTCTCCAACCTTCTGGAAAACGTATCTACTGCATGACAAAAAAACATTAATTCCAAATATGCAGTCTATGATGATGATGCTTCTCCCTTAAAGAGATCCTTAAAGAAATCTGCAGTAGCATTCACTTTGTAAAGTATTCTACAAAAATCTAAGGTACTTACTGCAGACCATATTAACAGTCTTTAAATAGTAATTGATTCAGAGTATTGTCATGTGTAAAAGCTAAATTGTCACAATTGGAAAATGGATGTAAAGAAGATTGCAGAAGGACATCAATTGCTTAGTGTTTTCCTCAATGTGAAGAAAAAGTCATAAATCTAACTTTCAGTAATAAAAATGAAACATAATGTAAGCGGCAGCTTCAGCTCTTGGGCATGTTGAAGGCTACTGCATTGGCAAGCACCCATCAAGGAAGATCAAGGATCAAGGAACACCAAATCTAAATTCATCAGTCTGCATGAACTAAAAGAAAAAAGCCCTTTAGACTGTGGACTGAAATAGTCTCTTACACCCAGTGAACTAAGGCCTGAGGAAGACTCTCATTACCAGCCTATACTTGAACACTAAACATTTAAGCATGTGACTTATTATGGGTGATGGACTCTGAAATGAAACTGCTGCTACATACTGCAGCAGGGACTTGTAAAATCTTACATTTAGGTCCATGCTCCCAGTGATAACAGACTCCCAAGTAAGGTGAATGAAACACTGCATAATTTTGATGGTTCCTTTCCTTCTTAATTAAGAAGCTGGATTACATAGTCTGTATTCAGTTTTCCTGAAGATAAAAAGTTCAAAATACAATTTCCCCACTACTTTCTTCCAATATAAATGTGAAATATTACCTGGTTTACTATCACTGAATTTATGTATGGTTTTAAGAGAAGTAAAATATATTCAAAACAGATTTAAGTACTCATATACATCCTGCAATAATAGGAACTGATGTTGAAGACCACATTTTATTATATTCTAGAACTACCCACTTCAATTACAGCCTACCTTATCAACATCTAAACTTGGGCTATTCCCATCTATCAATTAAAAATTAACTTAAAGGGTCTACCATGTAATGTAGTCATGCAGGTTTCTCTCAAATCATAGAAAGCCATAAGCATCTCTAGGATTGTGCACCTTGTTCGTTTGACTATAAAGTGAGACAAAGTGTATAAACTCCAAAAATATTTTCAGAAATTGAAATTAGGCAATATAGTTCTTAGCACTGGCACATACATTTCTCCCCACAGAGTTTCCTGGATGCATCTTTCTAGAAAATCTCAGAACTACCTAAATCTTGAACACCTAATTAAGTCTTCCACACTGAAGTTTATTAAGGTTTAAAATAAACTGTGATTTGTCTTTCAGAGTTTCAAGTTGGGAGGATTTCTCAGATACAAGGAAGAATCTTGGCCCTGGTCAAAACATGGCCATGAAAAAGATGACTGTGCCCCACCCCCATCTGCTTAATAATTCAGTAGTTGTAGCACATAATAGTCTTTCTTCTGTTTGAGGAGAAGTACACTAACTTCACTGATTCCTTTGTTTAGCAGTACGTATTATGGACTCTTTTTCCTTGAATCCTTAAACATTGTTAAAGTTACCTTCTTATTTATTACATTTATCTTTATTTTCTTTCTGAGATAACATGGATGCTGAAGAAATTGCTGGATATATTTCAAAGAGCTGTGCTGTACATGATAGCCCCTTGCGGTTTAAGTATCTAGGAATATGTATCATTTAATAGCTATAAAATAATATTCTGCACTTGAAGTTCAGAAAGCTCATTACATGCAAAGAAATGCAAATATCTTTTCTCTTTGTAGGATGGGAAGTGATATCAGAGAGAAGGGGTGATTTCCTCACACATAGGTGAGAAAGAATCAACAGTCTGATTTTGGATTCTCATTTCCATTCTACACGAGACCACAAAATATACTATAATATAAGGAAATCAGATAAAAGGCCAAAACTCTGGGTACAAATCTTTGCCAATAGATAATGAGAAGAAACATGGCCCCATGTTCCATTGTCAGAGATTAGGAAGGTTAGGCCAGAAAAGCCTTTGCATATATTTACTTTTATTCATGTAATACATTTCCAATGTCTTTTTGATTTCTGCCAGCATAAGCATCATCTGCCGTAATACCAGTGATCTGCCTGCTATGCATGATTCAGCTTTTTTTTTTTTTTTTTTTTTTCTATATTATTTTTATTATTATGTGGAAGTAGATAATGTGATCATTAATCATACAGATATGTACATTTAAAAACTGAAAATTAAACTTCAGCCTTATGGTTTGCTGGGAACCACTAATTCACTCAAACTATTGGTGCCCTTTCAACTCCAAAAACTAACAAATATATACTTTGCTTTTAAAAATATGTATAAACTGACTTGAATACAGGGGAACACCACAGAAATATGCAGCCTCAAGCTACAGCTAAAAGCACAATAGATCAGATGAAATGATGGATAAACAAAGTTTGCATGCCTAGATCATTAATTTAACTGAAAAAAAGAGAAACAAAACCTCATCTGCCTGTAATACATGACATTTCAGTCAGTTTTGTCCATTGCATACTTTGATGCTGACTACTGAGATTGGTAAGAATTTATCAACAGTTTTTGGAAGTCACTATTCAGAACCGGCCATTAGCTGTACCACAACAGTTCCAGAGATTTTCCAAGAATCCTGGCAAGACCTAGAAGCTAATGGGCTCTAGAAAAGCCAACCATCCAACAAAGATGTTTCTAAGAAAAGGGAGGAAACAAAGAAGCAGTGGCTAGTTTTTGAACAGCCAAATTTAAACAAGAAGAAAAGAGAAGGAAAATAACTATGGCCAGTGCTGTCTCTGTGGCCTCCAATACCAAGCCAACAAAACACTAGAACAAAGCAGTACCAGCATGTGGTTAATATGACAGAAATATGAAGACACAGACACAAAACACAAAGAGCAATTAAATCTTGTTTAACTTTTTCAGACTATAAATTGATGTACTGGATCTGGCTGGAATAGAGCTAATTTTCTTTCTAGCAGCCTGTATGGTAGAATCATAGAATATTCTGAGTTGGAAGGGACCCATAAGGATCATCGAGTCCAACTCCTGGCACCACACAGGTCTACCCGAAATTTTAGACCATGTGACTAAGTGCATAGTTGTTGTGGTTTAAGCAGATAAACACCACACAGCCATTCGCTCACCCTCCCCCCTCCCTCTCTGGGATAGGGGAGAGAAACAGGAAAGTGAAGCCCGTGAGTTGAGATAAACACAGTTTATTAAGACAGAAAAATAATAATAACATTAATAGTAACAACAATAATAATGATGATAATAGTACTACTACTAATAATGTGTACAAAACAAGTGATGCACAATGCAATTGCTCACCACCCGCTGACCGATGCCCAGCTTAACCCCGAGCAATCCGGCCCCCCCAACTAGCCACCCCTCCATGTTGTTTAGCATGACGTCAGATGGTATGGAATACCCCTTTGGCTAGTTTGGGTCACCTGTCCTGGGTCTGTCCCCTCCCAGCTCTTGCTGCACCCCCAGCCTGCCCGTTGGCAGGACAGAGCAAGAAGCTGAGACGTCCTTGGCTTGGTGTAAGCACTGCTCTGCAACAATTAAAAGACCGTGGTGTTATCATCACTCTTCTCATCCTAATCCAAAACAAAGCATTCTACCAGCTACTAGGAAGAAAATTAACTCTGTCCTAACTGAAACCAGGACAATAGTCCAATTGCTTCTTAAATTCAGAGAGGCTTGGTGCAGTGACTACTTCACTGGGGAGCCTGTTCCAGTGTGCAACCACCCTTTCAGTGAAGAACCTCTTCCTGATGTCCAGCCTCAGCTTGACACTGTTCCCACAGGTCCTATCACTGGTGGTTTTGGAGAACAGGTCACCTGCCTCTCCATTCCCCCTCGCGAGGAAGTTGTAGACTGCAATGAGGTCCCCACTCAGCCTCCTCTTCTCTAGGCTGAACAGGCCCAGTGACCTCAGCCGCTCCTCATATGTCTTCCCTATAAGCCCTTCACCATCTTCGCCATACTCCTCTGGACACTCTCCAACAGTTTTACATCTTTTTTGTACTGTGTTGCCCAGAACTGCACACAGTACTCGAGGTGAGGCTGCACCAGTGCAGAGTAGAGCAGGAGAATCACGTCCCTTGACCGACTAGCGATGCCGTGCTTGATGCACCCCAGGATATGGTTGGCCATCCTGGGTGCCAAGGCACACTGCTGGCCCATATTCAGCTTGCTTTCAACCACAACCCCCAGATCCCTCTCTGTGTGGCTGCTCTCCAGTGTCTCGTCAACTAGTCTGTATGTATAGCCACTTTGGAAACGTTTTTGTAACCCAGGAACATTTATTCTGTTAGGTATTCCTTTCCATAATGTATCAAACTCCAAACATTCTTGAGATTCTTTGTCTTTCAAATTCTGTTACAAATCTTGTTATAAAATCTGTGGGACAGAAGACTATTTGATATTTCTAAAATCTACAGAAAATACAAGAGTAATATTTATGCCTTCTACTCGCTCTGCTCCATCCCATTTAACCATTCGCTTCTTTTAACAGATATTTGAGTGGGTATAGTAGAAAAAAAAAAAAAAAAAGGGGTTCAAGGCAGTCTATGGTCATTTCAAAGAGACAGACAGGAACAAATGCAATTTTCTTTCTTCAGCTGTGTGTGATTTTTCCCAGTTTCTCTCCCCTCCCCACATACTCCTGTATGAGTGGCTTCTCCATTAAGATGCATTCATTTGGATGGAAGTTTCAGTGCAAGATAAAAGAGCTGTATTCTTTCTGCTCCGCTGCTAAGGTCAAGCAAAGAATCTGTGTTAAACTGCCAGTTTTCTTTGTGATACGTGAGGCAGCACAGAACACAAATTGCATTTCTACTCACTCTTCAGTGCAGCTCTTCTTTTAAATGCCACAGTATTGACAGTAATCACTGAGCTGAACAGATATGACACAGAAGAACTGATGGAACAAATAAGGCCCATCCTTTCTTGGTTTTCCAGTGCTAACATAAACAAATATGTATTTGATTAACAGTTTGACTGGAGAGGTTCTGAAAGACAGAAGACCCAGCTGATAGGTACATTTTTAACACTGTGCCATTGTGAGAGACTCATCGTATGTTAAACATCCTGAAATTAAAAAAAATAAAAAAAAAATAAAAAAATACAAAAATTAAAGTGGGAATGAAAAAATAATAATAATAATAATGATTTTACAATATTTTATCAATCTATGACATACTCCTGGTAAAATATTTTATTAACAAGGAATACACTTAAAGTAAGTTTATGAGATTGATATAAATAATTTTCAAAGGTAACATGGGCTCCACACATTGTACTAACATAAACAGGTGGTATTTTAAATTTCCCACATCCCTCATAAATTCTTCCATATGCTATATGCTTAAAGGGAGAGCCTGCAAGTAAAAATAATAAAATAAAATAATAAAATAAAACAAAACAAAACAAAATAAAATAAAATAAAATAAAATAAAATAAAATAAAATAAAATAAAATAAAATAAAATAAAATAAAATAAAATAGAAATAGAAATAATAAGAGGAGGAAGTAAATAGAAAGTCATAAACAAATAATTGTACCACAAACCACTTAATGATTTATTTTTTATTTTTTTTTTAGCAACAGGTTATGCACTATACCGGAAAAGAAACATTCATGATACTTGTCTACTGCTCTGATCTGAACTTGACCTGTTATCCAGGGAAACTTTAATTCCCTCAGGAACTTTTACAGTGGAAGCTAGTATTCTGTCTATCTAGATAATTTTCTGAGCAACAATGTATACTATAGCCTAATTTGTTCCCAGTCCACAGCTTGCTATTTGCTTTGATTAAATTAACATCAGTGGTGAAGATTTTTTTTTCCCATGAGTTCCAACCCTGTAAAATACTCATTTTATCAACATCATTTGTGAAAGAAATGAAGAAGGGAACGGTTAAAAGTTTCTCAGAACAGAAATTTTAATTTCTGCATTTTTCCTGCTTACATGTTAAGGAGAAATACACTTTCTCATAAGCTTGCTAACTTCTTTTAATTACGCCACCCGAAAGCTTGCAAACACCTGAAACTGGTTTAATTAATACAGAACCATAGAATGGCTCATGTTGGGAGGGACCTGAAAGATCACCCATGAGATCAGGGACCTGAAAGACCACCCATGAGATCAGGTTGTCAATGGCCTTGTCCAACCTTTGGGGATGGACACAGCTTCTCTGGACAACCTGTTCTAGTGCCTCACCACAATCAGAGTAAAGAGTTTCTTCCAAATATCTAATCTAAACATTTCTCTTTTTTTTTTTTTATTATTTTTTTGGTTTCAAACCAATACTGCTAGTCCTATCCCTACACCCCCTGACAAAGAAACCCTCCCCAGATTTCCAGTACCTGCCTTTAGGTACTGGAAGGCTGTTACAAGGTCTTCGTGGAGCCTTCTCTTCTCCAGGCTGAACTACCTAAACACTCTCAGCCTGTCTTCATATTTGAAACTAATATTTGAAATTAATATGTGATATTAATACTCATCCAGCAGGTAGTGATGCTTTAGAAACAAATGATGCAGCTTCACAAACTAGGTTGAAGCATCATTCTTTTTAAGTAGTTGACACTGAAGAATGAAAGGCTTTCAGCCACCAAATAATTCTATTCTTGAAATATACCATCACAGTCAATCAGTAGAAAGTATTTTTCTCATGAGACTTGCACAACCTTTTATAATTATTTAAAGATGTTGGAGCTAATGACTATTTTCCATTAAAGAGTGTGTGTTACTTTACACTTAAATAAATGATTTTTGAATATATTTCAAGGATATGTTTATTTAAAACTTTATAGCCATTGGCATTTTGTTTTGATTCTTCCTCCTACTACCATTTGTCCACATTTGAATACAGGGAGGTAGCTGTTTGTTTATAGACAAGTGTGAAAAGAAATAAAAACTATAGAATGAGAGCGAATGTTCTTGGGTCACCAGGAACAAGAGAAAACACACAGGAATACATGCATTTTTGCTTTGCATCTTGACATTTTTTCCCAGATTGGAGGAAACAGAATTTAATTTTATTTCCCAATACCAAGTGAATTATATCTGTACACCACTGCTGGTTTGGAGTGTGGATGGTTCCCATTCTTTCAAGAACAGGGAAGAGTCTTACAAATGCTGGGCCTCCCACTGATTTCACAAAGTGCTGGGTACTTCTAGGGCTGGGGGGCCACAAACTCCTCTCAGTTCTGGACCATCGTAAGAACAACACATAGCAGAAATATTGCTTTGCTTAACACTCCATAAATTGAGGTTAAGCTTTGATTTATAAAGCCTTGTCAATGTCTGAGGCAAGGTTCTACAACATAGAAAAACAAACAAACAAACAAAAAAAGGCTGTGTTTGGAAGATTTGTACATTTTCTATTCTGGAAGGCTATGGCAGATTCCCTATGTTGGAAAGCCAGTGTATGAGAAACACAAGGGAAGTCAAAGATGCAGGAGAAGAATGCACTAACATGACCCCTGTGTTCTCTCTGGCCTCCAGAGACCCCTAGAAGAGGTTGGGGTATAATCATGGGCCAGCAGCATCTAGTAGGTGAAGCACAAGGAAAAGAGAAAGTCTGAAACAAATAATCTTGCACATGAATTACTGCCCTTTCTTTCTATCCCATTATTCCCTTACCATTACTTTTACACAACTTTGTCCATTGTTCTGTTTCCTCCATCTACTTTCTATACATTTGGTGGATTTTTTTCCCCTGATTTCTTATTCTTTATTCTTAGTTTCTGACCTGTGGTGTATTCCTCCTTTCTGTTGCTATTTTCTATCTCCTGTTCTGCATTATTTCTAATTAGCTCCCCACCCTCAAATATCACAGCCAATTGAGATTTTGAGTGCATTCTTTAAAAAAAAGGAGAAGCTTGTATGATTTACTGTTTGTTGTTACATCAGACATTTAATAACTGTTGAGAATCTTGGTCAAATTTCATGGAGGAAAGATTTCAAAAATGGTCTTTTGACTTCAACTTTATAAAAACAGATTAGTAAACAAAGAACCTAGTGAGAGAGAGAGATTATGATACAAATTTGAAGCTATTATTTGCACTAGAAAATCCACTGTAACTGCTATAAGTGAAAGAAAGGCATAGGAAAGGAGGCTTCTACAGCTCACAGGGGACTCCTTGATTACTGTGATACACTGTTCTTTCTTCTCCTCTATTCCCAGCAAGGAAGTGTCTCTAGAGCATATTTGCAAACCTATAAGTAGGCATCATAAGGCCCAGGAAATGCATTCCTGCATCATAGCAGCAGTCTATACCATCAGATTTCATATGAAGCAGAACCCTGCTAGACTGACTGTGTGTGATGAATGAACAGATGAGCATGTCACCAGGCAGCCCAAATGAGATTATTCAACGTGCAGAAAATGCCTACAGGTTACTTTTTGTTTCAATTGAGAGAGAAAGGAACATCACTTTTATTTAAGTTCCAGATAAAACTTGAGGGAAAGGGAAACTTTAGAACCTGTCTCACACTCTGAGTGATTTAAGAAGAATAAGTTCTGTGATTCTGAAGCCATCAATGATCTGACAATATTTGGTTCTGAATATTCTGAGTAAAACACTGGAACAATGGTACATATCTTGCAGGCTGCTAAAGAGAAGTATCTTTAAAACACAGTGTATCCTACTCAACAGGCAATATTTCAGTATAATGCAAGCTACTATGCTGGTGGTAGGTTAGTACAAACAGTCAGTAAAGCAATCACATGATCTGACAGAGAATATGAATTACAGCTAGAATTACTTTATTTTGCATATGTGAAATGGACAAGAATTACAAAATTACAAAACTGCATAACACTTTCATAAGGTTGCAAGGAACAAAATTGAAGAACTGCATTCAGCTAAGGAACTATGTGTACCAGTCTCTCAGCTGACTTTTTAAAGCTCTTATTTTGCAAAACATTATGAAACTCATTTTTTTTGAAAACATAAAAACATTTCTGAATTCACTTGCTGGTTCCCCTTCCATAAATAGTTTTATTTATTTATTTATATGTTATTTAAAAGGATAAAGTGCTACTTTTATGGCAGTTAACGGAGTTGAACAGATACTTATTTTGGAGGGCAGAATCACAATAGCCCTACCTAGCAGTTCCTCAGATAATATTTTATAAAACTTTTTTTTTTTTTTTTTCCCTCCACTATTTTATTTTATTTTCTCCACACAACTTGAGGCAAAGTGGTTTCAGCCAGTGTCTCCACTGGGCTCTGTTTAGTGGGTGGGTAATGCATTACCAAACAGCCGTAGCTTCCAGCAAAGTGAATTCCCAAAATCTGTAAGAATGAGATGCTGTACTGTGCTTTAATTCTATTCAGTACCTGTCAGAGCTGTGTGAGAATACTTCTATAGGTTCTTCTGTAGTTTTTCCTCAGATTGGAAAGGGAGCAAATAAAAATAAAAATAAAAATAATCAGAAAGTCTTAAAAGCAGAAGAGGAGACTAATTAAAGTCAATGGACGAATTAAAAGTGGAAAATGATTAGCAGAGGGATGGAAGGAAATAAAATGAAAAGTATGGAAAGAGAAAGATAAAAGAAGTAAGAGAAGAAAAAAAAAAAAAAAAAGAAAGTATTTCCTAAATGTGCTTTCAAGATTGTCCCTAATGGATTTCATGACATCCGAATTCTAGCAGATAGCATGTGCTGAAAATGCTGCAGATGGCTCAGCTCAGCAGCAAGGATGGCTTGGAAAGAAAACAGTTCCTGTGGCTGCCTCAACAGACTGTTTACAGCAGATACCTTCAGTGCCCAGCCATTGTCATGAAACAATGCTTGTTCCCTTATTTGAGGCTTCTGTCTGGGTGCTTCAAATGGCTGATTTGTGTGTGAATGAAACTGGGGAGGGGGGGCTTGATAGTTCAATTCCTGCTGCTGAGGAACAGCCCCAAAGGTTTCCTTTCTCTTAACAGCAAGCAGTGTTGAGTGGGAAAAGCAGAGCAGGATTATATCTATGAAATGTTCAATGTATAATGAAGGCTTCCTTCAAAAAATCACACCATGAAAAGCACATTCATTAATGTAACCTTCCATGGCTTATAATCACTTCACATCATAGTTCATATGGAAGAGGTTTAGATGGAAGTCCTCAATCAGTGAATTCCATTTCCATTAACAGAATAGATAGTAGGTTTTTGCAAGTTGTTAGCTAACAGAGCTACTGACCTTCTATCTGTACTACTACCTAACAGATGCTTCCGGTGGCCACTGCTGTTAGGGTGCCACCTTAGCATGTTTCCAATTAGACAGGAGTCCTCACACCCTAAAAGGATGCACTTCAGCTGTGTGTGAGGAAACACTAATGTCTGGTTTTGTACACAAATCTAGTCTTGAGACCAGTCTCTTAAGCTGTCTGAACATAAAGAAAGATGCTGGTTGTATACTAATGTATACAACTACTATATACTAATATATACAACAATATATACTAATGTATACAACCAGCCACAAATATACCTGCCACAAATTCTGAAGATTTTCAATTAATTTCATAGTTTGGTGGATCGTAGTATTCCTCCTCCTCTATTAAAGAGTTTGAAGACTGTAAATGCTTCTGTTCATGTGTATTTGCCTATTAATGTTCATTATCTATGTTAAATTAGCATAAGACAATTAGACTAACCTTTCACCAACCTGTTCTCTTCAAAGACTATTCCATAATCTGTTCCTTCTTACTTTTAACAAACAGTTAAGGACATGCAGAACACTCTTACTGTCCAAAGAAATTGACTGCCTGAAGATCTCAAGATCTCATACATCTTTAATAACATGTTTTAACATGTTTTAACTCATTATTTTATTTATTTATTTATTACTTAACTGCTTACTTCTCCATTAAGAAATACTGGTCTCTTTCCTTCTTAATTTCAAAAAACATGTCAAATTTTCTTGATTATCATAACATTTAAATATCCTAATTTCCCTGTATCCTGTGCTAAAGCGGTTAGCCAGTGACTAGCCCGCTTTGCTACTTTACCCAAGTAGGTATTAATCATCTGGATGGCTTGATGAGAAAAGATGCAAAGACCAATCTATTCCAATTACAGCTGAATCCAGTCCCATTCACATTAAATCACCGTATACATATGCAAGTTACACAGTGAAGAATCAAGGACTACTATTTGACAGAGCTATTTGAATGTAGTCATAGTCACTTGTCATTATAAATCAGGTAGCATCAACCCTTTCATCATCTCATTTGGTCTTCTGTGAACTCTCTCCTGTTTATCAGATGGTTTCTGATAATTAAAAAGCCAGAACTGCAGACAGCCTTCTAAGTAACTAATTGATATATTACATGTGGAAACCATCCTTTTAAAAGTAGGAGCCATAATTGAACCCCTCCATACTGAATTAAGTGAACTGACAAAATTAGGGAAACATCTTTAACTCATTTCTCCAAAGCAAATAATTTTGACAACAAGGTCTGCCCATAAAAATAAATAAATAAATAAATGTAGTTAATACTTTCAAGTAGATAGCAAACACACTGGGTATGAACAAAGAATAACAGAAACCAAGCCAGAACCACTAGAATCACCTACTTAAATTGTAACAGTCCAGCAAAATACTTCTAAAACAGGATAATGCATATGGAAATGCACAATTCAGAGTATCTCTAGACATGTACAGTCCAGGCAACTGAGTTGAGAAGAGTAAGTGACTTCAGGCTTACTGCAGATGCTTTCCTATATGTAATCTCTGTGAAGTACACCTGAACAAAAATAACATGTTAAACTCAGAGGAACAAAAAATAACTGTCAAGAAGAAGCCAGAAAGCACTCTTATTTCCAGTACAATCACTAATAGAATAGCATGTCAATTTTTGGAATTCACATTCAGAAAATGATGTGGAAGTAGTAAAGTACTCATTTTAAGGATACAAAATGCTCTGAGCAGGTAAAAAAAAAGCTTCTACAACTGAAGTTTCAGATGCTCAAATGATTGAAAAGAAGATCAAGGTGTGAACTGATTATTGTCGATAGGCATTATCAGAAAGTAAGAGAATAAGGAGCTTTTCAAAGTTGTTAAAAAAGAAATGATAAGATAAAATGGCTAGAAGTAGAAATTACACAAAATTGAGCCTGAAATGAATTCAATATCCTACTTGTAAAGAGAACTGAAGCATCAGAATATTTTGTTAATATATATATATATATATCTCAAAATTCTACATTTATAATGTCTTCAATGCTTAATCTAGTTTATAAGAAGAACTGAAAGCTGTCCACACCCAGGGATGTGGTTGCCTAGCATCGTTGTACTTTATGTACACCCCTTTTGTTTGTTTTTCACAGACAATACAGCCTACAACACTGATCTGCATATAAACTGCATACACAATTCTTCATTGGAACAACGACTGTAATTCAGTTTACATCACCTAAGCCATAGTGAATTTAGATGGTGTCTTATAGTGACCAGTTAGGATTTTTTTATTATTATTATTTTCTCAATGTATATATAACTGTCAAGAATACTATGCCTTTTCTGCTGTACCCCTGCTAGTATTCTGCTCTCTCCTTCCTTTCCCAGCCTTGCACTGACGCTTTTCTCACAGGATGGTGAGCTGAGATAGCTGACGGAGGATGTCACCAACAACTGAGAGACCTGACCATTAGCAAAACCTCTCTATTTGTGATCATGATAAATGGACTTCTCCAACTTTATTATAAAGCTTGAATGAATGGATTAAATCCAAAGCTGGCAGAGATGCAGTTCAGTTGCAGTCTACTCTTAACTGAGCTGACATTTCATGATGCCAATGCCAGTTCTTCCAACAGTTAAGGTATAACAGAATGCTCCACCTTATAGGGAAAAAAAAATAAAAAAATAAAAAAAAAATTGTGATCAGCAAGAACTTGTGTGTTTTCAACAGAAACAGGCAGGTAGTTGCCTTCCACTGAGAAGTCATTCCCTGCCAAAGCTGATATACTCTAAAGTAAAACCTGCTAAAAAGTATAAGACCTTGCATGTTGCCTGCAGAGAAAAGAGCTGTCTCATATTTTTCCCAGTGAAGGATTTATCACAAGTGTAATATTATTTTGAATACATTGTATATCAGATATACTCTGAATAGCATCAGTTTAAAGTTTCCTGACTTACACCAAAGATCATTTTGATCCAGTACACTTGAAAAACAGATCATTATTTTTAAAAGGAAGCTACTGTGCTATATTCCACAAGTTATGAAGCATGCAACCAGAGCTTCAGAATAACATATGCTTATATGAAAGGATAAAGCTCACTGAAGCACAATACATGTATATTATCTATAGACATATGGGATAGAAGTTGGACAAGGAAACATTTCACTGAGGTAGTGAAATTCTAGCACAGTCCTCCCTGCAACTTAAGTAAGTGTGTGTTCTGGGATAGTGAGCCTTGAAATGATATAAGACCCAAATGCTACTTTCTAATGTTGGATCTATTGATGCCAGCAAAACTGCAAAACTTCTAGCTCTGATCCTCAGCCTTTTCCAGTGCAGTCTGGATCATGGACTGATTTATTTCCAAGGGGTTAACAAATAGCTGAAGTGAACCAGTTCTCCAGGATGCACTTCATGGTGTGAGAGCTGCTTCTGTTTACTGGGGACTCTTGCAATTAGGACTTTCTTAAAATGAATAGACACTGAATTTGCTTTATTGAGACTGAATAACAGGCAAACTAAACTAAAAAATAGGCAGTCTGAACCTCAATAAAAAAAAAAAAAAAAAAAAAAAAAAAAAAAAAAAAAAGCTGGGCATTTAAATTTCTATGACACAAGTTCCTACATCGTAAAAAACATTACTGTTTTTCCACAGTATGGAACTTATTTTGTACTCAAGATCCTGAAACTAATCAGATGAGTCACCTGTATTTGTAGATATAAAGTGTTTGACAAAAAGGAAATCAACAGAGAAAGCAAACCTTCTCTAACCAGCTCAGGCCAAGAAATTCATCTCTTCACATTATTCCTCAAACAAACAAACAGAAAACCTCTTCTTAAATTCCTTCTCTTTCCCTCTGGATAGATGGCTTGTTCTGAATTTTGTTTTTGCTTATTTTAAGATTGAAGCCTGGAGAAATTTATATAATATTTTCCAAAATTACATATTAAAACTAAAAATATTTTAGTTTAACAAAACTCTTTGGGTAATTGACGATTCTTTTATTTATTTGTTTATTTAAGTGGCAGCAAATTAACTGGCAATCAGTCTGAGAAATAAAATCTGAAAAAAAAAATGTTTTCTGTAATGTAAAAACAGCTTATTAGAAAAAAAAAAAAAAAGATATGTAATTTATTTATTTATTTATTTATTAAATCCTTTTCTCAACTTAAATGCTATTTTCTCAGGACAGGAATAATGAAACTCCTTTTGCATACACCTATTCTCCCTATCTCTTCATAAAAGTATAATTCTAGTTACTAGCTACCAGAAAAAACAATAGATTATCTTCATACCCTTAAATAAATGAACTTACTATTAAGAAAATAAAAGTATTAAGAAAGTATTAAGAAAAGAAAAACACAAAACAAAAAAGAATAACATTTCATTCAGCCCAGAAGATGCATGTACAGGTAGATTATGGAGAAATCAGCATTTAAAGGCTGCCTAAGTAATATATATTATAGTATATATATATATTATATATATATATAATATATATATATATTATATATATATAGTAATATATATATATAGTAATATATATTATAGTATATATATTATAGTAAAATATAAAGTCATATGTGTATATATATATATATACATGTATAATATATATATACATGTATATATATATATTAAGGAAACAGGAATTTTCTATTTTATTTGCTAGCCCAGGTACATCAATTTGTTTGTTCTCTTTGGAAGTCACTGTACATCCCCTCAGTTAATTATTGTTAATGTTTTGCAGAGTGTGCTGCAATTAATTCTTGTTACTAGTGTAATTAGTTTGCTAAATATAAACAAGTAATGCTTGGCCTCAGAATTTAGAAGCTCTTTTGTGTATGCTTTGTAACACTCCAAAACAGACC
This sequence comes from Aythya ferina, assembly GCF_964211825.1. Taxonomy (NCBI): domain Eukaryota; kingdom Metazoa; phylum Chordata; class Aves; order Anseriformes; family Anatidae; genus Aythya; species Aythya ferina. The sequence goes on along the minus strand of NC_140299.1, from coordinate 4,826,683 downwards.
TAAAACCAGAGGCTTGAGCTACATCATGCTAGGGACCATGAGAGTACTGGGCTCACCAAGAAGATGTGGGTCTAAAAAGGCATTTGTTATCAAAACCTGTTTCAAATCCATTAAGATTATTAGGGTTTAAAACTTGTAAGTCAACTTGAAGTAGTTTTGAATGGTTCTGAGCTGACCTGAGATCTGTCATCAAACCAGAGAAGACTGAGCATCAAAACCTTTTTAAACTGGAAAAGCATATACATTTAGCATTAGAAATCTGTAATTTCAGTATGGATTCAAGTAAAAATCAATAGAAAATCTACCTTTTCTCACGTATTCTTCAACTTTTTTTTTTTTTTTTTTTTTTTTTTTTTTATTCCTTTCTATTTATTTATTTATTTATCTTTATTCCTTGTTTTAGCCTTATTTTGGTCTGAACATGCAACAGAGCTATGGCAAAGTGTATAGCTGTGCTTGATGGCAGACACAACCCACACGAAGTAACAAATTAGCATATTGCTCTGAAAATCTAAACAGTACTATTTTAAGAACACTTTGAAGAGATGACTCATTGTAGGGAATCTATAATCTACAATTATGATACAGAAATCTCTTCCCAGGTGAAGAGCTTAGTACATTTTAACTAAATGCCAGTATTATCTACTATCTATTATCAGAACTTTTTGTTTGTTTTTGTTTTTCCCGTTTATAAAGTAGTGACTGCTTCCCCCCCCACACCCCCTCCCCCCGAACTAATTTAGAAATGTGAAGTGACAGTTTTTCAGCCACTTGCAGTTTATATGTTATTATCCTTATGTGGTGAGTATCAGGCTTGGATGTGCTGATTTTACCTTTTTTAACCAATTCCTGTGAAATTTTTGCTAGAGTGAATAGCCCAAATAACAAGAAATTGGCTGTCCTCATGGATTATCTACCATTTTGGAAAACAGAACTGAAGGGACAACACTGACAAACCATAGCAAATACTCTATAACTACCAACACCAATAACACATCCATTGTTGTTGTCCCCTTCCTTATTCCTTCCTGCCCACATGAAATGGCCACCCACAGCCCCTTAAAATGTGTGCAATTGTCAGTGCAAAGACCTCATACACATACACATAGTATGAAGTGGCACAGGAGAGCAGAAGACGGTGGGAAACAGAAAATCAAAATGCCCAGGGGATCCATAGAAGTGAACTGTGTTCAGGGTAAAATGATATCTTCTAACATTTCTGCAATTTGGCTCTTAAAGAAAACTCTTTCCCAATCTCATTTATTTAAAACTGAACAAAATGAAGAACTGAAAGGTTAAAAGAGATATAAAAGATGTTTGTTTCCAACTCAGCAACTTAACCCCGGATATTACTCCTTTTAACATGGCTTAAGAAGGGAAGGAGGAGGGAGAGGAAGAAGGAAATCAAGATATTACCTATATATCATCTTATACATCACTTACCTATCAAAGTCTAGGATGAAAATGGAACATTTTCCCCCCCCCTCTCTCTCATTCCTATGCTACCCTGACTCTGTTTTTGTAGTTAGATGCATAATTTCCTAGACAGAGTGAATCTAGGTCACTAGGAGAAAGAAGAGCTCATATTGTAGAATGGAAGGAGTCCTTTAGGCCTTTTTCTATTTTTAATTCAGTGTAAATTAATCCTAATCCTGCATAAATCCAGTATAAATTAATCCTGCCTAAGCACCAGTCAGAATGTTACTCTATGGTTTATGGAGTAACACCAGTTCTCCCTTATCTCTATCAGCATGCCATCAGTTGGGCTAGCTCAGTATTCCACTGAAATATTTCATGCCCATTCCATGGGGAAACTCATAGCAAATAAATGATTAGAAAGGAGTCTGCCTCTTTTCTTCTAGTCTTAACTATCTCGGTTGCTGTTTTGTTCCCCAGTTTATCTCAGAAGGTTTTCAATAATCCCACTGAATATCATACTAGACATTTCATCCCATTTTTATTTCTCTAGACCATACAGACACACAATTCTTCTTAAATAATTATCTGGTCTGTCTTCGGAGACATGTCATTACCTTCTGTAATCCACAGTTTTGAAGGCTTTAATGTCATGAAATCATCAGCTAAGGTTTTCTGAACAATGACACAGTGGGATTTGAATAAACTTTTGTTTGTTTATTTTAAAATTTGTGTTCTAAAACTCTTAACAGTAAATGGAAACTCTGAAGTTTCCTCAATAAGTATATAATATTTAGCTGTTATGATTCAATCACAATGTAAATATGGTACAGCTTGCAATATTTTTTGTTTTGGTGAATGAGTGTTCAAAATTACATAAGTCTTACAAGAATGTTTGGAAAAAATTGCTGCCATCTTTTGGGTGCACTCAGGAAAAAAAAAAAAAAAGTTACATTTTGCTGAAAGTTCCAGCTGACACAACCTGTACATCTGCTTTACCATAGATAAGATAATTTGAAACTGTAGAAAGTTATTCTGAGATAACCAATATTTTCTTCTTTCCTGTTTTGCATAGTGATCCCAGCATAATATCTGTGCAAGAATTGTTTGTCTGGTTAAGGATTACTGGTGGGAATTAGCTCTCATTGAAAGATATGGCACTGAAGTTGAAGCCAAATATAAAAAGAAAACACAGATTATGGATATACACAGGAAATTATATCAATTCCCATTATTCAATTTTACTATATATGTTTTTTATATGTATCTATACCTGGTCTTATTGTTTGGATAGGAAATAAAACTTGTTTAATCTACTCAACTGTTACAGTTTAGTGTTTCAGATTGTTTATCCTGAAATTTGGAATCTAGCCTTTATATATTATATTTTGTTTGGTTGGTTATTTTCCTCTTCTTTCTTTTTGTATTTCCTAGACATGTAATAAATGTTTGTTGTGTGGCTAGCTTAATATACTGGCTTCTAAGACAAACACTGCATGTTCAGCAAAGTCTTTTTAAGAACAGGGAATGCTAGTGTCAGTGAGAATAAATAAGAGGTGATAATATCTAGGAAAAAGAAAATGTTGTCTGGAGAAAATAATTACTCCTCTTAAGAGATACCATTGTCAGACAATAGCATATCTTGCCAGTACTGGACAGTGATATTAAAATATGCTGCAAATCTACCTTATCGCCTGGCATGAGACTCAGACATGCATTCTGTACCTGACGGGACGGGAGAGGAGAGTAACACCAGCTGAGCCATAGTGATACTCAGCAAAAAAGTCAAAGGAAGATGTGGGGAAGAAAACACTGTCACTGTAGGCATCCTCCACACTTTGCACATAGAGCTGACTTGTAGTTAGTAACATTTCTGCCTAGGCTCAAGGAGGCCAACAAGTTACATCAGCACTATCCATCACTAAGTGTTGCAGTGACACGAGCACCTGCTGTAACACTAACAGCAGCAAGCTAACAACTCTCTCCTCTATACAATAGAGACAAGGTTGCTTTTTCAAAAATATCTAATAAGAAAAGGCTTATATTATTTAACTGTAAGAAATTAAGCTGACTCACTGCCCCAATCATGAATTATAGACCTTTATCCAAATCATGTGCAAAAAAAAAGAGGAAATTAAATCTTATTAAATCATTCTTATTCTGTGAACTTTACACTCCCAGTTCACCCCTTCTCCCAAAAAATGCTGCTGCTGAAACTTACCGCTTTTGCCAACTCCCCCTGCTCCTAGCATCACCACCTTGTACTCTCTGGAGCCTGCTGAAGAATTGCTGGAGGAGCTGATCATTTCATTTTCTAGCTCCATCTTGCACGAGGCAGAAGAAGGGAGCAAAAGGGAAGAAAAAGCAACTGGCAGGTGCTTTCTATGATCTTAAAGAACTATAAAATCTCCTTTAAAAAAAAAAAAAAAAAAAAAGCAGAAAGGAAAGGTATAATACAAGAGATTTATCAGCCTCGCACTCGCTGCTGTGCCTGTGTTAGCAGGAGAAGGTCTCATAGCAACCACGTTAACAGCTTCCAATAAAAATCTCCCTCTGCCCCCTCCCAGCTCTGTATCATTCTCTGTGTTTCTCTTCCTGGACAGAAGCAGTTTCGTGAGGCTCAAGAGCTCTGATACCTCTGGGTGTTGCTGTGTCATTGGAATCAAATTTAGCAGAGCCTCCAGAACAAAGAAATGGATCACATTTCCTAATTATGACGCTTATTATTGCACATACCACTTGCTTGAATTTTAAACAATAAAAGACTACCAGAAAACCTCCTTGCCACCTTGGAGTTAAATGTTCATCCTATGTTCAGAAAGTTTGCTAGATTTACATTTAATACAATCAGAAGCAAAATGACTAACAACTTCTACAAGTCTTTGTTCTTCATGAAGCTACTTGCAAAGTTTTCTAAAGTTTAGCTTGTCCCGAGATCATTTCATTTTATTTCAGTTTACATCCTTTATTTGTAGAAATAAGCCACATATTTTGAAAAATATCTGTGAGGTGTTTTTTGTTATTGTTGTTTGTTTTTCCCCACACAGAACTTCAGAAGGTGACAGGACGAGGGGGAATGGGCTTAAGTTGAGCCAGGGGAGTTTTAGGTTAGATGTTAGGAAGAACTTCTTCACTGAAAGGGTTGTGAGGCATTGGAACAGGCTGCCCAGGGAAGTGGTGGAGTCACCATCCCTGGAAGTCTTTAAAAGATGTTTACATGTAGAGCTTAGGGATATGGTTTAGTGGGGACTGCTAGCATTAGGTCAGAGGTTGGACTCGATGATCTTGAGGTCTCTTCCTACCTAGAAATTCTGTGATTCTGTGATTCTGTGAAGGGTCTTGGGACTAGAGAGGAGGACCTATTCATCTATAAAATATCCATACAAGTAAAATAGAAGAACAAACTGTTATAAATATTTCATACTAACATAAAGTGGCATATCTAACCAACCTGGTCAGCCCTAGTAAATAATAAAAAAAAAAAAAAGTAAAAGTTCGTGAATAGCACAGTGTGACACATTCGCTAATTAGAATTATCCAGTGAAAACTTAAAACTAAGGACAACAACTCTTCATTGATTTCTGAAGATATCCTTAAAGAATGTAGAACATTCAAAGGATATGATAAGTAATAAGATCCTTTCTCAGCTTTAACTGTTACACAGTATTTTCAAGGACCAAAGAGAAACTACTGTAAAATAGTACTTACAGTACTTACATAAACTTGATCTCTTTTGCGATAGGTTTTCACGAAATGTGCAACAGTGAAGGAGATAAGGAAACAGAAGCAGGAGAGATACCTAGTAAAATAATCAGCCTTGAAAGTCAGACACCTCCATCTATCCACTACTCTAAGTATTTCAGAGGAAAAACACACAGCATTATGCAGGAATACAGAATTAGAAGTTACACAAAAGAAAAAAAAATCATAGCCTGATTAAGGATATGATTTAAATATAATGAAGAAGAAGAGAAAAAGTATAAAGAGCACATGAAAGATAGATTAACAGACTATGAAAATATATGATTGAAGAGAAGAAATACGCAGTAATGTTAATAAAATTATAATTGGAATAGAGAAGGTGAACAGAACATTTTCTCTCCTAATACAAAGAATAGGAAACATCGGATGAAAGAGGAAGTATCTGGATTCAAGACCAATGTACTTATAGGAGTCACTAAAGGAACTTCATTTAAAGCTTTTGGTAGTAAAAATGAACTTATAATGGAAAAAAATAAAAAAAATAAAAAAATAATCCATTGAGGACTACTAAATACTACCTCTTGCTCAAGTACTCAAGACTCACACCAACAGACCCAGGAAAACACTGGGAAAAAAAAGTATCATGGCCTGTTCACAGCTACACAGAAAAAGAGAGAAGAGAGAGAGCCCCTGTTCTCTGTGTACTTCTTTGGAATCAGGATCTTCAACTTTTGTCCTACGGGATTGCTGTAATAACCATGCTCTGAGAAGTTCTGTATTGCCAGGCCTGGATATAAACCTCAGAATTCAGAAGGGTTTGTTCTTCAGAGCATAAAATATGACTTAAACAGGAAATTCTGAATGTAATAATGTGATGTTTAAATATTGAACTTCAGCAGTATGAGACTGGAAGTAAACCACTTGTTGGAACAGCTGGGTTTTCCTGGTAATCTCCCATCAACACAGGAACTTCCTTCTCAGGAGTTTGCATCTGGCAACTCAGATTACTAGCTGGCAGTAGCTTTGGCTGACATTAAAAACATCTGAGAAGTGGGTGGCTGTGGGGGTGACTCGAAAGACAAGCTAAGCAAAATATTCCAAAAAATATTAATGAAAATGGTATATATATATAATAGATAAGATTTTTTTTTTTCCTCCCGTTAATGTTTGCCAGAGAAAAGTAAGTAGCAAAATTTATTTATTTTTTTCCTTTGTTTACACTGGAAAGTAGGAAGGATTATAGGAAATATAGAGAATTATGTTAGAGCAAGGAGCAAAATAAGACTGAAGTAAATGGAAAGCCATTTGCTCATCTTTTAACATAATCTAGAAAAATTAAGATAGAATTTTTAGGTCTAGGAAAGCACCCCTTTTCCCTTCCCTTCCCTGATGAACCATATTAAGTCCCTGTTATAAGGACCAAGATTCATGTTTATTAAACTAACAAGAGCTTAATAAACATCATTACATTATATAAACAGATGGACAAACATATTCACCCAACTATTTTACTTCCACAGGCCCTTGTCCAAATCCTAAAAAGAGAATACTGTATTCCTATTTATAATGTGGTATTTGTTCTAATTGTTTCGTGTCATAACTTCCCATTGACAGCCTCAGAGATAATTTGAAATGAAACATCTCAAAACACCTAAAACTACAGGTAAAAAATAAAAAATAGAAATCACTGGTGGAAATGCTTTATGGACAACAGGAAGACACAGTACAAAATACAAAAATTAAATCTAAGATGCTAGAGTATTATTATTATTATTATATATTTTTTAAATGAATGGCACATTCCACAACAAATTCTAATCCTCTGTTTCATTTCTTTGTTTCTCTGCTTTAAGGATACAGCTATCATGATACAAATTCATAGAAAACTGTCCTCAGGCAAACAAGAGCAGCTGCAAAGATGAGAAAAAAAATCTTGGGATACTAGCCTGTAATGAACCATTTATTTAATAAATTCAGACACCATTGCTGTTTACATATTACTTATGACTATACAGTCAATCTGCTGCTCTTTTTGTTTGTTTGTTTGTTTGTTTTGTTTTTCCTATTTCTTTTAATTTGATATTCAAAATTCTTTTTTTTTTTTTTTTTTTTTTTTTTTTTTTTAAAGAAACAGCAATTTTCTAAGAGAATTCAGTATTCAAAATATAGCAATTGCATCTTTTGAATATCTGTTTTGATTGTTAACATTGAAACAGCTATATGCTTAGATCTTTAAGCATGCTTTAGTCTTAAGCAAAAGACAACACAGGTGTAAGATGAGCTTTTTCTGGAGAAAATGCCATTATAAAATATATTCTATTCATCCTACATCTGCACTTGCTCTGGGGGTATTGAATAAAATAATAAGATGTTAATACAACATGTAAATGTTCTGAAATTGTTTCCTGAAGCACTTTATGTTGAAGAGATTTTGTCAATTAACCTGGATAAATATTCTTGTCATTAGGCAGGGAGTTCATGAGTTTAAAAACTTGAATAGAAAGCAAAATACAAATCTTGACTGATTTGTGCTCCAGTAGGTGATGGGTTTAAAGACATGTGAACCGTTTAATTATAAGCAACTATGCATGAGCCCAGTGGGGGCCATTCCATGACCACTTTTTCTTCCCTTGTTCTTACATACTAGACACAGCAGAGAGGAGATACATAAAAAGCATCCTTCAGAAAAGGGCTTATAAGCCCACCTTACTGAAATGTTGTTGTGACAAGAAAGAGTGCTAAAGCAGAAATCACTGCACAACTCTGGGGCACTGATCAAGCCTACTCCTGAGAAAAGCTACATTTGTCACACAAGCTTAACTTGATCAATTGTGAATAAACCTAGAATGATAGAGTAATTGCTGGGAGACTTGATATTTTTTTTTTTTAAACTTATATTTTACATTAAGAGGTTTTACATATTCATTCCTAAATATTCTGAGCACCTCTGAATCATACTGATAAGAGACCTCCAACACACTGCAGAAGCAACTCTGCATTTTTGTAATTCATATTCCTACTAAAAATGCCCAGCGGTTCAATCACCCATATGCCACAGACACCCTGACTTGCTTAGGCAATCCCCATCCTTTTTTCTGTTCTGCAAATTACTCATCTGTATGATGACTCATTGTGTCAAACATCCCTCACCTTACTTGATGGGATACTTGACAACCTCCCACCTTGAAGCCAGCTCTTTAGCTCAAGCTTTTAAAGTCATACATGTATGCCTTTTGTTCTGAAGTTCTTATTTCTGTCCCTAGTGTCAGACAACATATTGTCCCAAGTCTCTGCTGCAATGCATTTTAATCTAAGCCTTATTAGTAGGTCGAGTGGTAACAGCAAATAACAGGAGAAAAGTTGTGAGACCAACAGAAAATGTGAAACAACTTCAAAGCCCACAGAGTAATGGAGAATTGTGTTTCTGGTCTTGTCATAAAAGAAGGGAGGTTTGGCATGAGCTCAGAGCAATATCTTCCTCTTCTTTCAGGTCAAACAATGCAACCAACACTGTGTAGCTGTTGTACAGTTTTAAGAATAGGAACAGTTTACCACATTCTTGAGAACATTCAAGAATATAACTTTTAGATCTTGCAAGTCATGGCTCTAACTTCTAGAACAGAAACACTGAAGATCATGTCCTAGAGCATGTCAAAAGGAAAAAGCTATTTTCCCTGGGTTTCCAATAAAGTTTCGCAACAGATGTATGATCTTACTATGAAGAAGTACTAATAATTGAAGATCATTTGTAGACGTATGCTAAGTTTTAATTACATTCATAGATAGCAGTTTTATACTTTCAAACAGAACACTAATAATCAGAATGTGTGAATCTTAAAGACCTCAAAACCTTAACTATATGTAAACATCTTCCTCATGAGCACAAATATATGATTATTCCAAATCTATTCATCTTCCAGTGCTTTTGTGAAGAAGGAAAACAGTAAGTATGAATACAATATGAAATACTACAAAAACAGGGTTAGGTGAGCTCTGCAAAGGTCATCTTTTTCATCCCTGTGAAGATACACACATCCATTTAACTCAAACAATACTTTTTTAACCTTACTTTATAGTCTTCCAGAGAAAGAAATTATTTTATTATTTTTTTTTAAGTACTAAAATAAATTGCCTTACTATCTTATTAAAAACTTATTTGAAACCCAAATGCCCTTTATTACAGAATAAGTCTATACTTCTTATTCTACCTGCTACAGATAAAAAGACAGTATACAAGTTTTACAGTATAAAAAGACATACTGAATGTCCCGAACGCGTATTTAAATAGCAAGCTAGTGAATGTATATGAACATGATAAATACAGAGAATGTTGTTCTCCCAAGCCTGCCTGCATCTTCTCTTCATTCACACTTCTTCCTTTTCACCAGAAAGGCACTCTATCAGTCCTCCTTCATAGGTCATTTACTATGTTACTTGTGTTTCCAAATACTTGTCTGAAAATGTGTTTCCCAACTCTAAAGACATTGCTTCAATCCTTTATACAACATGGATTTACACCTATTACTGGTGCTTTTCAAGCTTAGAACAGTTAGAATAAACATAGGCAACCAACATAAACAGATGTCAAATTTTTGATATTTTCTAACCTGTTCCTGAATGCTCTCAGTGACATACTACAATCTACTGAGATTGTGCCAGTTTCCTACCTTTATTTTTTTGCTGCTATTTTTTTTCAAATCATCCTTGTTACACTGGTTTCTGGAAAAAGAAGATTCTTTCATTGTGATTGTCACCTTAAAAGGGTTTCTAGATAATGGTAATGACTGCATTCCTCATTCCATGCACCGGAGGGGAAAAAAAAAAAAAAAAAAAAAAAAAAAAAAGTTCTTTAATGTAGATCACATGCTTTATACTCCACACAGACCTTTAGCCTTTAGTTGGCCATCACTGTTTCTTCACTCCAGAGACACACTGTTAAACCTTAAAACCTCTGTAGATAGGATGGATACAGAGATAGAGAGAACTTCTGTGTACATGCAGGCAAGAACATACACAGAGATATTGGACTTTTCTCTTCCTCCTGCAGATGTATCACCTCTGCAGATTACAGGTAGCTCACAATTGCCTTTCTCCATACTGCTCTTTATTGTCTGATGTATTTTTAGATTTAATCACACATCTTCACAACCTTCCTTTTGTTCCTTCTCTAGAACTGTTTAGAACAGTTCTCATGTGTGCTCTCTATCCATCTGAATGCAATATTGCCAACAAATTTATTCATGTTTGCATATTCAAGTTGAACCGGGACACTGTCAAAAAAAGCATACCCTCTTAAGACTCTATGACAATTTTCACTTGGACACCGGACCAATAACTTATTCAAAAGACACAAAATATTTTGAGATACAAATTATGTGCACACAGTTGATACTAGCAGAACAACATCTTTAAAAGCTGTTTTTATTTGTTTAGTTTGGATAAGGGTGTTTTTCATTGAGCATACACTTTTAAAAATAATTGGAATTCTGAAGTTATGCCATTCTTATGTTATAGTATCTAATAAGACAGTACTGATATTCTACTGCAGCTACTGACAATGCTGTTCTACTGCCAGGTGTATGGGCAGATCTTTTCATATTATGTTTCCATATTTTCCCTTTTTAGAATTAAAGAATTGAGTTTGAGTTTAAGAGTCTTCCTGGACATCAGATATAAAGGCAATTTGGCTCATTATAAAAAAAGAAAAAAATATTTTATTAATCCTTTTATTTAGGAACAGGTGTAACAAAGTGTGTGATTTTACCACAGAACCTTGCCAAAATGCAACAGTAAAACAAACTAATAATAAATGAGAGCAACAAACAGATTCTTGAATTAGATCTGCTATTAGTCATCCAGGTTATTTTATTTTATTTTATTTTATTTTATTTTAATTTTATTTTATTTTATTTTATTTTATTTTATTTTATTTTATTTTATTTTATTTTATTTTATTTTATTTTATTTTATTTTATTTTAATCTTTGCTGTCCGTAAGAGGCTAGTTTCAGTTTCATCACAGAAACACTGAATAGGAAGAATCTGAATTTTATTGACCTACCTTTCTGTAGGTATCACTTACTGGTTTACACATTGTGATAGTTGTAATCTAAATACCAAATTGTTTATCAGCATTCTGTTGGTCGAGCACTTTCAGAGTTCTCATATCAGTTGCAATTATTATTAATCTTTTGGGTACATAATAAAGCTGAATAAATGTATTGACAATAAAAGAGGTGTAGTTCCTTTAAAATCATCAGTGAAAGGTTCCTTCAAGTTAATTCAGACTTCTGTATAGCTAAATCTCTCCCTGAGGATATTCTTTCCTATGTTGAAGAGCAGAACTCAGCATAGTAAGTATAGCATAACTGAAGCTTGGATTCAGCTGCCTAATGGTGGTGAATTATGGGCTACCAAATGTTACAGAAAAAATAATATATATATACTGTTGCTTTCAGTAGCAGCAGTGCAGTCTCTTTGACTACAAGTTTCTACTGATATTCTTTTCACATCTGTGCTTTTATTCTGATGATCATACCTATTTTGATAGTTTCCAGTGTGCTTATGCAAAAACAACATTGAAAACAGGAGGAATCCTGTATGAAGGATGTCACTATGTATTCTAAATCTGAGATCAGCTCTGATATTAAGCTCTACCAAGTGACTTATGAAATAGATAAACACTAATTTATTTGGAAAATTCTTACAGACCTGTATTGTAAAAGGTGACAAACATCCTACTTCTGACTTCCACTGCAGTGTAAGACATACTTCTACCGAAGACAGTAGACAGCCTTGTCACTAGTTAGTCCGTTAATCAGTTTAAAGATGGTATTGTTATAAAACATGGTAAAATCAATAGGCTTCCATGCTTGGAAAAGACCTAATCTAACCTGTATATGTCATGAAAATCAAAGCAGTTATTTTATAATGATACTAATTAAACATGTGCAAATAAATAAATAAA